>NC_140487.1:14999453-15579453 GCF_964271855.1 Acomys minous
ATCCTGGATTGCTTTCATTATTTTAATCATCTTTATGCTTGTGGGGTTTTTCTTTTTGCCGGGGGGGGGGGGGCTTACTTGAGCATTTTTGTTTACTAAGTGGTGTCTATCTACTTTAAACTTGAAATGTCGATGATTTTTATCGTTCATTTCAATGACATATTCTGGAGTTCATATAGGTGATTACCATCACCAGACACTTCTTTACAACTAATGGATTTGTAAGGGGAAATACTGGCCTGGAGTTTGGTGGTAGATCTGGATGTCAGGTGTACACTGAGGAAAGGATTGGGCAAACTTACCCTCTTAGTTCCTGTCACAAAATGTGCAGAAACTGGTTTAGTGCAAAGATTGCATGCAGTACACAATGTTCCTGTAGGTTGTGGAAATATGGGTCCAACCTAGACAGAGCCTGGAGGTTGAGCACAAGCAAAGCTGTCCATACTAGGCCAGGCCACTGGATCTGAAACTCTGAATGTTTCTTGGGGACTGGGAAATGTGAGTAGAGGGTGGAATCAAATGGAATTAATTGTTTAGATGCTGACACAAGATATGCATAGCCTAGATAAACGTAGAGGTTTGATATGGTACAGTGAGAGTCTATAGGTGATAGATGGTCTATGGGCTCCTGTCCAGAGCTTTAAATGAGAGCAATGCAAAAAGAGGTTGCCAGACTAGGCCAGGGCATGGAGTATAGAACCTAGGTTAGATGTGATACACTCTTCAAACTCACATTTACCTGCAATGTCCAATGTCAGTACTCTGACTATGGTGTTGTAAGAAGAGTTTTGTTCACATCTTACCATAATAAAGTGGATATAATAGGGACAGGGTACAATTATCTGAAAACAATTTAATTTGAAACTCATATGTTGATCATTTAATAGACGTAGAAGCCTTACATTTATTTCTTACAAGGACAAGTTTCCATTTAAAGGGCTCTGAACACATGAACTCCCCAAAATATTTCAGACCTACAAAAGTGTGTTAGTCTTACTGTGTGTTAAGTTTTAACTTTTTTTTGATCCCCAAGAAATTCAGACACAGTGACTTCATGAAACATGGACTGTACATTGAATTATGTTGAAATCATTTGGCCAAAATAAAGAAATCAACAAAAATACTTAAAAATACATTAGCCGAATTTTGCCTGAGTCATGCTACAGACAAAACCTGAGTGATAAAATTACATAAATGATAAGTGGCCTGCCTGGAATTCAGATTTCAGTATGACAATATAAAGCCAGCATAAGATACCAGTCATCTAATAAAGACCTATATAAATCATTGAACAACTGTAATAAGAAATTAAGACATATTTTAGAAACTCAAGTGGTATTTGGAATTTACATCAATCAATACATAATATGTTTACAAGAAAATGTGCAACAAAAATCAATGAAGGCCTAGAAGCATATACAAACCCATATCCTTTCTCTCTGTATCTTTGAATAACAGACAGTTTTATATGTAAGGTGATGTCAATTAAGTAGAAGTCACTTAGATACATAATCTCAGCAGCTGAGCAAGACTAGAAAGTATTTCACACACAGCAATATTGTCTTAAGCCCTTATTTAACACTTCCTATCCTAAAGGTCCAGAATTTTGTGAAGAAGTTTTCAATCCCTATGAACTAAACACACACACACACACACACACACACACACACACACACACACACACACACAATGAACTTTTAAACAATGAAAAAGAAGTGGACACACAGTGTCTCAACCTAGTAAGGTAGGAAAGAAAGTTCACAACAGGCAGATAAATGGGAAATTTGTGAGACTGTGTCTCCTAGAAACGTCAGAAGATATACATATAAAATCTCACCAGCATGTTCAACTAAACTTGAGCTGAACAAGGATGACCCTACTAGACATGCTAACATGGATAGGCAAAGCTCAGAAGGCCTCAATTCTAGACAAAGAACTACAGGCAATTAAGGAAGACTGAAATCTGGAGTAATAGGTTTGCCAAAGTAAAAGCATTCCAACTGCTTATTCAACACCAAAGGATCAGCCCTGAAAACATGTGTGTGTATGACAGTACATATGTGTGTATACATATATATGTAATATTATATAGATTCAGCAGGCTGAATTTATATATTTAGGAATATATATGTATATTGTATAATGAAAAAAAGAGACTATGAATTTGAAAGAGCTATTAATAGTAGAAGAACAGACGATAGATAGTTACTAAACACAGATAATTTTCTTCTGTCCGTGGGGCTTTATTTATCTTCCTGGCTCAGTCATCTTAACCAGTAAGCAAAACAAATTATATATATATATATATTGTGTGTGTGTGTGTGTGTGTGTGTGTGTGTTTGCATTAGCTGTCAAATGTATGTATATACAAAAAAGTAATTGACAGTCATCAACCATAGAGAAGAGGAAATGATCAAAGAGCAAACAAAATTTAGTCATACTTTATTGACCAACTTATGAGGAAGCATAACTAATTCTGTTAGGCTTCTTAGCAGTTCTTAGATTTGTATATATTAAGATAATAGGGTGGACAAAATATCTGGGAATCATTGCATCAGCTTTGACCCTGAAAATCAAGGGAAACACGATTTGTTTGTCTTTCCCCCTATAGCCAGGTGGCACCTCTGAAACAAGCAGAGCAAAGTGCACAGGAGATTGTTCTAGCAGGACCTAATTTTTTTACATGTTTAGTAAAGCTATGTCATCCTTCCTACCATGCTTAATGCTTTAAAGCGCCATTCTGTTTAGAATTTGACTATAGACGTTTCGGGTTCACCTGAAGTAGTGTTTGGCTAATTAGGAGAGTTGCAATTGTTTTAGTAATTTTATGGCCCATTGGATACAAACTGAGCAATCTATCAGACCTCTAGTCCAGTTTTATTTGATGATGTGGTACTCTTTCTGTCACTCTTTTCAGTCCTCATTTTATTCTCAGGATGTAGCAGGGTAATCTTGGGATGATGTCTTGGTAACACATCTTCAGATTCTCTCCTCGGTCTATACATAGGAATCATGTTTTTGACCATAATGTCTGCTTTTATCTAATTCTTAAGCAATGCCTGTATTTTTCTCCAAACAGCTTCAAAACCAGTGGATTCAAAATTATGTACTGGCCCTGTTCCTAACACCACACAGCTTTGCCACATTCCTTGTCCAGTTGAATGTGAAGTTTCACCTTGGTCTGCCTGGGGACCTTGTACTTATGAAAACTGTAATGACCAGCAAGGCAAAAAAGGTACGCAATGACGATATGACCTATTTAAAACACTCTCCAACTGAGGCAAGCTGGAAGCTACTTTTGCTCCTTGTCTGGCTTGAGATTTTGTAGCTCTTGTGTGTTCTGTCAAAACTGCCATAAGGTCATATGAACAATTGTCATGTTGTTCTTAGAAAGCATTGTTTCTTTGTAGTCATTTGTTGTATCTATCACAATGATCCATAAATTTGGGGAAAAGTGGGCGTGGTGCAGATATCTTACTTAGAACAGAGTACTCTACAGTATTGTCTGTATATTGACCTTTTGAGATTCCTTGTGTTAATCTCTATCCTCCGCAGAAACTTCTCTGATGAGAGCTTAGAGATCCATTATTCTATGGGAACAATGATAAGTCATTAGGAGTTATGTCCATTCAGCAGATTAATATTTTCGGGTTCTTCCCTGGGGCCTAGGTTCTACCTTGCTACAGATTCTTGACCCTGGTAACTTGCCAAATACCAGTTTCATTTTTGTCGTGTGGGCCTGAAATCCAATCAAAAAGTGGTTAGATTTTCCCATAATATTTATGCCACTGTTGAATCAATAGATGTCTTGTCAGGCCAGTCATTATTATAGCTTTCAGGGTTCACAACTTGGTAAGATAGATGGTTGCTATTTCTCTTTGGGTCCTGTACATAGCATCGTCTAGTACTATGAACGTTTGACTAAGGCTAAAGTTTCAGGTTGATACAAGTTTAGCTTTTCCATGTTCTGTGACTCATTTACATTGTGTCTTTAACAGTATGGTCTGGATGATAAGCAAGAGCATTGATAATAACCTACAATGTTTGGGAGTCTCTGGTGCTGGCTGGCCTACAACTTCAAAAGCAATAACCCATTCCTGTAACTGGCTCCTTTTTTGCTAGCATGTGGTGTCTAGTTGGAATATCCCTCCATTATAGGATAACTTCATTTAAACTCTTTTTATTTATAAGTGCACATG
Organism: Acomys minous; assembly: GCF_964271855.1. Lineage (NCBI taxonomy): Eukaryota > Metazoa > Chordata > Mammalia > Rodentia > Muridae > Acomys > Acomys minous. Next base: position 15,003,653 of record NC_140487.1, read on the forward strand.
CATATATTTTAGGACAATTCTATACTACGTGGTTTCCACATGACTTTTTCAAAAGGTCTGTCCTCCTCATACCCTACCCATTACCCACAATACTTAAGCCTTTGTTCTAAATGAGGTAACCCAGACTCAGAGAGACAAATGTGGCACTTTTCCTCTCATTTGTAGGTGATAGCTTGGAACCATATAAGACCACAGTATGGAATACCCAGGTTGGAAAGTTAGTAAGGGACCATGGCCTGGAGAAGGGTGCTTTAAAAGGGAGAGAAAAATGTGATATAGGGAAAGGTTACGATATAAAGGGGCAGAGGGGAGTCATTGAACGATAAACTATTTTCATTCTTCCAGCTCCTTCCTCCCTTCTCTCCTTCCTTTTGCCTTCTTTCTTTCCTTCCTTCCTTTCTTCCTTTCTCCCTTCTTTCAATAAAATAATCATGGACTCACATTAAGCTTAAATTTGGAATATATGCACTGGTTTTTCAATTTACACATAACTCTTACCCTTCACCTTCATCCAGCATTCATTCACTCTGGGCCTTAAATCAGCTTCTGAAATATTAAAACTCTGGCATTAACATTACACTTTTTCCTTCCCCAATGACTCAGGATTCAAACTAAGGAAGCGACGCATTACTAATGAACCTACTGGAGGTTCTGGGGCGACTGGGAACTGCCCTCACTTACTGGAAGCCATTCCTTGTGAAGAGCCTTCCTGCTATGACTGGAAAGCAGTGAGACTTGGAGACTGCGAACCAGATAATGGAAAAGCCTGTGGGCCTGGTACTCAAGTTCAAGAGGTTGTCTGCATCAACAGTGATGGTAAGACATGTGCTCCATCACAGTTTATTCAAAAGTTATTCAATCTGAAGGATGTGATTTTACCTTATGATAAAATCTCTCTCTCTCTCTCTCTCTCTCTCTCTCTCTCTCTCTCTCTCTCTCTCTCTCTCTCTCTCTTTCTCATTGTTGCTGAGTATAAAGATCCATTACCTACTCAGAGTATTAATTTTACGTTGTGTTTTTATTAATAATATTTAATTATTTTATACTTGTTATACACTGTTCTGTTTCGTAAGGACATTGTCTGTGTATCTACCCCCTTTTACAAGCCTTTCTCCCTTCATTTCCTCCTTTCTTGTCCACCTACATTGTTTCACTCCTGTTTTCATGTCATATAGATATACAAGATTTTATCGATCTATGTAAATATTTAGAATTCACAAATGACATGAAATATGTGATATTTTTCTTTCTGATACTGATGTAATTCAGATAACATGATTATCTTCATTTGTATGCACTTTTACACAAACAATATAATTTCATTATTCTTTGGGGATGAAGAATTCCATGGTGTATCTACCACATCTTTTTACCAATTCCACTGTTGATGGGCAGAGTATTGTCAACTTTGAAAGTTGTGTGTGAGTGTGTATGTGTGTGTGTGCAGTGTGATGAGATAAACTTACATTATCAGGTGAATGCTTTGGAGAACAAATGTTAAAATAACAAGGAAAGGCAAAACTTTGTAAGTAATATTGTTTCACTTGCTTTATTTTTAAATGTAAATAAGCAAAACCACTGTTGGCATGACTCCAGAACTCTTTCCTTCACCCTTGGTCTATCTTAGTGATATGATTTAGTTTCTGAGCCCCTGTGCCACAAGGCCTATCACAGCAGTTGTCTCCCTTCCAGGGATGGAGCTGAGCCAATGGACGGTGCTGTCCACAAAGTTCTTAGCATCAAGCATAGTATGGCCTTGGACATTACTGTTAACTGTCCTTTCATAAAATACTATGTCCTGATGTGAGATCTGACAGATGGCATTTACATTCTTCCTAAGAATGGTCCTCCTGTCTGGGAGAGAACCCCTGCATACACTCAGCAACCCTTGAGCCTCACTGTCTCAGAGTTTATGCCCTCTGGACGGATCATCTCTAAAGGTCCTGTTGACTCTCAAACCCTATGACTCTGCATCTCAGTGAAGTGTGAGCATTGAACCCCAGGGTCCCATAGTCTGACAGTTTATGCTGTCTGCAGCAGAAGCAGAAGCATCCTGGTGGGGGCTCAGGGGTACTGCAACATCTGGCAGGTGTCATAATTCCTTCCACCCTCTTTTCTTCCAGCAAGCAAAATTGTTTCCTCCTGTGGCTCAGCTGCTGTTCGGTAGTAGAAAGAATTCTCTGAAGTGGGAAACAGACATCGCTACCACCAAGAAATTAGCTTTTCACCTTTTAAACACAATATGTCATCCTGTCTAGGGTCTGCGGTAGCCACACAAGGCAACACTGAGTAGAATCTGAACTGGTTCCGGAAATTGAACCAGGGAGGAGACTGTTGTTCCAGATCTTTTATGATGAATTTATGTCCTCTGGTTTGCTTTATAGAGGTACAATAAGCTTGATGCATTCCATCTTCAGCTTTCCCCTCTCCTACTCTAAAGCAGAAAGGAAAGAAGACAAACACTGGCATTCTGAGACTGGCACACAGGAAAGCAAAACAGAGAAAAAATAAGTCTTTGGCTCTCTTTGAGTATGACTGTGAAGTCACACTTCAAACCTTAATTTGAATTGGGTGTATATTATATTCTTAGTTGATGAAAATCAGTCTTACTTAACTCTCTTTTTGATAGTACATTGTAATTTATTTTCTCAGTTCAAATACCTTTTCTTGCCCTTCCAGAATCCTAGGAAAGTATTCTAATCCCAGGTATTGTAAAATGAGGATTTGAATGAAGCATAAAACCCAAACAGTAGTGGATTAACCAGCAAATTTCTGCCTCTATGTTAGCCATCCACAAAACGGATATGTCTTGTTTCATGAAAATATCTTAATGATATTATATAAATTGAAAATAGTTTATATAGGGGAAGGGTCACCTATTTAAATAATATCAGTGGTTAATTTTAATTTTGTTACCCGAAAAGTTCTAGTAACCTAAGTAATCAGATTTTTTTCTTAAGGAATATTTTTTTAAAACCACAGATATGTTAGATAAGTCCAATTAGATTACAAAATACTGTTTAGTGTGACCAAAACACAAATTGGTGCCTCATAATGCCTGTAAGTTAGTTTCCTTTTGACTATGTACAAAATGAATTAAGCCAGCTGAGAAGTGTGCATATACTGTCCGGTTGCCATTATGTCTCTTTATTAGGGCATCTCACCCATCAGTATATTGACAATGTACACACAATAACCAGTACTGATTTGTCAAAGGTAAAGGTGCAAAATAATATGTTGACTGGCTCAGCTACAGAGGTGCGAAGTCAAGCAAATCTTCAGTATAAATCTAAGAGCTTGCTAGAATTTGTACATGACAGATTCATAGCTGTGCTCAAAGTACAGGAGCAAGACTGGAGACCTCTAACTACTGCTCCCATATTATTGTGTGGTCACCTGGTAAGTGTTTAGCAGCTGCACCAAATGTTGCTTTGTAATTTAATCAGGCCCAGGGAATTAACATTGATTGGTGCAGACTCTACGCCCCAGGCCGGGGCTGCAGCTATAGATCTTGTTTTATAATTAAGTTAAAGTTCAACTAGGGACATGAAGAACTAGAGAGGGTGAATCTGGAAAAAATTAAAAAGTATTTCCTGGTCCCACACTCCTCACAAATTTCACAACTTTGTTAATGACACAAAAGTATCTGAAGTCTCTGTTTGCTTTGTTCTGAAACATTCTTCTGGAAGCTTCCACAGACCATTACGGATTCTGCTTCTGTTTCTTTCTCCAATTGTCTTTTGGAAACAGACTTGGGAAAGGTTGTTGAGAAGGGTCAAGGGAGTATTATGTAGATTTTTCTGGCAAACAAGGGTGTGTAACAAAATTGCGCAGGGAAGAGAGCACGGGACAGTCTGAGAAGAGATAAACATCTTATGTGTGGTCAAAACTGAAGATCCTGAATGAAGCCAGTGCCAAGGGTCTAGCTCAGTTAAAGGCCCTTCTTCAGGTATAGAGGATGGCGCCACCTGATAGAGTGAGATGCCTCTAAGACTATCCAATTTCCTCCTTAGTTTTCATAATATATTTACGTTTTACTTAAAGATATAAATTTGGTGAGCTAAGAGGGTTCTGTTTCCAAATTGGTTGGTTAGAAGCAGAACAAAGGCCACTAAGCTGTGGGTAGGGGTGTGGTGGCCTATATATGGCTGTACTTCAACTTTTGGGAGGCTGAGCAGAGCATCAAGAGTTCAGTACAATTTGAGCAAGTTTATCAAGTTCCAAATTAGCCTGAGCTATGAGCACTGTCTCAAAATAACAAAAAATAAAGTAAACAAGAGTTTGGGGAATGTGTATCTTTATAGTTTAAACCTATAAACAAAATATTTCCTTATTTTCCCCTTGAAAAATGAAATAAACTGTGACATCAATATTTTCTTTTTCAGAATGTTGACATTATTCCACAGGAATAACCTAAACTCACTGTTCTTTCTAAATCTTTGATAAACTGTTAAAAACTCAGCAGCAGCTTCAAATGCTGATGTGTTCATGCTGTCATTCTTACTTTATCCTTGTTAGTAAATGCTATTTGATTAATGATAATAACAAGCACAATTTACTCTCATAGCTGATTCATAATTTTATGAATTCATGAAGTATATTTGTGAGTATAGGCAGGAGCTCTGACACTGAGGTTTGTTGTATTACAATTGTACAAAGAATATTTGAAAGTATGATTCCTCATTCCACAGCCTGTACAGGTGCACTTGTGAGCACAAGGACATGGCAATGTTTACTTTATCATTACAGAATGGAATATTTCACCTAAAGACTCGGTGCCATCAGCCTCTGGCTTGATTTTCTGAAATTCTCAGAAGAAAGTCTATTTCATAGCTGGGGTATAAAGTGTCACCCACAGGTTCGTGGGTTTGAGCACTTGATCTCTAGTTAGTGGATCTGTTCTGTGAGATTATAGGCCGTTTAGAAGACGGAGCAAAGCTGGAGGAAGAGAATTGTGGGGGACAAGTTTTGAGGGTTTTTGGTAAGGCTCTTCCTCCTATACTGTCTCTTCTGCCAAGATGTAATGTGTTGAGGGCTCTCAACTCCATGTTCCTACCACTATATCCTCCCTTCCTCGCCATGAGACAATGGATATACGCAAACTGTGAAACAAATAAAGTATCCTGCCTTTAATTACTTCTCATTAGGTGTCTGGACACAAAATGAACAAAGAAGAAGAAAAACATGTATACAAGTTGGGAATAAAATTATTTAAGAATAAAAACAGCAACTAATACAGTTAGAATAACAGTATGTTGAGATTAGCATGAAGCAAACCTCAAAAGCAAAAATTCTGCTTGTTTGGGAAACCATTTCAATGTATCATTAACAGTACCAAGAGAACTGACTAAAACCACATTCACGAGATTTATTATTTTCGGCAACAACTCCTTGTACAACTGCCTATCTTTTCAGAAACTTTACCACCAATTTCTTCCCTCTGTAATTGTGTGTGTGTGTATCCTCATCTAAACAGAGGAAAGAGAAGATGCACACTATTTTCCCTGAGTACTTCATACCATTCTTATTTAATCCTATAAAGTTAGTATCAAGGGGAATATAAGTATATACCCTTTCAATATATTGAGGTAAACACAAGAATAAATGTTTGATTATTGAACATTTTACCTCTAGATAATAGGACTCAGAGTGGAACAGATGAGACAATACATTATTATATTATTAAGCATGAGAAAACTATTTGTATATAAGTTGAAAATAATTAACAATGGACCAATTTATCTATAGTCAGGCTTGTTAGGAATAAAATGCTAGAGCTTTTGGTAAAAATTAATATTTTAACTGATTCAGAAGCATTATGGATTCTTCTAGAATTATGAGTTGATCAAAGATTAGGATATCTTACATTTGTTTTAGAACACATTCCAAGGAAAAACCAGTATGAGAAAAAGAGTAAGTAAGTTCAGTAGGAAAGTAATGTGTTAGTCAAATTTTCTTATTGCTGTGAGAAGAATAACTCAACAGAGGTATTTATTTTGGCTTACAGTTTCAGAATCATCAGGTCCCCATGGTAGAGAAGATATGGTAGAACCACAGGATCCAGCATAAAATTATAGCCATAAGTGTGATTGTCAGGAAAGTGCACATGGGGCAAACTGCAGATGAACCCATGCCTATGCTTCCAGAAGTCCTGTCCAAGTGGAATCACAGAAGGTTTTTAGTTTCTCCATCAGTGTCACGTGACAAGGAAGCTGATTCACTGCCTCAGTGAAGCTCAGCAGAGGTTGGAGTTCTGGAGGTCAGCCATGTACTCACCATCCATGTAAGACACAACCAATTTCCAGAAACCCCAAAAGTAAGTATATGTGCAATCTAGAGTGCACAGTACAAACCTTTCAAGCACAAGGGGTACTGTATGATGCAGAGAATTGCAGAGCCCTTCAGGAGTTAGAATACCCAGATGTAGAATAAGTTTCACCCTTGTGAATACTAGAATCCAAGAGTAAGAGGTATAGGACTGCTACAGAAACTCTTGGGCACAGTGGGACCTGAGCTGCACATTGAGTTTCATTTGATGAAACTCTTATCAGCATACACTAAGCTTTAGAGATGATGATACTAAAAGAATATAAGAAGATTTTTATATTTTTCATCAATCACTGGCCCATAGCTGCTAACTAGAATAAAAAGGTGGACTACACAAGGTTAGCACTCTCTTCATCATGCCGAAAGCTTTGTAAATAAAGACCATCAGGCAAAGGTGATGAAGAATGGTGCTTTATCAGAAGAATCTGAGATGGGTGAAAATATCCAATGAAATAGATTTTAGTATATCCACTTTGACCATAACTACAGTCTATTATTAAGGAAGATTCCATTATAAACAAAAAGCCAGACATATTACCTGAATTGAAAGAAACAGAGACAACAAAGAGAATATCTTCCAGCCTAGAAAGGACTGACCATGCAGATATGTCAGATTCCATTTTTGGAGAACACTTTAGATGCTCCTTTTGGCTGACAAATGTGTGCCACTTTACAGTCCCTGCATAATAGCAGCAGCAAAACAGGATCATTTTACCTCCAAAATAAAATAGGAGAATTTTCTATTACCTCTGTCAGCATGTAGAGATGCAAGAAATTTGAAAGTAGTAAAAGAAAATGAGATGCATCTGGAAGCAAATGTAGCAGTAAAAACACAAAGGATGATAGAGAAAAAACTTGAGGCAGGCCACAGCTAATTACAAGTTCCTTTTTGTATGAAAGAATACTGGGTTCTTTAGTTTATTATTAATAGTAGCTGTAAATGCTGTTTTTATTTCCTCCAGTGATGGTATGACATGAGAGCCGTATGCATCCTTTATTAATGCAAATTTTGGACTGAGCCCAGAATATTTCTATCTAAATATTCCTAGGCCCAGGCCTGGAAATTTCTAGCGCCTGCACAATCTAATTTTCAGCAAGCCTGAACTTTGACAGCTTCGGTTTCCAACTTCCATGTGTTAACCTAGACATAGAATGTTTTCTGCCCCCGGGACTTACTGCTGAACAAACTCACCCTTTCTAGTTCTTTTTGAACTCTGGCTGGATGTTCAACTCAACTGTTCTGCCTCAAAACTCCTCTCCAAGTGGACTGATTTAAACTGGATTCTCTTTGAACTATTCTGCTTAGCAAAACTGCCTCTGACCTCCACAAACTGAACTTGAGTCACTGCACCAACTGAATGGAACTGCACAAAACTGCACAGCTTTTTCTCCCCAAGCTTCTCTTTCCCATCTAGTCTCATGAGAGTTGGGTATATCCTATCTTTGACTCCTTCTGTCAGATCTTTCTCTGATTCATTACTGTGTCTGACCCTTAATTAAACATCATTATTTAGGATTAAAGTTGGGTACTAAAGGCATGTCTGTATTCCAACCAAAGGGACAAGGGGTGTGTACTAAAGGCATGTCTGTATCCTAGTCAGAGGGATTCAAGGTGTATACTAAGGGCAAGTCTGTATTCCAGAAGGATTACACAGTCCTGGGTCTTTCAATGTGATTCCTTACCAGAGCAGCTATGATGCTGGATTAATATTCCTCTACAAGTAGCCCTTTTGATCTCAAGAATGCCTGAGTTCCTCTGTGGAATTTAAATAATTCTATTTTATCATTAGAAGTTAATGAAAACTTAGAAGGCTATAAATCTGAAGACTCAGAACAGTCATTTAGATTGTTGATCATTCTTAAATGTTAGAATATTTTAAGGTCTTAGATACTTTGTTTCTTTCTGTCACACAAGGTCCCTTTGCTTCATATTTTATCAAAGTTGTCACCAAAAGCAGACAAGAATATCATGATATACAAGAATGAGAGATAGACCAGTGACTAATAATATTTGTTTTCATGTCTAACAGACCTTTACCTGAGGTGAGAATTCTGCATTTAGTCCACTGCACTTTTACACCCAGCTAGTTGATAATACTATTTTATCTGTGTGATCATTGACCGGCACTGAAATGTACTTCTTATCACAAATTTTATGGCCAATATATGGAAGAGATGATCTTGTAAATGTCAGAATCCATCCCATAACCAAATCTACTCTCTATAATTTAAGTAATAGATCTACCAAGAAGTTCCCTTTCAGTAGAATTCTATGCCTGTTAATGCCTTTACAATATAATTAGATTGGATATTATGTTGAAGTTTGTAGTCTCGTACAATTAGGATCAGCTAACACTATTGGTTAAAGTTTATTTTCTATAATGGAGTTGAAATTCTTTATTTAATTTATTGTAAAAGTGAAAGCCATTGGATCCTTTTAGAAAATTTAAGACATCCAGCTATTCTTCAATGATGTTGTGTAGTAACCACAATTTTATAATGGATTTTTTAAAACCGGTGTCAGTTATACCAATTTGTGTCTGTTATAATATATTTTGATATGTTGTTAACAGAAGTTTCTTTTCCTTTGAAAAAACTTGTGACTTAGCAAATGGTTTTTGAATTGCAATTTTACAGTTAAGAGGAGGAATATATGGAGATTTTTAAAAGTAGAGTAAATTAGACAAAGACAGTGATTATTTATCACCTCTTCATATACAATTAACATTTGACTGTTAGCTATCATTCTCAATGCCAAAATCAAGACAAGACAGACCTCATACTGTCATATACAGTAGTAAGGTAACAAATGACCAGAACAGCCAGTTTTCTTACACGTGTCATCTTAAACCAGAGTAGACAGAATAGAATAAGCTAAGGCAAGAGAATATTGACTAAATTGAGAGATGTATCATCTTTTCCTTTGCTCTTTGGATTATCAAAATATTTCCTCTATCAAACTTTCTCCTTCTGATTTCACTGACTCAGCTAAAGACTTACTATGAAGTCTTTGGAATTCTTAAAAGGTCAATTTAACACCCCTTCCCTAAATCCTGTGATCAAAATGAGTTTTAAGGCTACATTTTGATGGTAGGTACTCACTAGAATTAATGATTATGTTTAATTGACCACAAGTGACTTGCCTTTCTCTGTACTCTTTCTCTGTTACTTCCGTAAATACAAATGCTCCTCTACAACTTCCTGCTACTTTAAAGGCTCATGAAACTCCTGACCCACTGTCTACCAAAGTTAAGTCTATTATCTTTTTTCAAAGTTAATTTCTTTTCTAGTTTTGCCTATTACATTTACCACTATGCAATTCTGTTGATAGAGTTATGATGTGGGAAACCATAAAGTAGATAGAAAGGCAAATTCCATGGGGGAGGTAGCATAGGGCACAGAGAAGAAAAAGAAAGAATGAAGAAAGAAAGAAAGGGGAAAAAGAGAGGAAGAAAGAAAGAAAGAAAGAAAGAAAGAAGGAAAGAAAGAAAGAAAAACCTTGAGATAAGAAATGCCTTGGATACCAGGGAAACAGCCAAGTACTTAGTGTTCTTGTATTGAAGATATTTACTGGGAGTCAACCTGCAGGGTGGGTTTAGAGAGACTGCAGAAGCAGGAAACTGTCCAGGCCCTTCTTCATAAGATAGGGATTTCCAGAGTCCGAACAGGTAAGTAACTGTCAACATCTTCTCTAATAGTCACTCATAGTTTAGTTGAGATTCAGATTTACAGAAAAGATTCACAGAAAAGAAGGAATGAGGGGCTGTAACATTAGTTAGGTGAGAAAAGATAGTGTGTCTTGGATGACTGTTCTAATATTGCCACCCATGATGTGGATGTAAATGAATTACTATAATTGAGAAGAACCAGGGAAGTTACCATAGATACTGCTGTCAGAGGATCAAGTGTTCTTTATGCTGCCATTAGGATGCTTACCATAAATTTGTTCTTGCTATATTACACAATTTGGCTGTTTTACAATTGCTTTCTGGCTTCCTGATGGCTTCTTTGAGAAGTTCAAAGCAATTTTGTAATTGCAGAATGCTCTTTGTCATCTCACCCTGCTATTTTTCCTCTTTTTCTCCCAACACTGTACATTTTGTTACAGGTAGGAAGCAGTCAATGTAATTCTCCATGGTAGCGCTGTTAGTCGCTGCTGGATAGCGCCTTATTACCTTCACATGCCTGCTTCTTGGTTCTCTATCCACATAACAGGCTGTCAATAAAGCTGTGGCCCATCGCTAATTTCTTTCTTTTATCCCTAGACAGTACCTCTTTTCAAGAAATGACTCTCAATTTTTCTTTACATAAATTTTTGTTACTGCCTTCATTGCAAATTCCAGCTTTGCCTGTCAGATGTCAGATAAAACTTGGCACAGAATTGTACACCCTATTAATATCTGGACATGCCTTCGAATTCCATTACTCTCAAGTCTTAGTACACTGGAGAAAATAGAAATTGTCTTTTCATGAGCATAAAAAAAAATAAACAGGATCCCATATTTTTTTTTAAATCCCTGAACTTTTAAGAATTTCTCTATCAAAATTTTATCTTTAGATTATTTTTTGAGAGTCAGCTTTTTTGGAATGCACTGATTATAACACTGAATACAGGTTCATGTGTGAATTGTTAATCCGCTTTTTGATATTATAGTAAAATACATGAATAATCAATTTATAAACAAAAGAGCTTATATTGGCTCACAATTTTGGAAGTTCCAATCTATTTACAGAGGGTACATTGCCTCTGATGGAGGTTCTGGATCACAAGATAAAAATTCTACTTTCACCTCATGGCTAAACAACAAATGAAAAGAAGAAAGACCCAATGGCCTTTCCTCAAACCTCTTCAATGCATGTTTCAATTACCTAAGAAACTCCCACTAAGACAAGACTCCTAATGTTTTTTTTAAAAATCCCTAGATATTATGCCTCATAGGCCTTTAAGAGACTTTCAGGATGTAAACTGTACTACACACATGTATGCACACACACACACACACACACACACACACACACACACACACACACGTCCATACCCAGATGACTTGTGTTAATCAAAAGAATACAAATTCTTAAGATTGTATTGGATAAAATTGGAGTTGTGTGAAAGCATTTAGTAGCTTCCATAAGATTTCTTAAGCTACAAGTATCCAGACCAGACAAATCATAATTCCCATGCAGAGGTGTGAGAGGAGTTTCTGTCTATGACAGGAGTTTATGAAAGAGGAGAGAATATCCATAGAATTCTATGCAAATTAGAAGTGTTTGAGTGTTTGGAGGGTGGTATTTGAGAATTATTCAGAAATAGAACTCGAGCCATAGGAGAGTGAAAGGGAAAATGGAATAAATATAAATGGGCCTGATCTTTTAGAAAGAAAGCCACAAACTTTGCTAATAAAAGAAAGTTAATCTACGAATAAATCAGGTTTTTCATTTTAGTACATTTGTTGTTACTTGTTCATGTCAGTGTTCTCTTGATCCAACATCACATATTTCATTTACAGAGGAGAGATCTACAGCCATACATTTCAGAGTCTGCCTTTCATAAGAAAAATATTTTATAAGTTGTCATAATCAAAGAAAAAACATTTCAAAAAACCACTCAGTAAGTACATGAAGACAAAAGCTATATTGCCAACTTCCAATTTACTTTGTAGATTCCCTGTGATGTAAAATAACATAGGTTAAAAATACTTCACATGATTATTGAGAAATTCATATCTGGCTCTGTGTGTATACATCTTGACAGGCACGTAAGGGTATATAATAATGCTATATATACTGTTTATTTTTCTCTTTATTGTGAAAAATTCTTCAGGAAATTGATGTAAGAGGAAAGGATTTATTTTGGCTCACATTTTAAGAATGGATCTGTTCTATCCTGGTGCTGGCTACTCTGCGTCCTTAGTCAAGAAGTAGAAACTGGGCAGGCAGTGATGATGGGCTAAAAAAAAAAATGTAGTAATTCATCTTCAACTCCTAAGAGTATCACTGTCTCTCAAAATCCTTCCACTGGCAGGAAGTAAGTGTACAAACTCATGAATCTATTTAGAAAGAGTCACATTAAAAACATAAACATAATATCAAAAAGCCCATAATTTCAAATTATCTCTTGTGTTCCTAAAATGCTTAAGTAATACTGCGATTATACAGTTCTATTATAAACAAGTGGTGAGTTGCTTATGCTCTGTGTTCTTTTTTTTTTTTATTAATTTATTCTTGTTACATCTCAATGGTTATCTCATCCCTTGTATCCTCCCATTCTTCCCTCCCTCCCATTTTCCCCTTATTCCCCTCCCCTATGACTGTTCCTGAGGGGGATTACCTCCTCCTGTACATGCTCATAGGGTATCAAGTCTCTTCTTGGTAACCTGCTGTCCTTCCTCTGAGTGCCACCAGGTCTCCACCTCCAGGGGACATGGTCAAAGGTGAGGCACCAGAGTACATGAGAAAGTCAGACCCCACTCTCCACTCAACTGTGGAGAATGTTCTGACCATTGGTGGGACAGAGGGGAGGACATCCTACTGGGACTCTAGATGAGAGAAGAATGGGAGAATAGCAAAGTAGAAGGATCCAGAGGGTCCTAGAAACCTACAAGTAGAACATTATGACAGGCAGATTTGGGCCCAGGGGTCCCGCTCAAACTAAGGCACCAGCCAAGGACAATACAGGCGGTAAACTTTAAACCCCTGCTCTGTGTTCTTGGACTTACTCATTATTGATAATAATTTACTGACTATTCACATAGTCAACAATAAAATAAAGATAATTTATTTTCAAAAAATATATTATCAATTTGAACTGAAAATGTTATGATATTTAGGTTTTCTAATATTTCAATATACTTACTTGTAGTATTTCTTGACAGTATTGGTGTAATTAAACAACTGAGTTCAATTGAACTAAACTCAGTATGATCTATTGATTGCAGTTAGGGGAAAATAACAAACCAAAGTCACGTCAGAGTCATAAAAGCAGCTTTGCCTACATTTCCAGTATATCATTCTCTTGTCCTAACTTAATAAAAAAATACTTCAAGTAGATTTGATGATGACTTAAAACGTAGCTTTGGTCAATAGAAAGGTTAATATTAGATGTGAAAGCATGATGATCTGTATAAAGAATGTGCCTGTCAGTTCTAAGAAAACAGAAGTATTTATCTCTTGCTAAAATGAAGAAAGGCAGTGTAGTCTCCCCTCTGTTTCCATTAAAAAATAATCCTGTAATCACTGCCAAAGTCAGAAAAGAAATAAGGAACTTTTTTTAAACTCTTTTTTACCAAACTGTACTTCGTATTGATTCAAGGTCTGCATTAACCATAATCTTTAATATGTGTTGATTTCTTTCTACTTTTTCCCTTTATAACAGAAGAGAATGTCAATAATTCTTTTGAAGTAGAGTGATTTGCCTTATTGCTTGGAATTCCTACACATACAGAAGGACTTCTAAGAACTATTCCAAGTGTCCTGGAATGCCCAGCACTTGGAGAGCTGTTATGGGCTGGTTAGACATCTGTAAGCGTGTCAGTATTTTCAAACCCAAATCATCCCACTGCATGCTCTGAATACTCATTTATCTTGAATATTTTAATATTTATCAACAACTCCAGATCAGATGATTAATCCTCTGATTAATTGGTTTCTCCTTACGTTTCCCTGAAATACATAAAAGTGTGATTGAGAGTAAGTGGAGTACAGCCTTTTTTGAAAAACAGTACATCTTAATAGTACTCCAGCCTAAACAGTTAAGAAGAAACAGGGCCCAGATGTGCTAGAATAAAACATGGTCAACATCTGGAATCCAGTTTCCATTCTGCTGAGTTGCTCACCAAGGCTCTGGGATTCTGAGAATGTAGTACATACACGATGCCACTGGCTTTCAACACACCAACTGACAGTTGGCTATTGAGGATTCTGAGCAATACCACCAAACCAGCATCCCTGAAAATTTGAGAATAATGCAGGAAATATTTAGAAATTTGAGAGTCAGTGTCTGTGTTTACCAGTCTATACAGTAAATACAACAAGGAGAACAGAGGACAGAAGAAAGTATTACGATGCCTAGAGTGATAAGTCTCATCTATGACAACCTGTACCATTCTTAGGACTCTGAGCTAAGGAATAAGGCCCCTAAATGTGAAGGTGATGTTTGGTTGTCTTTGGTGCTAAGGATAAAACCGAATGCATATAAACACAAGTCACTACTCAACAATGTGTGCTAAAAGAATAACAGGCCCAAAATGCAAATTTTCAAAGAAAAACAGTCTGCAGAATATATTAAGGAAAAGAAAGACCAAAAGGGAACACAAGAAAGAGGAGGGGACAGTAGAAATAACTTTATGTAGGTTAAAATGTTTTAGCTCTATAGAAGGATATTTTTGTGATTCCAGATCATGATAAAATATGCTATTACTAACAAAAAATAAACTCCAATTGATTGGTTTTGTATTTTATTTTTGATACCAAAAAATGCTTTTGCCACGTTCATATCTCAGCAATGTCTTAAGTCCCTGGCACAGGATGGAGTCCTGAGAGAAGATACTTCATGATCTTAAATATACAGAAGAAGAAAGTATTTCTGTCATGTTACATGTTTTTAGAGAAATGTGTCAGCAGTTTGGAGCAGCACCCGTCTCAGAACCACACTAAGAACAGAATTGTGACAAATGCTCTGTCATCTTTGTCTTAATTTCTGCTAAAGTCACAAACCAGAAATCTTGTCTTAAAATCTCAATACTTCTTTGGCTCTTCTCTTCTGTGTGGTATCTGCTGCCGAGGCCTTGAGAGTCCCTTCAGAAAAATCTCTCCTAACTCCTTCCCTATGCTTTACTCTCAAGGCCACTAATGTAGTTTAGAACCCTATCAATAAATGGTCACTCTTGGACTCCAGCCATTGAAAGCACAGAACTCTGAATTGCGCTCTGAGGCTCCACATTCTGTCCACTTGTCTTTCTCAAGCAGAACGCTCTTAAGTTTGTCCTCCATGTAGGGAAACCCTGTTGCCAAGGAAGAGTATCAGCGCTCTTCACTGGAGTTCAGGTCTACTAAGCAGGCCCGCCTGGGCCTTCTGCTTCTCTCTGGGCTCGATGCTGCCACCTTGGAGTTCTGTATTCTACACCAGACCTGTTGGAAGTCTTTGTCTTGACCCCTAACTCACATCAAGTCTCTTTCTTACTAAATCTTTCTTCCATTAGATCTTGTGAACCCTTTATACATCATTTAAACTTATTGTACTGTAAAAGCAAACAAACAAACAACTGCAAACAAACAAACACCCAAAAATAAATGAATTTTCTACAAGTCTCACCCAGTTAAGGTATGGTATTTTGCTCTGGAAAGAAAATTTCCTAAGAATTTTCTTTACCAATGACTACATTTGTTATTAGTAATTTTTTTCTCCCTATACCAATTATCTTCTATATGTCTTAAGAACTCTAACAAAGGGTACAGTGTCTGAAGAGGGGTCATTTGGTATTCTCCTTGGTTTTATTTCTGTGACTACTGCAAACAGCCAATACTTCTGAGTTATTGAATGGCTTAAAACATTTTAGTTATGCTAATTACTGCATATTTAAAATGTCACAGGATAGTCTGGCCTCCTGGTGTGTCTATTATACTAATTCCATCTTTTTGTCTATTCTTTAACTAGAACCAGACCATAGTTTGATCGTTAATTTTAATATTATTAAAGTTATTCTTCTTTCCCTATTTATAACATTCAAAACCTTAGTGACTAGAATTGTTGCCTTAAGTTCCAAATTTATTTTTTCATAGTTCTTTTACTAGAGATTTGGAAATATTAAATTAATATAGAGAAAAATGATGTCTTTATTACCATAACCTCTCTATTTCACAGTTGTTTTACTTTTCTTAATAGTGTTGTGAAATTTTTATAAAGCTGTAAAAACTGGATGAGATTATATATCTTCATGGTCATTCGCATTATATAGTATCATTTTTCATTCAGTAATTATTTTCTTTAAAAAATTAAAACTATACCTTAAACTTTAAACTTATTAAAGATTAAAGAAACAAAAATGCCAGTTTTTTAGTTTTAAATATACTATTGAAAAATTTTCAAATACTGTATTGAACTTTGTGAATCTCTATCCATCAAAGTAGAGAATTGCTATAGAACTAAAGTTGATTTGTTCATATGTGGTCAAATATTAAGAAAGTGTGTTTTATGTTACAATCTTTATCACTTTGAGTAAAGCCCCATTTTCTCTAACTGTTCTCTGTAGTGCAGACATTAAGATAGTTGAGCTGAGTTTGTCCTTCACAGTCACATTTTATTTCTTTAGTGTTCAGACTCCAAAGAAATTTAGAAAATAGCTCATTAATCGCTGTTTGCACTGTTTTGTTTTGTGTCAACTTGGAATGAGCTATAGTTATTTGAAAAGAAGTCAAGTTTATTCTTTCTAAAATCTCTGATGGAGTTGAAGACCAGGGAGCTTAGTTTTACAACAAGGCTTAGCTGTTTAGGAGTTAAGATATTTTTAGATTTAGATAGATGTTTTAAGTAGATAATAGCAAGATATGATGGAAATTGATTTACGTTCAAAATTTTAGACACACCAAGATAGGAAAGATGCTTTCTTCAAGGCTATCAAATACAAATAACCAAAACTCTAAGAATGTAACATTTATATAATTCCTGATTGTGTCGTGGTTCTACTTTCTACAGGTAGTTTATGGTTATATACATGTAATAATATAAATGTATATGTAAAAAATGTTTGAAAAAACAAAAAGAAAAGAAGAAACCTCAATTGATAAAATGCCACCCACCCATGTCCCCATATTGGCCTGTAGGCAATAGTAGAACATTTTTCTTTATTGATAGTTAACATGGGAAAGCCAAGCTCACAGGTGGGGCCACCCATAGCCTGAGGTCCTGCATTCTATAGAAAGTCATGAAGAACAAGCCAGTAAGCAACACTACTCCATGGCAGTTTCTTGAGTTCTTGCTCTAACTTCCCGCAATGATGGACCATAAGCTATGAGATGAAATAAACCCTGTTCTCCCTACGTTGTTTTTGGTCATGATCATCATATCAATAGAAACTCTAAATAGGACATCTCCTTAACAGAATTTTGTAGATTATCAGGGAAAAGATAATGTATTCTGAAAAAAGAAATATAGTGTCATTATTTTAAATTAAGTATTTTGAATGCATTGATACCTGTATTATATGTGCTTTTATTAGCTTCCGACCATCCAGTCCAGTTTGTGTGGTCCATATATTCTTGGATAAGTGTTCTTCTAGTGGTATAGTCAGATTAACCAGGCTACATTTTTGTTTGATAAAACAGTTCTTTTTTTTCCAGAAGCTAATAATAGCTCCTTGTTTATGTAGTACTCTGTGCCTGCCACCCTGTCCATGTTGGGAACTGGCTTTGCCTGAGATTTCATGGGTTATATGTATGTTGTCATAACTTCTGTGGGTTCACATATGCAGTTGCCCTGCTGTGTCCAGAGTACACTGTTTCCTTGTAATTATCCACTACTTCTGGCTCTTATATTTTATCCTCTTTTTTGCAATGGTCTCTGAGCCTTGGGAGGAGGGTATTTGGTGTAATGTTCCATTTACGGGTGATCATTTTGCAGTCCCAAATGCTGTGCATCTTGTTTAGTTGTGGATCTCTATGTTAAACACCAGTTCCTGCAGGTAGAAAGCTACTTTCATGAAGGTTAAGTGATACATTGATCTATGGGCATAATGATAAGTCATTAGGAGTTGTTTTAATACTGTGTCCATTAAGCAGAATAATAGTACTAGGTTCTCCTCGGTGGTCTATTCACTTTTTAGCTATAAGTTCTGGCCTGATAATGGGCCCAAGCATGAGTTTTGTGTTGGAGCAGATCTTAAATGCAACAGAAAGCAGTTGGTTGTTTTCAGAACATTTGTGCCACTATTGCCACAATGGGCATATTATGCCAGGCAGGTCATTACTGTAGATTGCAGGGTTCACAGCTGAGTAAGATTGTTGATGACTTGCCTTCCTCCCTAGAATTTATAGAACCTCCTAACATGGTGAAATCAAGTCAGTAGATATGAAACCTCCAGATCTGACCAGCTTGAGGTGAGGTCTCTATATTCTATGACCCAGTATGTGGTATCATCACCAAAGATCTTACTATCATGTTCTATAGGTAACCAAAAGTATAAATAGTTATAAATATAAAGTATAAAGGTTATAAATATCTCGTAATGTTTGGGAGTTTGTAATGTGTCACTGGCTAATAATACCCAAAGAAGTACCTCATTCTGACACTGGGTTGTTTTTGTTTGTTTGTTTGTTTTCATTTCTTAGCCTTGGGTATCTATAGGGCCATTGTTTCCCATTATAATGTAACTCCATTTCAACTCTTTTTATGTATGTGATTATATATATATATTTTTAGGAAGCTTCCAAAGTGGTTTGCAGATGACTTTTTCAAAAAATTCCTTAATATTACTTATCAATTTCCAATATCCCTTCCTCTATCTTGCCTGTACCTCTGCCCCAATCCCTTCCTATTCCTTTATATACCTGTAATTCTTTATAAGAATGAATTTTATCTCTCCTTCCCAGAAAGCCTCTCCCAGTTGCCCCTTTAGAATTTTCAAACCTCTGTGGGCATTCCAAATGAAACACATATATCTGAAGGTTTAAGGCTAACATCCACAAATGAGACAAAATATGTTGGCCTTATCTTTCTGGATCTTGACTACTTCACTTGGAATGATTGTTTCCAACTCCATTCACTTACTTGCAAATTGCATAATTTGTGTTTTAAAAAGCCTTCTAAGCAGAACCCAAATATTATGGGCATTAAAATCAATAAATAATAAATGGGAACTCATGGGACTGTAGAGGTCCTATAAAGCAAGGGTACTATCACTTGAGTGAATTGGCATCTTACAGAAGGGAAAAATGTTTGGGGAGGGTTCAAGACAGGGTTTCTCTATGTAGCTTTGGCTTGTCCTAGACTTGCTTTGTAAGCCACACTGGCCTCGAACTCAGAGCGATCCACCTGCCTCTGCCTTCCGAGTGCTGACATTAAAGGATTGCGCCACCACGCCCAGCTTTTAGAATGGAAAAACTTTTTACTAGCATGTTAGTCAATGATCCATTGCTGTGATAAAACACCATAACCATAGCAACTCATATAAATGAAAACATTTCATTGATACTGGCTTACAGTTTCAAGGAGTTAGTCCATTATCACCATGGCAGGAGCATGGCAGCATACAGGCAGACATGGTGCCAAAGAGGTAGCTTAAAGTTCTGCATTCAGAGAGGTAGGAAGCAGAAAAAGTGTCAGGCTGGGCCTGGCTTGAGTACTTGAACTCCAAAGTCCATCAGCAGTGACGCATTTCCTCCAACAAAGCCACAACTCCTAATGCCACTCCCTAAGAATTCATACATGAGCCATGGGAGCCACTCTTAACCAAACCACCATACCAGCTATATGCTAAACAGAGGGTTAATATCTAGAATATATGAGAACTGAAAGCTTTAAGGATCAAGATATCAAACAATCCAATCTAAAAAGTGCATCATGGAACTAAACAGAGAGTTTTTGACAAATGAAGTAAGTGACGGGAAAACACTTTAGAAATGTGCAACATCCTTAGCTTTAAGGGAAATGCAAACTAAAACTTCCTTGAGATTTCATCTTACCTAACTCAGAATGGCTAAGGCAAAATAAATAAATAAAGACAAATGATTAACTCACTCATTATGATCATTTCTAGCTCAATCCATTTATCCACAAATTTCGGGAATTCCTTGTTTTTAATAGCTGAATAGTATTCCATAGTGTATATGTACCACAGTTTCTTTATCCATTCTTCTACTGAGGGACACTTAGGCTGTTTCCATGTTCTGGCTATTATGAATAAGGCTGCTATGAACATGGTTGAGCAAATTTTCTTGTTGTGTGCTGGAGCATCTTCTGGGTATATTCCAAGGAGTGGAATAGCTGGGTCTTGAGGAAGCCCTATTCCCAGTTTTCTGAGATAGCACCAGATAGATTTCCAAAGTGACTGTACTATTTTGCATTCCCACCAGCAATGAAGGAGTGTTCCTCTCTTCCCACATCCTCGCCAGCATGTGGTGTCACTTGAATTTTTGATCTTAGCCATTCTGATGGGTGTAAGATGGAATCTCAGAGATGTTTTGATTTGCATTTCCCAGATGACTAAGGAGGTTGAGAATTTCTTTAAGTGTTTCTCAGCCATTTGATATTCCTCTGTTGAGAATTCTCTGTTTAGTTCCAAGCCCCATTTCTCAATTGGGTTATTTGGTTTAGTGGTGTTTAATTTCTTGAGTTCTTTATATATTTTGGATATTAGACCTTTGTCAGATGTAGGGTTGGTAAAGATCTTTTCCCAGTCTGTAGGCTGTCGCTTTGTTCTCTTGATAGTGTCTCCTGCCTTACAGAAGCTTCTCAGCCTCATGAGGCCCCATTTATTAATTGTTGACATTAAGGCCTGCGCTGTTGGTGTTCTGTTCAGGAAGTTGTCTTCTATGCCAATATATTCCAGGCTCTTCCCTACTTTTCCTTCTAAGTGACTTAGTGTCTCTGGTTTTATGTTGAGGTCTTTGATCCACTTGGATTTGAGTTTTGTGCAAGGTGACAAATATGGGTCCAGTTGCATTTTTTTACACATAGACCTCCAGTTAGACCAGCACCATTTGTTGAAGATGTTATCCTTTTTCCATTGAATGGATTTACTAGCCCAAGGGGCATGTCCTATGAAAGCCTTCACTTACCAGGAAACAGGGACAGAGGGGAGGACATCCTATTGGGACTCTAGATGAGAGAAGCATGGGAGAATAGCAAAGTAGAAGGATCTAAAGGGTCCTAGAAACCTACAAGTAGAACATTATGACAGGCAGATTTGGGCCCAGGGGTCCCGCTCAAACTAAGGCACCAGCCAAGGACAATACAGGCGGTAAACTTTAAACCCCTACCCAGATCTAGCCAATGGACAGAACATTTTCCACAGTTGAGTGGAGAGTAGGGTATGACTTTCACACGAATTCTGGTGCCTCATATTTGACCATGTCCCCTGGAGGGGGAGACCTGGTGGCACTCAGAGGAAGGACAGCAGGTTACCAAGAAGAGACTTGATACCCTATGAGCATATACACGGGGGAGGAAATCCCTTTCATGAACAGTCATAGGGGAGGGGAATAAGGGGGAAATGGGAGGGAGAGAAGAATAGGAGGATACAAGGGATGGGATAACCATTGAGATGTAACAAGAATAAATTAATAAAAAAATTTTTTTAAAAAGACAAATGTGGGGTGAATGCGGAGAAAAAGGAACACACAGTCACAACTGGTGAGGTGCAAACTGGTGTAGTCACTGTCCATATCAATATGGAGGTTCTTTAAAATACTGAAAATAGATCTAACACATGCTTCAGCTATACCGTTCCTCGGAATAGGCCCAGCAAACTTCATATCCTAGTGCAGAGATACCTGTTCACTCATGCTCATTACTGGAGATGGAAATAACCTAGATGCCCATCAACTGATGAATGGATAGTGAAAATCCAGTATGTCTATATAGTAGAGTATTATTTGGCTATTAAAAAATGATGCCATCATTTTAAGTGTTCTATACTGTAGTGAAAATGGATTTCAGAAAAGAAAATTATTGCAGACAGTAAGTAACTTCCAATAACAAAAGTGAGAGCAATGAGAATATAAAATTTTTAAAGAATTCTTTCTCTCTTACTTGAACAACTTTGATATGATCTCATTCTCATTTTCAATGATTAAGCTCTAAGCACATGATGTTACATTTTATTTATAATTGTAATGCAACAACCCTTAAAAAATAAGCCAATTTTGAACTTTCAACGTTGAAGTAAAAATAAAGCTTAGAGTTATATGAACAAAACTAAGAAACATTAAAATAAAATAAAGCTTATAGATGCATGAACAAAATACTGAAAGCAATATGTTGGTATTAACTCTTATCTATAAACATGAGATTGTATAAAAAGTTATATAAATCAATGCAGTGAATATTTAGTCATGAATATTTTAAGCTATATTGATCTCTGCTAGTTACTTATTAGGCAAAAGTGACCTACTTAAGCTGGGTACATGCCCAATAGCCTGTGGGGAAACATGCACTTTCCTAAGGAAAGAATGGGAAACATGCTATGATTTATGGGCTTCTAAGTATTATGTCTGAGTCTTAAATGAGGATTTGAGTGTTGTGAATGAGCTCATACTGGTGAATGGCTCTTTACTTCCATTCAGTTTTCACTCTGTAGCATAGAAGGCCCTATTATGAAGAATCTTGTTAGGTTAATTTTACTTTCCTTAATTTTAGACACACTTGTCTGAAATTGGGTCCTAAAATTTTTTTGGAATACTAAAATATAAACCTAGACATGTTAATCAACCTTATATCAGAAAGGATTTGCATTTTGAATATAAAAATCAGATATACTATTTTCCATAGGAAAGCATATTCTGCATTCCATAAACAACTATCTTTACAATGACTAGTATTTTTCATGTGTCTTTGCTGACACTACTACCACAGAAAGTGCATGGAAAATTATAACATGTATGCATTACATTATAGAATATCTCCAAAACAGAATTTCTGCAAATAAATTTGTTAGTGTTCTATACTCAAGAACAATTTTATCTTTCTTGAAAACAGCTGTGATAATTTCTGCAATTAATCTCCCTTTGTATTGACTACTAAAAATGTGAGAATTAAAGTTTTTGAGGTGCTTGGAACAAATGCTGAAGGCTTCATTTAAACAAATATTTGATTTAACTTAACTTCTCTATCTTTACTTTCAAAAAGTAGATTTATCACTTGTCTCTTTTTAAGCAAAGCATATTTGAGCCATATTAAATCTTATTTTTGAGAAAGCAGATGACCTGTGAACTAATGAATGCATTAAATACCTTCATATATCTATCAGCCTTACACATTTTGAAAAAAGTCAACACAAATTTATCATTTAAAGGAAATGTCATAATAGAAGTATTATGCTATTATAACAAAACAAAACAAAAACACCTTTAAGCATATGTTTTAGACATTTGAACTCACCTTCTCTAAAACATCAGTTTTAGAAGTCCCATTGGCCGACTATGAACTTTAAAACCTTTAGTGTTTGTATATAGTTCTTTGAGAGCGTGAGGCTATATGAAAGTATGTTTACGTTGAACTCTTCAAGAGTCTAAGAGAAATGAAAGTGATTTGTAAGATTGGTTGTAGTAAGATGAAAAGGACGGCTCAGGCTGAGAACTATTTTCCAAGTCTTTGTACATGTGGGAAGATATGTTCAGGAGTTCGAAAAATCTAAATGTATAGTAACTTATTGTGTTCCCTGGACCAGGTTCATTGGTCATGTTTCCAACATTCTGTAATAGGATCACAGGAATATTAAATGATGGCATTTGAAGAGCAATATCTGTCAGTAACCATTTTCTAAATAGCACAGTCAGCATTCTTATTCCCTATAAAATCTTTCAGCATATTTGTTGATTGGTCTGCATATTGATTCCTGCTGTTTCCATGATTAAGATTGATCCTCCATCCTACTGAGACCTTTACCTGTCATCAGACTTACTTTTTCTCTTATGCCAAAATAATATTTGATTGTATTATGTACAGAAGAAGTCATCTGTGAGGATGCAAAATCGATATGCTTATTGCCACCGACTTTACAGACTTCATGGGGACTACACTGGTGAATGAAAACTGGGGGGAAGATCATGTCAGAATTTGAAGGTTTACAATAAAATTGCCACTTTTTCCCTGAAATTAATGTGCCCTGTCTACTTCTAAGATATTATATATTCATATATGAATGTGATTCAATCAACATTTACAAGTATTTATTATTTGCAGCATATTATAGTATGTACAAAGATCTTTGTGTGATTGCTGTGAGAAAGGACTTTAAGAATTAAAAAGGAAAAACCTGATGAATAAAAGCATATAAACAACATGGAATAAAATTAACTGAAAATAAACTATACATAATGAGTCTTAAGTGAGCCATACTACCAATAACAAATAACTGTTATTTTCAGGTATTCTGTGCTATGTTCAGCTATTACATCAATCATATTCCATTATACAAGAAATAGATTTATAAAATTAACAAGCATAAACATTGTACAGCTAGAAAATAATTTAAAAACACTCAATTCTATTGGCTCTCATGCCTGCAGCTTCTTAGAGAGCACACTCTAACTGTTACTCATTTTCCAAGTTAGAGATACCTTCCAAGTATGGTGGTCAGGATTATTTGACATTTGATCCGTATGGTGCAGTAGGCTAATAATGTAGTAAGTTAAAAAGTAAGAGAAAGGAAGCCATAAAAAAGCCCAAAGCTGCAAAGTGAAAGGGCAAAAGAATATAAATCCTTATGGATTCTGAAGAATTGAATATAGTTAGATATCCACGCTACATCAGAAAGAAAGGATAGAGAAAAGAAAAATAGAAAGAGAAATCCCTAAGTCTAACCTCCTATACCTTGTCCTTTCCCTGATCAAGACTCATCAACAACTGGTAACCAACCCCCCACGCCCCAATCAAAAAAAAAAACCCATAACTCATTGAATGATAAAAAACCACGCACCCCAAGTTTGGGAAATGGGATGCTGTTTTCTTAAATTGGTTCCTGCTGATTTGGGATGTAATTTTCCTTTTGGGGGGCAATAAATTTGGGCAAATGGCCAAGTCTTAAGAAAACTAGCTGTAAATTTCTGTACAGACTCTAAGTGCTATGAAAATGCTTAAATGAACAGCAGCTTTGAAGTTGTCCTGCAAGCAAGTTGTGAAGAAACAGTAATTAAGTCATTCTGAGGTTGGATGGAGCAGGATGCTCATCTCGGCATTCTTGAGAGTGAATCTTGGTCAGGGATGTTTCAACTCCATTGGTGTCTGGTCCTTTTGTTCTGTAAACATATAAGCTCTCACATGTAATATGCATTTCTGTCATAACATATATATAGAATTATATGCAATGTATGCAAACAACGTATGCAATCTAGCTGGAAATGGTTCTTTGTTCTTCATTTGAGCAGCTGAAAGATATCTGTCATTCATTTTTCAGCTAGTTTAGACTGTATAACAAAACTGTAATATAAATCTCCATTCATGTCATATAAAAGCATGGCATGCCCTAGAAAGTCATGAGAACTCTGCAGCCAACAAAATGTTTTGGCCATGCACAGCTATTCCTGTCTCAGCCCGTATCTGAGCTGTTCCCATATAGAGGGATGAATACACACTCTACCTGCCTTATCCTTTCTCGTCATTTTCTTCTTCTTGTCCCCAACCAAGATCTTTAAAGCACCTCCCCTTGTCTAATCAGATTTCCAAACGTTTGGATGGAATACCCAGCCTTTCTTCTCTGTAGAAAGAAATCCAAAATCTCCTCCCCAGTGCAACACATTTCCCTGACATTCATTCTGAGGTGATCACTTGTACATGCTGATCTAACTCATCAGTCCTCTCTAAATTTCCATGCGTTTCAGCTGCTGTTCTACTTGTCTCATTGACACTTTAAAATTTTTTAAAGTAAACAAAGCGCCATTTAATCTATTCCTGGGAGATTCTGTATCTTCCTTCTGGTCTATGAGCATTTTTTTTAAAGTCCTGTTAGGTTTCTCTACAACTGCTTCTTCTGTAAGATTGTAAGATGTATCTGTAACATTTTTAATGCCAAAATGTCCAAAAATTGTCTTATTCTAATGGATACGTATATTCAAGCATCATCCACTTTCATCTGTAAAGGAATTTCCAAATAACCTTGGTCCAACCTCCAACCAATATGTAATCGCAGAATCGTCCTTCTCAGAATGCAAGGCAGTTGCCCATTGGAATTCTGAATATGAACCTATGGCATGGTGCATATATTTCAGTTCTCTAAATTCTTCAATATGAAGCATATAAGCTATTGTATGACCTTTCTCCAAGGCAACATTAAACAGAATCTGTATTTTTAATTTAGCGTATAGACCTTCACCTAGTAATTGATCCTTGACATCCTTCCAGATCCACCCTAAATTCCTGTTGCTGAATGTCACATCCTCTTTTTAATAATTCTATAATTTACCAAGTTCAGTTTGTGCTGCCCATATAATCCTGGGTAGAGGGCCATCCATTGCAGCATGGTATGCCTACCAGTGGCCACACACACAAAGAAAATTGACCTTTCTCCTCAAGAAGCCATCAACAATCCATAGCTCCTCAGTTGTGATGGAGGCTTGTAAACCACTTCCCTTTCTGTGCTTACACACTGGCCAGCTCGATCTTGTGCAGACAACCACATCTACTATGTGCTCATGAGTGCCATGACTTCATTGTGTTCAGGAAATACTGTTTTTCTCCAACACTGCCTTACATATGCCTTATAATCTTTCTACTTTCTGTTCCATAGTAGTCCTTGAACCATAGTGTATAGAGTATTGTGTGTGTGCATGCACGTACCTGTGCATCTGTGTATATGCATGTGTATGTTGCGACTCTCATTTGTAGCTGAGAACTCCACAGAATATTCATTTTACTTTGAACAGTTTGAGTCATTATCAAATAATGTATGACAGCTCCACTAATCTGTGGGTACAGATATATAAAATTTGAGGTCAATTTAATATTATGTACATTTAGCAAAATAAGATTAGTTTTATGAGATTAACCCACCCCTGGTGCCTGTAGCTATCCATGGGCTTTTGGCCAATTTTCCAGGAGCAAGCATACTTTTTGTCCTGCAGCACAGTGCTTAAGTCTAATCGTACAATGATTAGTTACCCCCATAAGAGCTGTGCTCCTGCTGCATCAATGGGCAAATCTTACCTCAACAGGGGTGTTAGCTAATTTTTGTCAACATGTAACAAACTGGAAAGAGAAACCTTTATTGGGTCATTGCTTCCATCTGAATGGCCTGTGGTCATGTCTATGGTCACGTCTTTTCTTGATTCATGTTTGAGGTGGTGTGCAGTCCCATTCCTGGTAAGGTGATTCTAGGTTGCATTAGAAGGTAGGCTGAGCAAGCCTCCAAGATCAAGTCAATAGCACTCCTGCATGGCCTCTGCCTCAGCTCCTGCCTGCAGGGAGTTGCCTCAAAGTCTGTCTTTGGATTCCTTCAGTGGTGGATGTAACCTGTAAGCCAAATAAACCCTTCATTCCCCATGTTGCTTTGGTCATAGTGTTTATCTATATGAAAGCAGAACAAACTATCCAGGTGCCTGAGACTCAGACCAGAGAGAGCCTTTTAGCACTGGGCAAACACTTTACATTAAATGTGGTTCACTAGAGGGTTGCAGTAAAGAATTAAACGACAGAAATTAACTCTAAAATTATAGTTTGCTGTTGAGTAGAAAACTCAACCAAATATTAATAATAGCCATATTTAAGTAACATGAGTTTTTAGTTAGTAGCAAACCACATTCTCCATAAGAAACCACTTAATAGGAAAATTCCAAAAATGAAAAACATTCCAATACTTTTAGAACCCTTGGGAATGTCAGGTGAGCAATAATTGTCAATGCCTTCGCCTTAATCCCTGCTAGAGACCATTGCTCCTTGTTGGCTTGGCTTCTTTAGATTATGTTTTCCCATGCAGTTTCTGTTTGCCTCAGATGTTCTTTAGAAACAGACAGTCTTAGTGGAGTGCTCATAGGTTCTCCATCCTGTAATTCCTCTCTCTTATCATGCTGAGTCCCTACCAGCAGGAGAAGAAGCCCCAGGGCATATAAATCAAGCCAAAATACTCATCCTAATGTAATAACAGCACAATGGCAAGCATTTAACAGGCCTCGTTTCCTAATTATTTTGAATCCTTACTTCACATTTAAGCATGTGAAACTTCCTATAACTATTCATTGAACAGACCCTAATGACTTGATTATTCATGTAACCTTTATGTTATTTAAGTGTACTAATCTATTTAAATTTTGTTTTAAATGCATGTACAAATTCACATTTTAGCTTAAGTGTTTCTATTTTTGAAAAGCCTTTTATGTCTAGTTCAAGTATGAGAACCATTTCTATCTTTTCAGAATGTCATCCAACTCTTTTGAGCTAAAAACAAACGTGCCCTGGCAATAAAATCCTAATTATTGGAGATATAAATTTTACATAAATTATAATTGAGACTTTCAAAGTACATTAAACATATTACTACTTTAAGTAGAAATGGGGAAAAGACATTAGGTTTCATGCCAAATGTAGGCAATGAATGCTTTGCCTGTAAACCTTAACTTGTAAAGCAGTTGGAGAAAATAAAGTAGAGTAGTTGAAGGAACGAGTCATAATATTCTCATTATTATATCATTTTTCCAATAATTTCAATACCCTGATATTCAGAATATACAATTATACTTCCTCTCAGTGAATAATTTAATTTTGTCATCCTCTAAAGATTCATAAATTGAAGACATTTCGTAAGTAAGATAAACCAATTAAATCTATTTAACAGCCACTATACTGGGTGAGTTTGGCGATGTATATTCTGAGATATACCTGCATTTCTGAGGTCCCTGAAACATCAGCTCATTGGTACTGTACAATACAATGCACCCTGATAGTAATCCTTAAGATAATAATTTTCTAAGGGAAAAGTGCTACTACTGGATCCATATGCTCACCGTATCCTACCATCAGCTGGGATGTGACTTGGGCATTTTTTTCTTTTGTTATTTTATGCTTCACTTTTTAATTATTAAGCTAAATAGCCACTTGCATCTTTTCTTTCTTCATTTTCTCTATATTAAAATATTCCACTTGAGACTCATCCAGTAGTCAAATAAGTCTAACACATTTCTTGTGCAAAGAAAGGCAGTACTGTGTCAATATAGGTATATTAGTCAAACCCATGCTCAATTTCAATTTATATAAATAATATCAATATAATAGCTGTATCTGCCTCATAGAGTTATTGGAAAATTATATCAGTTAAAAGCCACAACACACTTAGCGCCAAGCACATAGTGGTAAAAATATATGTCAGTGATTATTAGTTGTATATTATGGTTTATGTTCATCTCTAGACTGGACATGAACAGAGCATGGTAATTATAAATGAGCATGGTATTTCTTTATACTTTGGACTCTAGAATTTAAGCTTAAGCAGGCTATTCTAAGACTACATACTAGCGTTCTCATATTTGGGCAATTATTACCCTTTCCTGTGAGTTCCCAATAACCTAATTCACCTAAAAATCCTAACTCTCCAAACCCTATTTTGTCATTCTGTGCATTTTATCTCATCCATCCCTGACTGGATTTTTAAGTCCATCCAAATCCAAGTGCAGTATCTTATTATTCCTACCCTCAGGATAAAAACTTCAAAAGTATTAACATATTATCTCTGGAGCTCATTCTGCCTACATATTCTCTCTGCATTTGATCACATAAGCAGTCTCTGGCCTCTAGTCCATCAATTTCAGGTGCACATAAGCCAAACAGCTCTTAAGATTTCTCTAGGTCATTGTGGTTTTGAGTTTTTAATGGTTTTGAAGAGCAATATCACGGTACACAATGCTGGAGGATATAGTTATACAGCTGCACACATTCAAATTGATTTGAAGTTATCTTCACTGATGCTGCTTGGCAATTACCACACAATTGAGGATGAAAGGGCTGCTAGTTTGAAAGTGAATGTGATAAGGAATTTTTCAGCATCTCACTCATCTTTTAGCAAAACTATTCACATGTGAACTCGATTTCTCTTTTTCTTGACTCTCATATTTAGTTATGATAATTAACATTTATCTCCTCATGCACCAATGGCCCAGGGCCTTCCTAGAGCTTATTTACCTTATGATTGCCTTTGTTCTGAACCTGTGGCTCATAAGTCTGAAGCAAGCCAGCATATACATGCCAAGTGCAAAAATTAAAATGAATGATGAGATTACAGAGGGAGATGGCATCTAACTTAGCCATGGTTTGTAAGTCGGGTTTCTATTTGGCTTTAACTTTTAACATGAATGCAATATTTCTGTCCATTTCTCAAGCTACACGTTTGCCAAGAGAACTGTATCAAAGGTCAAATTGCTCCTGAAAGCATTACTGAAATGTCAGGGATAATTACATTCCAAAAAAGAATAAACTCCTAAAGAAATTAAATATCCATTTGTAAAAAGTTGTCTCTGTGTGGTGATCTCATTTTCCAAAGTCATAGTATTGATGATATCCAAATTACATTATGCCACATTGAATTGATTCATTTTAAAGGTAGGTCATACTCTAAAAAAAAAAAATTTCCTTTGGGAAATTATCTAGTGTAAAACTTTGAGTAAAATATATTTATTTACTTTTCCTAACTTTCCTTAAGTGCCTACTAAGTGATTGTACCAAGAGATTGTCTTGTTATGAGTGGAGAGAACATAGACCTTGTATGAGTAAAAGGGGCATAAAATCCTATGTCTGTCACTCAATATATGGTAATTTGTGAAGAGAAAGACTCTCTTGGAGGCTTTGTTGCACATAACTCCAAGATGATTCTCCCATGTTATTTCTCCTGAAAGCGTTCTACTTCATAATAAGACTTAAAAAGTGTAATTTTCACCCACAAGTAAGTGCGATTATATAACCATTATGCTTAGAACAGACAAGTGGGGTGGTATAGATCATTCTGGGATGCTGCTTAGAATTTTACTTCTATTCAGATTGAGACTACAGAAATGTTAAGATTTTCTTAAGTTTAAATGCATGTTTGTTTATTTTCTTTTGTCATAACAGTAACTAGTGATTAAGGAGATTGGACTTGTAAAGAGTGATGTAACTTTCCTTGTGGTGATTAGATTTTTAAATCATGATTATAACTTTAAAAAACGATTATATCCAGTTTTATTCATGATAGTGAACAGAGAACAGCTCTGACCACTCAAGTCAGATAAAAACTAGCAACTATTTTTTAAGTAAAAATCTCCTTTATCGGCCGGGTGTGGTAGCACATGCCTGTAATCCCAGCACTCAGGGAGGAAGAGACATGCAGATCTCTGTGAGTTTGAGGCCAGCCTGGTCTTCAAAGCTGAGTCCAGGACAGCCAAGGCTACACAGAGAAACCCTGTCTCAAAAAACAACCCAACACATCAAAACAAAATTCTTCATTATCTGTGTAAGTCAGCACATACAAGAAACTAGGATTCCCATAAGAATATCATAAAATGCTTTAGTAGTTTTAATTATACTGTCTAAAACTTAGAATTTGTTATCTTCTATAAGAGCAAAATCTCCCTCTAAGGTATACCTTTATTTGCTTTTAGATTTAGAGTGAAACTATATTTAGAGTATTGTTTTTTTTTTATCTAAATGGTGTGTGTGTGTGTGTGTGTGTGTGTGTGTGTGTGTGTGTGTGTGTGTGTGTGTATTCACAGGGCAGCATTTGGATTTTAGTGATTCATGACTAAATCATGTTTCTAACACCCACTAAAGTACTTTATAATATAAACAATATTTCTCCCAAATGTCCCTATTACAATGCTACTGTTCTTAAACCTCATTATAGTTTCTAACACAGACCATCAAATAGGAGTCCAGACTGTTTTACTCATGTCTCTGTTGAGGGTCTCTTTAAATTGGGGCTTCAGATGAACAGTAAAAAGGGTTATAATTTGAACTTTTAGCACATGAGCTATTATTAAGAGACACAACTTTCTGAAAGCTGTTCTCTTTCACAATAGAAATTACAATTGGGTTAAAAAGCGTCAGTTCATATAAATAATAGTTAATATTTATAAAAATACTCTGATACATTACAAAATAATACTAAATAAGCACAAGCAGTTCAGTAATTTAGATAGAAAGGTACTCCAAACAAAACCATGAGAATTTTCAGAAAGCAAGGTTGGGTTTTCTATGAAAACATTCATATATCTACAGAAACTTGACTCATTTTCCCTTAACGTGGCTTCTCTTGGGTAATTGTCATAGCGATGAAGGTATGCACAGAGACCAATTCATGAAATATTCCTTCTTTTCTACAATTTCATTTTTCCTTAGAATTCTTTCCAATATACACTAGCAACCATTGAACCATAGCCATAAAGATTGAAGAGACACATTGCAACTGATCGGCTATGGCTCTCAGCCTAGTTTTTAGATTTCAACTTTTTAGTGTTTCACATGAGGTCACAAAAGACAAAGAAGACAGTTTTAGAGATGTAAACAAGAGTGATTAATTCTTAGAATTCTGCTTGCAAGCCTTTTTGAGAAGAGCAGTCTTCTGCATTTATACTGCATTCTTTCTTGTTTTTCATCATAAAGGGTCTCTTACCATACAACACAGCTCAGATTCCACTGTTTTCCCCATTTTCTTCTATGAACTCTGCTATGTCTAATCAGACTCTATTAATTCAAGATCTTTTTCTTAATCAGCATGCCCAATTTTTATATTGTGTCAATAGGGATATCTTCATGTTATTTGTGTAACTCTAAGGTATTTGGTCTTCTTATGAATTTTGGCAAGATGACAATGGCAAGCATTGTTCTATCTTTTATATGTAACTTGTTATACCATAGATTTTTTTATGCATTTAAGTTTTCAAAAACAATCTCTGTAGTGCCTGATCTGATAAGATAATACACACTTTTAATGCTAGTTTGTGACCAGCCTGATCTACAAAGACATTTCCAGAAACCCTGTCTCAAAAATAAACAAAAATTCTGTAGCATTTCCCATATAGAGAGGAATATAATATATATTATATATAATTTTTCATATATATAATTATACTAACTTTTTATTTTTGAGGCCATATAAGATAGGAAGAAATTCAGAAAATAAAGATATAATAATTATTTAAGAAAGAATATTTGCAAATCAAAATTGGTCTTGAAAACTTAGCATAACCTACAGTATGACTTTCAGTCAGTAATGAGTTGGTAGGACATGAACACAGAGGCTTAGTGTTTATATACTCAACACTATAAATAAACTAATTAATAAGTATGTGTAAAAAAGAAAAATGTTTAATAAAAAAGAAATAAAGAAAAGATTTTACCACAATTCTAAATCATTTCCAAAAATGACTATACCATTTAATAATTGTATAACAAATTAGCATTTCTTCATTTACTTACCATTTTATTATTTTTGCAATGGAAAAAAATACCTGAATGAGCAAGCTTATGCTGTGTAGAATACAATGGCAATGACCAGTAATGTAATTTTATACAAGTCTATTTGTTAGTAAAATTATAAAAATATGATTAGTACATTAGTACAGGTTAATTAGGATACAATGGAGCTAGGAATGGGCCATGTGGGAGGGATGCCATTTCCTCCTCTGACAGGTGATGAAAGTAAACACAGTACTATTACTTCAAACAAGACTTTCCAACCTTGTGGCAGACATTTGGGCTTGGTACTTTGTTGATAAAGATGGATATGATAGATACTGATTTACATTCAAAACTTTAGATGCACCAAGATAGGAAAGATGTTTTCTTCAAAGTTGCCAAATAGAAATAGCCAAAACACTATGAATGTAACGTTTATCTAATTCCTGATTGTTTCATGGTTATTTTAGCTGTAGGTAGTATGTTGTATGTAATAAATGTTTATGTAAAAAAAGATAAATAAATAAATAAATAAATAAATAAAATATTTAATATATACAGCAAAAGCCCTCTAAAGTAAATATGATTATTAGCTTCTATTTGAGAATTAGAAAGCTAAGTTTCAGAGTACATAAATAACTTTCCAAAGACACATATTTGGTGTATTGGAGAAACAAAATTTGAACCAGCGCGATTTGTTAGCTGTATTTATGAAACCACTGAAATCTGCAAGATGTAGAAATTCATATTGTAGTCAATTGCAAGCTGAGAAACTATAAAGAGGAACAACGTCTTATGAAGAAACTATAGACAGGAAAATATGAATTATCTTTTCCTCTCTTGTAAATTAGTGCCACTTTGCCATTTTCCCCATTTCTCCTTCCATATCTCTTGTACCTTGCTGTTTTTCTCTCTTGCTACATACAAAATGGTCCCTTTTTACTATCTGCAGTTATTCTAGGTTATGTACTTTTATTTGAGGATCTGGAGCTAGGAACCTCAGATCAAAGACATCATGTGATGTTTGTCTTTCTGATTCTGAGTTACCTCATTCAATATGATCTTTTTTAGTTTCATTATTTTACCTGCAAGTTTTATGATTTCATCGTTCTTTAAGGCTGAGTGGTGTTTCATGGTATACAAATACCCATTTTCATTATTCGTTCATGAGTTAAGGAGCATTTAAGTTGTTTCAAGTGTGAATAGAACATCAATTAACATGGGTGAGCAAGTATCTGTGGCATAGGATATCCAATCTTTCAAGTATACTTGGGTCATATATTAGATTTATTTTTAAATTTTTGAAAATTCTCCACACTGATATCCAGAGGACTGTAATATATAAGTAAAGATGTCTGAAAAAGTTATTAAGCCTCATACTATTCTACATAAAACTATCTCTAATGATAAAAGTGTTACATGTAATTAAACTTACATAAGTTTTTTTTATTGTTTTCCGTTTTTTTTTTTCCAAACAGTTTCTCTGTGTAGCCTTGGCTGTCCTGGACTCACTTTGTAGACCAGACTGGCCTCAAACTCACAGAGATAGGCCGCCTCTGCATCCTGAGTGCCAGGATTACAGACGTGTGTAGCCATGCCCGGCTTACACTTTATAAGTGTTTAAATATATTTTTTATCTGTGCTAGCCCCCAAGAGTCGTATATTGTGTAAAACATAAAGCCCAACACCAGACATGAGAAACAACCCTCTTTTGAATTGTTGGACAAGGTTCTCCAAAAGACTCCCAGAACATTATACACTATTGCTGTTGCCCTTGGTTGTATCCTAAAAGTTCTAAGAAGACCCTATTGCTGAAGACACCATGCACATCAGACACAGGACCAAGAGGATTTGAGCTGGATGAGACATAAACGCCTCCTTCTTGAAAACTAGTTTTTATGGTACCAAGAAGGCAGCATGCAAGCTTCCAAAGGAAAGAAGGAACCAATAGTACTAGCCAGCTATGATACCAAGGAACCATTACAACAGTGGGCATGGCACAGTAACCCTAAGTGTTAGAGGTTGGTCTGACGTATTTTTACGATAATTACTGCTTGCTATGTAACCTTGCCTAAAAACTTATTCCTACTTAACCAATAAAAAGCCGACACAGCTGGGCAGGCAAATGAGAGAGGTGTGGCTACGGTTCCAGGCTTTGGGAGACTGGGAGAATCTTGGGAAGGAGAAGGAGACAGGATGGAAGGAGGAGAAAGAATCACAGTCGGGTAGAAAAAGACCCACACGGGTCCAGAAAAGGAACTCTGAAGTTCCACATGGAAAAAAAACATGGACGACAATAGCAAGTATTTTAGGATTGTGCATGGGAAGTAGCACAGATAATTATTGGAAGCAGATGGACTGGGCTAGAAACTGGGAGTTATTCGAGGACAGCTTAGGAGGTAATATCTGCCTTGCCCCAGATAAAGGTTTGTTTCAATTAAATATAACAGGGTCTGTGTTTCCATTGGCTGCTAGCAGGTTAGAAAATGCTACTGTAATAATAATTAGCCTAATAATAAACACTTATTAGGCCTACTTATAAATTAACAGCAACTCTAAGAGTGCAATAATGGCATGTATACCTTGGTATCAACCAACAACTCTCTAATTAGATTTAAGACATGTTCACTAGGAGGAAAACTAACCGAACTACTCAGGGATAGTCAAATAATGGAACCTGGAAGAGAAACTATTATCTCCACTTTGCTAGTCCAGCTTTAAATTTATTCTTATATCTACAAATAAGTATAGTCCTCACCCCTCACCAGGGAAGTTTTTCTTTGCAACACAGGAAAACTATTACAGAAACCCACAACCAATCAAAACACAATTTTTGTAACCCAGCCACAAATGATACATCTAAAACACAACTCCTTATGGAAGAAGGTGTGGAAAGATTGTAAAAAGCCATCTCCTATACATGTCAGAAACTACATCCATGACATCTTACCTTCATGGCTGCCTAAACCTGAACTGAACAAAGGGAACAGCAGCAGCATGCTAATGTGAAAGCAGGAAAGCTCATGTGGGCTTGGTGTTAAACAAAATACTACAGGCAACCAGAGAATACTGAGATAGAGAGAAATAGCCTTTCTCAGAGAAGAGCATACCAATTGGCTATCCAATAGCAAATGCCCATTCCTAAAAATAAATACATATACGCAATACTGCATGGACTTACCAGGTTGTGTTCACATATTATGAAAATGTCTATCATAGTGTGTCTGTGTGTGTGTGTCTGTGTGTGTGTGTGTGTGTGTGTGTGTGTGTGTGTGATACAATTCAAGGAAGAGAAGCTATACATTTGAAAGAGAACAAGGAGGAATATATGGAAGGATTTGGAGGGGAAAAGAAAGAGAGAAATAATATGATTATAATGTAATCTCAAAAACTAAATTAGACAAAAAACTTGAAAAAAATAAAATCATGAAATAAATCTGAACATTGAAATACAAATAAAACTAATCTCAACCTTTGTCAGAAATAAAGTTACTATTTGAATTTTCTAGAGGCTTAAGGATTTTTTTCTATACACTTGAGTCTGGATACATTTTTGTCACTGAAAATAAACAAAGCAAGAGGACTTTGAATGTCTATGAAATTAAAAATGTCACAAACAGTATGAAAGACAAAAATTAAGTGTTAACTTCAGTTCATAGAAATGAAGAAAACACTTGCCACTACTTAAAAAAAAAAAACAGGGCCTTTCAGCCTTCATATAAAGTAATGTATGTAGAAAGTATATAGTAAAAAAATATATATATACCAAAGTAGTTGACAAATGTCAATGTACCCCCAAGTCAAAATGTACATATCACAAGCAGCTATGATTATTATATCTTGCTTAGTACGTATATATTTCTTAGTAAGGGACTGAATGACATCCTAGGAATTTAAATTCAAATAACAAAAAAATTCAGGTAAAATTTCATTTAAGCCTCAGCGTTCATCATTTATTCATAAGTCATATTGTTTACTAAACTTTGTTAGCATAGATTCTACCTCAAAAGAACAAATGAAGATAAAGGTCATAATGATCACATGGAAGCCTGGATTAGGCACTTAATGACAACCATAGGATGGAACCAAGGAATCAAGGCCTCCTGACTCCTTTTCTGCTGGTCTTTCATGAGGAAATCAAAGCTTTGCCAGGGATTTAAGAGGATAGAAAAATTGAGAAGGGTGTCCTAGAGGATATCATTTTGAGAAATGTAGGACAGAAAGAAAAAATGGAAGAAAAATCACCTGATGTAATATTTAAAGTAACTAAGTTAAGAAATGATATTTAAATGTCAACAGATAAGGATATAAATAGATTAAAAAATAAGGTAAAGATATTTTTCATGTCATGAAATAAAAAAAGTTGTCCAGTAAAAATTGTTTCAATATTGAGAACAGATGCAGAGTCCCACAGTCAAATATTAGATGGGGGGGGGGGGGTTGGGAGTCCCGCAGTGGAGCAGGAGCAAGGAGTGGAGGAGGCAGAGTCATCAACGGCACCACAGGAACATGGCCCACAGAATCAACTGACTGGGACTCAAGTGGGCTCACAGAGGTCAGGGATCTTGTATTGTGCTAGTCCAGGATCTCTGCATGCATGTTATAGTTGTGTAGCTTGGAGCTCTTGTGGGATTCCTCACAGAGGGAGCTGGGGCTGACTCTGACTCTTTTGCCTGTCTTTGGGACCCTTTTCCTCCTACTGTGTTGCCTAGTCCCCCAGGGAAGCAAGGGCTACAAAGTATGAAATTGAATTTATACAGTTGCCCTTTCAATTCCAACTCTGATTCTGTTCAAACCAGAAGACAACAAGCATTGTTAAGTCCTAGGACAGTATCTCTTGGATTTTATGTGCATGTAAATTACCTGAAGGTCTGCTGTAAATGCCTTCTGGTTAAAAGAAAGAGAAGCTGAATTTAGTCCATACCTAAAAGGTCTGTTTCACTTATATAACAGTTTAAGATTCATTCCTTTGCTTATTCGTTTTATACAGAAAAATATTAATTTTTATTATGCGTCAGCTATAGGTGGTAAATGTAAGGACTCAAACAAGAAAGATGAATATTGAGCCCTGAAGATGACTTAGTGACTAAAGGTACTCTGTGCCAAGT
Organism: Acomys minous; assembly: GCF_964271855.1. Taxonomy (NCBI): domain Eukaryota; kingdom Metazoa; phylum Chordata; class Mammalia; order Rodentia; family Muridae; genus Acomys; species Acomys minous. Next base: position 15,042,149 of record NC_140487.1, read on the forward strand.
GTGAAGACTTGAATTTACTTCTCCATGATCCACATCCTAGAAAGGGGAAAGCCAGCTTCAACAAGAATGTATTCTCCACACTCCTCACACCATGCCGTTTCTGCACTCATTCAACCATACACATACACACAGGCTAAAGATAAAAAGGGATAAAGCATTATGGTCTTATCTAATCTTAGTAAAAAGCTTAAGTTGCAATAAGTTCTCTCAGAGGTTAAAATCAAGATTAAAAATATACCAGTTATTCTGAATGTATACGGTCAATAAAAACTCCTTTAAACTGAAGTTTGGCAGTCATCTGCACAAAGAACAAGTTTTTTTTTGTATAAAGTAGTATTAGTTATTTTTCTATTGTTGTAAAAACACTGTGGCCAAAGCAACTTATGGAGAAGGAGGAGCTTATTCAGGCTTAGGAGTCCATGATGACAGAGCGAAGGCATGGGGACAGAAGCAGGTAGCTGGGGACTCACTTTTGGAGCATAATCATGCAGAGGAGAGAGTGAACCGCAAATGGTGGGAGTCTTTAAAATCACCAAGCCTATGCCAAGTTACAAACTTCCTCCAGCAAGACCAAGGCTCCTAAACCTCCCTAAGAACATCATTAACTGGAGTACAATATTCCAATGCCTGAAACAATGGGGGTATTTCTCATTCAAGCCATGATACAAGTATAACAAAATTGCAAAGCCCTTGTTTCAACAGTGAACTCTGTTTGTGGAGAGAAAGGAAAAAAGAGCTATTGTGACTAGCACCTAAGGCTTCCCTGTGCCCCAGAGGCTGGGACTGCATGCATATGACCTGCACAGGGTCAAAGCAGCACAAATCTTCGCACAGGTGGGGGAGCTGATCAAAGAGGCCCACCCCTCCATGAGGAGCTCTTGGCAATTGGTGGAGAAGCGAATAGATGTGGATTTTATACAAATACATTAAATGTATGTGTGAAATCCTCAAGCTATGTAAATAAAAGCTTCACTGCGAATGCCAAACAGTTATGGGAAAGAGATAAGAGAACCAAGAGACAAAAATCACACCTGACAAGGTAGAGGAAAAGTTCAATACACCCTCCAGAATCATTGGAGATTCTCAAAGTTTCCACCCGAGTCAGTCTGAATGTTGCCATCAAAGATGAAGGTGTGTTGTTTGGGTTGAACTATATGCCTAAGCAAAACACCATGAGTGAACTGGCTGGTCTAGGCCTCTTGAAACATGAGGAAGTTCTTTTGTATATCCCTTTGGTTTATGTTCTAGCAAACAGAAATCTATTTCTCAAGTCAGGAAGTCCATTGCAATAATATGGTTGGCACAAACGCCCAGTTGCTTCGGAACTGTGTTTTTCTCAGCAAAAATAATTAGGGACTATTGGAAAATATTTGGAATTGTCACACTTGTTAGCTATAAGCTTCAGTTTCAAAGTGTGATGTCATTTCGCAGGACATTAGGGAGAAAAGGACAAGAAAGATGATAGAGCAATGTTACAATAAAAGACACCCCTCGACCTAAGAAAGAGCCCAGTTTAATAGAAAAAAAGGAATCATAGTTATGTAAATGATAAAATATTAACTGCCTCATTACATAATAATGATTTTCTAACCTACATACCACCTATGTATGTACTTATTAATTAATCATATTGTCTTAGTGGGATATATGCCAAACCTCACTGCTAGTAAAAGCAGTATTTCAGAAATCAGAGTGATAAAGACAGAACAAACCCTGTTGCCTCAGATGTAATTCTAATGAACCTCTCGTACTAGTGAAGAAGCCTAATGATTTAAGACCTTACAAATAGTGGCTTGTAGGCTCAATTTTCTTATCCAATGTATTTTATTAACAACTTATTAACTGAGCGTATATCACTTACAACCCGACTAACCAAAAAGAAATGAGGATTAAGAAACACAACAACAAAACTGTAAGGATATCAGCTCCGAGGATCAACTCTCCTGGCGTAATCAGGATTTTTTCTAATGAAACCTGGAGTAACCAGAACCCAGAATCTCAGCAGGATCCAGAGCCTGGAAGCCTTCCTTTGAGCGGTTCTCTCTAGGAGTGTCTCAAAGTGGAGCAATGAACAGCCAAAACTATTCCAAGCCTCCAAAAGTCCACCTCCAGTTCTGGGCTCATTTATGTATCTCCTCCCAGAGTCTGTTCACCGGATCTTTTCAGCTAGTAACAATCAAGCTCACCGCCTGAGGTGGTTGGTCTTCTAGTGGATTAACATCACCTGTTCTCTCACAAGACCATTCTGATCCAGCACTTGGGATCCTAAAAAACAGGTTTATCTCTCCTTCAGTGGCTATTAACACACAACTGTGCTTCAAACTAGTACTTATTAACATGTTTGCACATTTTCAATTTACTTCTGGTTTTCTGTCTCATTTTTCAAATATGTGACTAAAGGATACCCTTAACTTTAACCCAGAGAAAATGAGCTTTGTGTTTGTGTGTGTGTGTGTGTGTGTGTGTGTGTGTGTGTGTGTGTGTGTAATGGTTGTCAAGAATGGAATGGTCAGTAGCCTTCCTCCAAAAATGTCTAATGCAACACTCATGATTTTTAGAAAGTCATCCAGGATTGTTGATATATTCTATGGCAACCTGCAGAAAGACTTCTAACTCAAGGGCACAGTTTATAGTCAAGTCCACACCTACTCCACTTGTATCACACTTCTCCCTTAACCCCATTTTCTCAGAACCTTGTTTGTCATTAACAGTAACAATCTCCTTTTCGCTGGCCTTTTGTTTATCTCAGTTTATTCATTCATCAGATACTCATCTAATATTGTTTTACTTATTTTTCTCATTTCTGTGACAGAATACCTGATAGGACAACTTGAAGGGAGGACTATTTGTTTGGGCTCACAGTTTTAAGGAGGATTTAAATCCACGCTCCTTGGTTCCATTGATTCAGAGCTGATGAAAAGGCTGAATACCATGGTAGACAGAGGAAGGGTATGTTCACTTTATGGTGGACAGAAATCAGAGAAGGAACTGCAGATAGCATGCAGCCCCAATGCGTCTCATTAGGTCACAAGTTCCTCAAGCCTGGTACCAACTCCTAAAGTAGCTTCCCCTGTAAGTCTATGGGAAACATCTCATATTCTAACTACAAGTCCTTTTTAGTAGCATCTAAAGATTTGGGGCAAAGAGAGAGGGTTTTTATACTGCAAAGCACACAGCTCTTTACCTGAGACCCATAGACGCTCCTGATGATTTAGAGACTCTCTGGTGACACCTTCTGACTTCTGTACATGCTCTGTCTGTCTTATCTCTATTCCGCCTTTCCGCATTGGCCACCTTAGGCACTGGCATGGTGACACTCTTCTACCATGTACATTTCCTAGCTACTTCCAATGGGGAAAAATGATGTTTAATAAAGAGAAAAATGGATCGTTGTATAAAAGCACCTCCTCTGACAGACATGATAGATGTGTTTGTTCATGAAACCATTGACACATGGTATAGATATCTACCACTGTTTGTAAATCATAGTCCACAATTCAAAAAGAATTAATGAGGTCAACATAATTTCATGATGCTCTTCATTACACATTAATATTTTAGTTGTAAAAATTACTTATGGGAAGGTAATGCAGGATAAAAATACTTTCAGTAATATGTTTAATTTCTATGTCTATGCTTCTGATAATTTAAAAGACATCATTTATCTAGGGATTTATGTGACTGTTTCTGTTTGTGTTTTTCTCATATACTTTGAATATTTCACCATGACAACCATGTCCCGCAACTAAAAACTTGGTTTTTAGTTAAGTGTTAATGGGAACTAGTCTAATATATCTGGACCTTTTCTTGTTCCAATCATTTTACATGGACTTAATAACAATAAATGGTTTGTGGTCATGTCTTTTCCAGGAGAAGAAGTAGACAGACAGCTATGCAGAGATGCAATCTTTCCCATTCCTGTGGCCTGTGATGCCCCATGCCCAAAGGACTGTGTGCTCAGTGCATGGTCCACATGGTCCTCCTGCTCACATACCTGCTCTGGGAAAACAACAGAAGGGAAACAGATCCGAGCTCGGTCCATTCTGGCCTATGCAGGTGAAGAAGGTAAGGTCTCCAGGTTCGGATATGACTGTTTTCTGGACATTGGTGGCTATTTAATTTGTATAGCTCTATAAGACATCATTCTATGAAAATGAGCTGACTAAAATCCAGTAATTAAGAACATTTAATATCTCTGCATATGGTTTGGTTCTATTCTTAATAATTTCTCTTGAAAATAGATTTTTAATAAAGGACAAAAGATTTTTAAAGCATTTTCTCTTTTTTCCCATTCACATAATAATTTGGGTTCTTTCTACTCCAAAGTATACAAAGGAAAAAACAACACTAAGAAATTAGTTCTAAAACTCCAAACATTTCATTGTTTTTCTTCTATTTCAATAGTTGGTTTTATCCCTTGACAGTCTACTATCTTATAAAATTACCAAATATGTATAATAAAGTTCATTTTAAGTTTTATTATGGATATTGCTTGGCTGAACATTTTGTGTGTTTTCTACCATGTGTATACTTGAGCGCTGGCCCTGAGACCCATGGGACTCAAACATGGATTCACCCTAAGGGTGAATATGGCACCTTACCCGCAATCTTTATTGCCAAGAAATACAAGGAAGTAATTGCCTCTGAGATGCTCTGAAAATGCTAACTTGTCCTCTGTTTGACTGAGTGAGACAGTGTCAAACTCTTGTCTTTCTGGAAAATAATAGAGGAGTGGGGAAGCACAGGAGTCAAATTCTTTCACTGAGGAGTATTATCTTTCAGGAATGTAGGTGTGGCCACTGCAGCACCCCACTTTAAACCACCCTTATTCACATTAGGGCTGAGAGATCACAATTTCTCTTTATACTTAGCATACATACCTATTAATCCCTGAAAATAATTTATTTTGATTGACTATATGTCACTTGTGCTTTTTTTTCTGTTTTCAAGTGTTTTGTTCATAGTAGCTCAGAATCTCATTTAATCATATGTACTATTATTTTATATACTAACTATGCCTATTTAATTATTTTGGCTTTAATACACAAATATAACATTGTATATAATAGAGTCACTCTTAGGGAAATTTTTATAATTTTTATAGAACCCTCAAATATTCTCCTCTACAAATATAACTGACAGGAAAATAGGAAACTTTTATTTTAGAAAAAATATAAATTTTGGAGAAAAAATTACTTGTGTGTGTTCTCAAAAACAATTCCAGCTTGAATAGACTACCTTCAGACTTCAAACTCTATCAACTCATATTATGTCTTGAGTTTCATTAAAATTAGATCTGTTTTCACCCTGCTTCCTGTAAACCTATTACACTCTGCAGACATTTGCCACGTGACTAGTAATGAGTGACTTTTCACCCCCTGAGTCACAAAGCAAGGATTTTGCTGTGTCTGCAAAACTGCAACAGATCATTGTGTCTATAGATGAGACACCTCACACTGAAAGGTCTTGAAGTTTTAAAGGGAGAAATTCATGGTTAGTATTTGGTACATATCACCCACTTAATTTGAAAGGGTAAGACTTCGATAATTTCTAATAATTAAGTCTATTAGGTGCATCGTAAGCCAGACTTCCTGGAAGGCTGAAGTTGTTTGTGTAGTATACCATAAAAGCATGGATCTAAACAAGTGGTAAGCAGAGTGGAATTTCTGTAAATAAATGTCTTGCTATCTGTCTCTGTCAATGACATTTACAAAAAACAAAATAATTTTGAGACACTTAATGAAGAACTCATCTGCAAAATAAATTTCTTTAATACCTGTTATTTGCTAGGTATGAAAACATTTTTTTTTTTTTTGGTTTTTCGAGACAGGGTTTTTCTGTGTAACCTTGGCCATCCTGGACTCACTTTGTAGACCAGGCTGGCCTCAAACTCACAGCGATCCGCCTGCCTCTGCCTCCCGAGTGCTGGGATTAAAGGTGTGGGCCACCACGCCCAGCTGAAAACATTTTATTTTATGGGAAATTAGAAGATTATAATACCAAGTGTTAAAAAATGCCTTTATTTTCTTTTTGAGAGAACAACATCTATAAGAAGTCTTAAATTATGTTTTTATTGATGATATGATATTTCATACAAGTAGGTATTTTATTAGTCTACAAAAATTAGATCTTGGAATGTGTCACAGATTATTTTTATGGAAAATGCTGTGATAACTTTATAGGAAAACACAGAAGAAAATTGGTATGTAGTATTTAGTGACGGGATTACATAATTTTCTTTTTTAAAAAATCAATGTGCATAGGTGAGGCAGTCCCTGTAATGTAGCAAGAAATCAGGTGTGTGTGCTAGGGATGGAACACAGCTTTTTGCTCTGCCTATCAGCTATATCTCCAGTCCTAGATCTTAATTTCTAATTCTATTTACCTTAACCATAACTGTTACTTAAAATCTAGGCCAGAGGGTTGCCTTATTCCCAAGGTATATGAACAGCACAACAAAATAGAAACCTTCAGAAGGAAAATTATGTTTCTTGACTTGTCACATTTGAATAGTTAGGATACTCCTAACTTGAATAGGTTACATTCAGAACAAAAAGAAACATTATGTAGGGAAATGGTAATAAATGTGGCTGTACCAAGAAGCCTAACCTTTAGCCATTTCTTTCTGGTTATTAACATAAATGAGGGCTAAATAGGGAAAGAGTTGAGGTGGGGCAAGTGGTGCACATAGTTAAACCCTAGGCCAGTCTGTGATCTGGTTTATGATGATCCCGGGCTGCAAAGGCAAGATCCTTCCAAAGCCCTTAATTTGAGAATGCCTACCACTGTGCCCATCCAGAGATGACTGCCAGCCTACTTTCTGCCATGGAGTAATTGCTTCTAGTTAGGGAGAGAAAGTTCTGCCCCTGGGTGTTCTACCTGAAGGGAATCATGCTGTAGGGAGGGGAGCTGGAGAGATGGCTTAGCAGTTAAGAGCACTTCCTGCTCTTCCAAAGGAGCAGAATTCAGCTCCTAGCATCCACATTGGGCATTTCAAAACCACCTGTAACTCCAATTTTTGAGAACATCATCCCCGCTCCCTCCGGCATCCCAGGAACCAGCACACACTATGGTTTGCATACACAGAGGCAGACACACACACATATATATAGAGAGAGAGAGATAAGTGTTTGAAAGAAAGAAATCTTGCTTAATCTAGTGGTGCAAATAATAGTGAGTATTGGAGCAACTCAAAAATCTCATCTTCTCAATATTCTACAGTAACAACATGGCATGACTTCTAGGATACCTGGTCAGAATTGCATGCATAGAACCTTGCAAAGCTTCAGAACATTGTTGTATAATTACAAAATAACGAACATTAAGTCTTCAGAATTTTCTATAAAAATTAGGAAACTTAGAGAAGAAATATATCCAGTTAACGGAAACAATTAACAAGACACATAAAAGTTAGAGGTAGAAGTGGGAGGTTGTTGAAGAGAATTCTGTAGGAAAGTGTTCGTCCTACAAAAAGAAGGTACCTCCAATATTCACGTAAAAAAAATCTAGGTGATGTGGAGTGTGCTAATAATCCCATGGCTGGAGCAGCAGGGATAGATGGATGTCTCTGGCCTACATACAAGCCAGCTGGCATCACCTAAGCAGTCAGCATCAGTCTCAGTGAGAGAGCGTGTCACAAATACAAGGTAGGCCACTCTGGAGAGACAATACCTGGTATTGACCCATGACTTCAACACACACATGAATATGCACATACACACACACACACACACACACACACACACACACACACACACACAGCCCTACGTAAACATGGAAAGGAACATGGTAACTTCTGGGATTCAGATTTTTACTTGTTGTTTTCTACTTTTAAGGAATTTCAACAAACTTTATTTATAAAGGTAAAAATGAGGACTTAGCACCTTCACAGAATGGAACATGAGAAAACATTTGTTTTTGCAAAGTTCAAAGTGACCTGATATAACTTCCCTAGCCAAATGCCTGTGTGTCTTTATATCTTTCATGTGCAGAGAATAGATGCAGATTGAAATAGAATTATGCCAACTTTCTCAAATAATTAGAAGCCTTTGTAAATCATATTTTACAGTGAAGAACTTGGAAGAAGTAATAGTTCTATTTTAATATGTTCATGTTCTACAGTTTAGTGATTTTGATTTTTAGAGCCACGGAGCAGCTGTGTTTCTCAGAGAATTCTAAGACCCACAGAACCAGGACATGTGTACATAGGAGCATCACTTGGTGTCTCTAAGTAGATGATGGCACTCCCCCATCCCCTTGCTTCTGAGGATTTGAGAAAACCGCACGATAAGAACCCTTCTTCCTCCATCTGCTAACATTCCTTATGATTCAGTTCTCCTAATGCATGCCCTGGACAAGTGCTTCTCGAACCCACCAGAGGTCTGCCAAGATGGGACTGAGGCTGCAGTAGCAGGTGACAGGAGAAACACAGCTGTCACCACTTCCTAACGTACACCCCGCCCCCTTATCTTTGCAGCCATTTCTTTTCTCATGTGAACATTACACTCTGACTGACAGGGCAACAGGCTAATCCCCAAGGGCACACATGGGTGAATTCTTTTGCATTTATTCTTACTTTTGCTTAGATAAAATTATCTTTTTTTTAAATATAAGAAACTTGCTTTTTAAAATTCTAGCTCTTATTTCATCTAAATGTTTCCTTCTTCCAGACTTTTAAGTCTCTAAAATGCAATGATCTTACTTTTTAAGTCTTTATTCTATTACATACATCTCAACGTAATTCTGACATTCCACGTAGAATGTTCTTCATATGTGTGTTTGTCTCACCCGCACTACTCCCCATACTTCTCTTCCTCACCATATCAAAGTACCCCTGGATGTAGTGAATTAGTTCTAATCCCCCTGGTGTCCCTTAAACAACTTACATAAGCTATACTCCATATATAGGTATCCATATGGAATAGGGCTCTTTTTAAACCTATCATACTAGCTGTAAGTACACTAATGCCAGAAGCAACAATTCCATGGCTCTGACAACATGCATTCTAAGGTAGCTAATGTTAGTAGGAAAAGTTATGTTTTATTTTACATATTTTTATTTCTCTGTATATATATATAGCATATACTTGTGTGGTATATGTACACACATATTTGTGTGGTTATGAGCCTGTGCATGCACGTGGAGGCATGAGGAGGTCACGTGCACTGCATTATTGCTATTTTATATTCTTGAAGTGGTCTCTTACTAAATTTGAGGCTGGGCTGGTGGCCAAACAGCCTAAATATTTTCCAGTCTCTGTTTCTCGCCTCACAGTGCTGAAGTTACCAAATCATGCAGCCACCCTTAGTATTTTATATCAGTTCTGGGCATTTGAATTCAAGTCCTCACATTCGTAACAAGTATCCTTATTAATTGAGCCGTATCCCTAGACTGATGGATCTCACATTAATGTAACAGTTTCACCTAATAGCTGGTACAATTATATGTATATACAGGTTTATCTCTTTCCTTTCAGTAAAAATAAATTTTTTTACATAATATACACTGAATACATACACTTTACCTTTACTTTTCCTAACTTCACCGCACCTCCTCTATAAAGGTTTAGTTACATAACATTATTATTCTCAGATCTATTAAGGTCTTTCCTGTTGCTAACATGATAAAAGAAATAAGTAACAGTTTTAGTGTAAAGTTTGTGTTTTACATGTAAGAGCACATTTTAACATTCACTGATTACTAATTACTAATTTTGTCACACTTCACATTTTATCATTTCTCCATGACTATAGAAATATTCCCACAGGGAGTAGTATATCTTCCCATAAATAATAGATATTTTCAATATTGTATATACCAGTATTTCTAACATAAAATTATTCCCCAAACAATACAGTGGTGCTGTAATGTCTGATTACACCAAAACCAGATTTTCAAAATTGTAATATTGTAATAATTAAGACCACATGAAGGCTTATCTGTGCAAGGATCCTACATCCGATTGAGAATGGTGATTTGGCTTGAATGTGGATTAGGGCAAGAAAATAAATAGCCTCTGTGTCTGTCAACTTTAACAGCTATCTTGCAGTTCCTCGACATGTTATGCTAATGATGTGGAAAGCTGGTTTTTTTTTCTCATCATTTTTCTCCAAAGCCAACTAGTCAACTCAAGTGTCAAAAGTAATTCAGAGCTTTAAGATCAGTTTCAACAGGATACTTATACAATGAAAATTATGTAGGTACAGAAATTTAACATTTGAGCAGCAATTTTAATATTAAATATAAAGGAACTTTGAAATAATTATATATAATCATCTATAATCATCTATAGGTATAAAAATAGCATGCATTTATTAATGTTAAATACGTCTAGCAACTGAAGGAAGGAACTCTATGCATTCTCAGTTATTTCTCCCCAATCAAATTAGCCTGCTTTAGAATTCAGTGTATCCCAATCCTAGCTTCCTTGCAGAGGCCGCCAGGGTCACCCAGCTGTGTGACAGTAGACAGCATATGAAGTGTGACAGATGTCCTCACCTTCATGAAACAGGGACATTAATGAAAATGTGCAGGACAAGTTATTCTGATGTTGGAACCACATTCAACAACACATACATGATTCTAAATTATTATCAACAAATTGTCAACTGATTAAACTGCTGATTAGAGGGATGTCTGGAAATATATCTGTGTCACTCCTGGATATAATTTCTGGTGTTGCCACTAGAGTCACATCATCAATCCCTGCCCTTAATGATACATTCTTTTTATTTCTACAATTGCTTAAAATATGGGATCTTCTTCAATTCTTTATTAATGCAGTGGTCACATCATCTCATGTGCTTGGGATTACACACGCAATAATTTTTATTCACGTGACAGTTGTGAATACAAATTAGGACCCCCACCTATGGAGTTCATAGAACAGGGCTGGCGTATAAATGAATCCAGAAGGTTAACCTTCATACCAAAGTCTACAAACTGAAGCTGTGTCTATCTTATAATTAACATCCCCAGGGTTACTGCTTTGTAACTTGAGTGCATTCCTGAGATGGAGCAGTTAAGCAGAAGTATGACATATTTGCCATCACTTACAGTGAGAGCACTGCTATTCTGGCGGTAAAGAACAGTTCTACATATGCCAGAAAGGAGATAATCAAAATCAGCTAAATACCATTTGAGGAAAAAATAAATCCTAGTTATTTTCTCAAGACTTTTAATACATCTTCTAGTGCTATTAGCAATCCCACAGGTCTATGGGTGTGTCTTCATGACAGAAGACTTGCCTGGCATAGCAAGGTCCAAGATACCTTCCCTTAGGACTAAAAAGAAAAGAATGTAACAGCATCAAAATCTAAAGACAGGTATTATTATCGTGGAAGAAAATTCTGTCAATTCAAGGGACAACCTTTTTTGTTGTGGTTGTTATATGTATAGGTGGGGACAGGACATTTACATACAAGTGCTGCCCTAAGGTACCAAGTACCCTGGCGCTGGAGTTTGTAGGAAAGTGTGAGCTGCCTGATGTACTAAGAACCAAATTTGGTTCATCTGAAGTGCCAGTATATGCTCCTAATGGCTGAATTATCTCTCCAGGCACTTGGACAATTCTTTATTAAAAACTATATCGATTTAGAGTAATAAGATGGCTAAGTGGGTAAAGGCACTTAATATCAAATCTGATGAGCTGAGTTCAATCTGGGACCCATATGGGGAAACTGACCATGGAGGAGAACTGACTCCCATGACTTTGTCTTTGATCTACACATGTCACAGCAAGTGCATGTCCCACCCAATATGCACACACACAAATAAGTGTAACAAGTTTTAATTAAAAATAAGCATTTGCTATCACCAATACCTTTGATGTCATGGATGAAGACACTATAAAGAATACAAATTTTAGTGTGAATGGGTTCAAATTGACTGAATATATTTGAACTTGGAATAGAGAATTTTAAAACTATCTTTTCTTGTAATGTTTGCAAAAGCAAAATACAAAACAAACAAACATGGAATTAAGTCACAAAAAAGCTGTCTCAATATGCATACAAAACCTAGAATTAAGCAGAAAGTATTGTTTAATAGTTTAATTTGAAACCATTTATTTTCTTTGGAGCACATAAAATGAATGCGACTTGCACAGCCAATGACACCATACATTTGAACAGATATTACCGCCCTATTGTTTTCTCAATAGGTTTTTATTCCAATTTTAACAGACTTGTTTACAATCACCCTAACCTCTAACACATTACACTAAATAGCATTTAAAACCCAAGATTAAGACTTTCAGTTTAAGTGATGACACTTGCAAACACATTCAGACACTTTCTTTCATCCAATGTGTGAAGTTGTCTACTGTGGGCTTCCAGACATGCACCTGACAACAGTCTTCTCTGAAGAATAATGGCTTCTCTGAAGTCCTGAATTATCTTTAATATCTCATATGCATTGCGTATGCTTTATATTTCAAGCTAGATATTGCAAAAGAGTGATTTGCCCTTTTTTTGTAGTGTACTGGTTCCATGGTATGTGTTCGGTAAGTGGAAGCATCATTGCAAATTCCCAGGAGCAGAGAACAGTGAAGTTCCTGTTGTCTGTCTAATCTTTTGTCATTGTTCATTTTTGTAGGTGGAAGCCGCTGCCCTAACAGCAGTGCTTTGCAAGAGGTGCGCAGCTGCAATGAACATCCTTGCACTGTTTACCACTGGCAAACTGGTCCATGGGGTCAGTGTATAGAGGACACATCAGTGTCATCCTTCAATACGACCACGACATGGAATGGGGAGGCCTCCTGTTCTGTGGGCATGCAGACACGAAAAGTCATCTGTGTGCGAGTCAACGTGGGCCAAGTGGGACCCAAGAAGTAAGGCCTTTAGAATGGCAGCAGGGAATCTTGGGGTCAGCCATGCAGAGCATTGCTTTAGGTTTTCCTTGCTTCATTAAATGGACACTTTAGATCCTTGTAATACCTATCCCCAAGAGGATTTGTCTGTTTTTAGTGTCCATTGCTGATAAAGCTGTAACTACTTCTGAGACTTGTACCTGGAACTCATAAATTCTGTAGAAACCTTTCTATCTGGTCGCCACCTTTTTTTCCTTTTTTTTTTTATTAATTTATTCTTGTTACATCTCAATGGTTATCCCATCCCTTGTATCCTCCCATTCCTCCCTCCCTCCCATTTTCCCCTTACTCCCCTCCCCTATGACTGTTCCTGAGGGGGACTTCCTCCCCCTGTATATGCTCATAGGGTATCAAGTCTCTTCTTGGTAGCCTGCTATTCTTCCTCTGAGTGCCACCAGGTCTCCCCCTCCAGGGGACCAGAGCATGTATGAAAGTCATATCCCACTCTCCACTCAACTGTGAAGAATGTCCTGTCCATTGGCTAGATCTGGGTAGGGGTTTGAAGTTTACTGCACGTGTTGTCCTTGGCCACTTTCAATTCTACTGCAGCACAGTCTGCTTTTATTAAGCTATTGAGGTAAAGGAAGGAGTGCATGCTCCGGGCATGGCAGATCAATAATGGCAGCATACAAAGTCCTAGCAGTGGAGGTCATCTGTGACCTCTTCTATATCCCTAGGCACGGAAGTTGACAATCTGTTTAACTGAGTAGAAGCTATCTATGATCTGCCTTCTATTTGCCCACACAATACTATATTTTGGCAGTGATGCCAAATAAGGTTCTTCAGTGGTAAAAATAAGTAGCGTTTTCTTCCAACAGAGAGCTTTGGGACAAGAAGGCTGTTATGACCATAGAAAACCCATCATTTTTTATGGGTTAAGAAGATGATAATGACAGAAACAGTTTGCTAGTGAGAAGAACAAAGAACCAAAGACTTGGAGTCTTAAGGGTGTCTTGCGACCACTGTAAGCAAAACCAAGTAATGGCATGAAGGAGATATCAATTCTCAGAGGAAATTAATAAACTTCATTTAAAAATATTTTTGAGGAGGACATCCTATTTATTTTTTAAAACATAACTTTATTTTAGTAAATCAAATGTGTTTGCCCCATGGAACAGGAACAGTAAAACCAACAAGTTTTACAGAGATGTAACAGTGGCCTTATGCCTTCCAAATTATTAGCCAAGTGAACTGAAAGCATTTTTTAATGAAAAATCCTCTGATGTAGTCATTCAGTAAACATTATGAATTACTGGCTTAAGAATGCAAGATACTTCTTTTTCTTTTTTCTATCAATGAGTTTAGCTCTTTGAAAATTTTGGGAGATGCATTTAAAGCACTCAATTTACTCTTTTCTTCCCATCTTCTTTTAGCAACTTCACTTTCTTATTAAACCCCTTCTCCCTATCTGTCCTTCTCTAAACACATGATTTTTGGTTTTGTTTTATGAAATTTTCCAAGTGGGTGAGAGTAATTTATCTGACATATGGAAACCCCTAGGGGTATAAACAAGAGTCCCGTTGTGCACTTTTATCTGGCTTACATTCGTATTCCTAGAGATATTTAGCACCATGGTGTAGTTATTTGTATCATTTGAAATTTTAAAATCTATTAGAAAGTATGCACCAAAGAGACCATTCTGCACACTTCATATGGTAACCCCAAACCAATGTTAATGGAAATTACACTAAGGTTGTTATTAATTTGACTCAGGAAATTAACTTGGAATATATTAAAATGCAGTGGTGTTAGCAGCATCAGCAGGCATGAAAGCCCCAAGTCCTAATGGAACCTGGTTCACGCTGAGATGAGAACAGAGATAGAAGTTCTCAGTAGACCAGACAAGATGATCGATATTATACCGATTCGCAAAAAGCTTCTTCTGTCTGTTTGAAAGCTGATGCCTTTCAAGGGTTGCAACTCTTAGCTACTGAAAAATAAGACACTGTATCTGAGTTTAAGGGTGTGTATATGAACAAGGATCTGTGTGAGAAAGCCTGGTGGATTTAATCTCATAAAAACAGTCAATAAGAAGGATGTCCTGATGCCTCATATCAGACCATCACAGTAACCCAGAAAATGTTCACTATGCCTCTACAGCTGCTTTTCAATTGTCTGGATAGACTGATAGACTTGTTAAATCATGTGGGTTTCCTTTTGCCCTTAAAATTGTAGGAAATTAAACAAAATACATTAAGTTCAAAAGAAAATGTTATTGCCCTTCTCCCTAAATGCTGGGTTAAATTCAATGAATGCTTTCCAATGCAAGCCATTTGAAACAAAAATGCAAATAGAAACCTTG
The DNA here is from genome assembly GCF_964271855.1 of Acomys minous. Taxonomy (NCBI): domain Eukaryota; kingdom Metazoa; phylum Chordata; class Mammalia; order Rodentia; family Muridae; genus Acomys; species Acomys minous. Next base: position 15,057,320 of record NC_140487.1, read on the forward strand.
TTTTAAACTCCTCTTAATAAAATAGATTACTGAGAGATGGCAAAATCAATGTTATTGATCTTATCTCTCCTCCCAAGTAACAAACTTCAACTCCTATCACATCTGTTTAATTTGACCTTGAGTAAGATTGGGAGGAGGGAGGAATCAATTCTTTGATTTAAGCCACAAATGCTAAATACAAACAGTTCCAGGGAAAATAAGCATGTTGACTGAAACAATTGCCTCACCAAAGGAAGTCTGGATTCATTTTATTGGATGCAGTCTAGGCTGTATAATTTATCTTCCTGTGTTCATTTAATGACTTTGTTGTTGGTAATTTTGATCTCCACAGTTAGCCAAGTATCTTGCTGTGGCTATTTCCAAACTAAAAGACTATGTGGAGGGTCAATGATTACATTGTAAATTTCATTGATTTATTTATGTCTACATATTTAAAGAGCATGCAGTTGAGTAATGGCCTCCCATTGTTAAAGTTATAAAATGCCTCATTGGAAAGAATTGCTTTCAATAATAATTACTGACCAGTAGCTCCATAATCCCCAAAGAATACTTTATATTCTATGATATATTTTTGTCATAGGATATTTTCAAGTTAAATTATAATTCCAGTCTTAGAAAAATCTAAATTGTAAAAGCACACCAATTTCTGAGATTCATATTCAAATATTTTTTCTGCCCAACATTTTAAATAGTCACAGCAATTAGGAAAATCCAAGTTTATCCTCAACTAAACAAGAAGGTTATTGTTACTTTCCCTTTTGAATCCCAAATATTTTTAAATTTTCTTCCCAATAAGTCTGATTGTTTAAAATAAGAGAACACATTTTTACAATAGAAAAGGGCATCATATTCGCATGTGAGAAAAGACATGTTGACAAATACTTATAGGATACATTGAAAATGAAGTGTCAGCAAAATGCTATAAAGAAATTTTTGAGGAAAGGTAGTGTTAATAATTTTTACTCACCAATTAGTTCTCAAAGGTGGCTAATATGGCACTGAGTATGATGAAACACAGCTTTAATCCCAGTGCTCAGGAAGCAGGGACAGATGTATCTCTGTGAGTTTGAGCTCAGCCTAGTCTTCATAGGGCTACATAGTAAGACCCTGTCTCAAAAACTAAACAGAGAAAGAAAGGAAGGGGGGGAGGGAGAGAGACAGACAGACAGACAGACAGACACAGAGACAGAGACAAAGACAGAGATAGAGACAGAGACAGAGAGACAGAGAAAGAAAGAAAGAAAGAAAGAAAGAAAGAAAGAAAGAAAGAAAGAAAGAACAAGCAGGTTTGATGGGCTATCTTCAATCCCAGAACCACCAACCAAGCATTTTCACATGTCCATACCCACACACATTCTATAAACACACATGCATACATACACAGGATTGTAATACTAATAGTTATTATTAACAAATGTTTATCATAATAGTTCAAGAATATTATTATGAGCTATCTAGCTGCAGATATAGGAATTGAATCCTAACATTGATAATTTGAGTTCCCACATTTTTATTATGCCTATTAGAAAATACATATTGGCTAGGAGAGATATTACTCTAAAGGGAAGGATATAGTAGTTATTTTTTTTGTAGATAGCATGAGTGTTATCAAGCCTACATATGTGTATGAGTAGTCTTGTCCAAGTACAGTTGGAAAGAATTACATTAGCTTGTTAAAAGCAGCTTTGAAAGCTGAGTAATATAAGCTTATGAGGTGACTATGATTCATGTAGCAATGAAAACTGGAAGAGAATTAAAGAACTTGGTTATGTAGCCTGTTCAAGTCTGAATAATTTCTTTGCTTATTCTAGGTGTCCTGAAAGCCTTCGGCCTGAAACAGTGAGGCCTTGCTTGCTTCCTTGTAGGAAGGATTGTATCCTGACCCCATACAGTGACTGGACACCATGCCCCTCTTCATGCAGAGAAGGTATGGAAGGCAGATTCTGGAGATTCTCCAAACAGAACCCTCATTCAGCAGATGTCTGACGTCTGGCTGAGCAATATTTGTGATTCATACACAGGGCTTTGTTTTCCTGGCCTTTCTTGAGTGTCAAAGCATTTTAATTTCTCCCTAGAAATAGTACGGTGTCAGAGTACCTGGCAGGCAGTATGTTTTAAGCCAGAAACCACCTTGAAGTTTCATTATATACCGCAGATTGAAAAGATTCTAGATTTTATTAACAAATCTTATCTTTCATTATTCCTGAAAAGAATGCATACTGGTCATCTGAATTTTTAAGAGAGTTTCCAAGTACTTACAGGCAAGAAATAGCCTGAGACCAGGTTTGCTGCAGATTCAATTATGTGGCCCAAGGACGGGACTAAAGAAAAGAGAAAAATGGGCAAGTTTTCTCCCTGCCAATGCCTAATGTGCCAAGAGGCATTTCCAAGGATATTTGTTCCCTGCCAGGTTTGGTTTTGCCTTTGTGGTCTGCAAAGACTTTTTATTATAACGGAAGATCCCCTGATAAATCTTTCATTACCCTTCAGGACATGGTCTCTTAGCATTCCCACTGAGAGACATTTTCACACCTTCCATGAGCCTTACACAATAACAGCAAATTTTCTCGGAGTGAAAGAAAGAAGCATTGTCTCCTACTTCCCGCTTGCTCCCTCATCGTGGATGTGGGCTCTGCGCTTTCCCTGCGATCATGCGTTTCGACACTCACGGGATATTTTCAATTAAGAGTTAATTTCTAGTTTAAATGACCCTTTTAACTTGCTCATTTTTATTTTAAACCACTTAATTTTCTGATAGTCATAATGGATTGTTTTTACAAAATATCACTGTGTGCAAATGAAACATGAGTTGGGGGAATTATGTTTGTGTTGGTGAGATAGGGCCTCAGTCTATAGAGCAGTCTGGCATGGTACTTGCAATCTTCTTACCTCAAAGTGTCAGTTTCTGAGATTAGAGATACATACCACCACATCTAGAAATTTTTCTTTTATATTTTATGGAGTACTATTAAAATATTTCATAAAATTAAACCACTAACAGAACAAGAGGAGACTTTTTTTTAAGTCAATGTCTTCTAAAATTCTTAGTAGCTTCAGTGGAGAAGGGTGACTAACATTAGTTTATTCATTTTTGTTTGTTTGTTTTGGAGATAGAGTCTCTTAGTCCAGGTTGGCCTTGAATTTACTAAGTAAGTGAAGAAGATCCTAGACTTTCGATGCTCCTGGTCTTACCTCTCATGTGTGTAGCACCATGTTCTTTTTGTTAGTGTGGGTTCTCAGTGTAACTTAATTAATATTTAGCACCATGAATGTGTAAAAAATATTTTAATTGGCTTTGGGTAGACTCATGACTGTTCCAAGACAATTCAAGACAAGAAGAGGGAGATGGAATGCCAAGGATTGTTATGAGTACTTTTGATAGTAATGGTTGAGTTAAGGTGGCAATGAGTTCATAAAAACAACAACAGATCATGAGAAAGTGCTAAGGAAAATGTATATGAGACCCAATGGAACTGAAGTATTGTAGTAAGATTAAAAAATATATATGAGCTGTAGATTAGGAAAAATGATCCATATAAAATATTTTAAATGAAAATATACAAGTGCTGATGATTATAATAGTCTTATAGTCTTAACAGAAATTCAAGTAAATAATACAAGATACAAGAGAAGAGCATGAGCTGATTGCAGGTGTAATACTTTTGAATACATTGTCTATAATGGAATAAACTCGGTGTTATCAAAGAAATGAAAGTGGTAACAGAGTAGAAAGAAAAAGGATTGCAGTGAAGGTTATGTCTAGGCAGCTGATCCATGAAGCATCTTGGAGGTTGCAGCTACAAGGTAGATAAGGTTAACGTCAAAAGCTTAGAAGTATTAGGGATTTTTAAAGACAGAAGGATGGAGAACAGATCAGAAGTAGTTAAATGGAGCTAATTAGCATATTCAAAGGAAGTGTAGACAATTTCAATGAAGAAACTGAAGATGAGAGAGCAGGTCTTACAAATGAACACATCAATAGAAACATCAGAGGGAGGAGAAATTGTAACAGGTATGTCTGTGGAGCAAAGGGATAAGGAAGGAACACTCGGGAGCAGGGCTAGTATAGTGTGAGCTATGATGTGTTTCATTGGATTGATCACTTGCTCATACATAAGTAATTGTTGGAAGCTAAAATTCAAGATGCCACTGAATGATAGTTCTTTATCCTGAAGCTTCTGAGGTGGTATTGACCAATAATGCCAAGCCAGACACCTGCTGACATTGTCGCAAGAGGTTGTATTTAGTGATGGAAGAAGTAGGAATCTACTTACTTGGGCAAAGGCTCTCTCTCCTGGACAGCAAGTCAGCTCTACCTGATTTAAGTGAAGCTATATGCTAAATATCCAAGAAGAAAATATTTTCAGAAACCGTAAACCTAGGCTTTTAGATTTAGAAATAATAACTGTAATTGTGTGTTGAGAAAAAAGGGAGTGAGGTGATAGAAGAATAATAGTAGAAGATGCTTTGTGATCCCCAAGAGACATTTTCTGCTCTCCCATTGGCTGCTGTAACCAAACAAGAACAGCCTGTGGAATCAAATGGATAGTCTGGCCTTTTGCTCTGGTGAGAAAAATAAAACAATGGCATGAAGCTAAATTTTTCACTATTTAGTTAAGAAACGATACTAATTCATGTACCATTGAAGTTGTACTTACTTCAACACATTAAAAACTCTAAACAAATTTTTCTGTTCAATAAGAGACAATAACAAAAATTTAATAATTAATTCCAGAATGGAGTACTTTTTATTTTAAATTCTCAGATGAAGACTAATTTTATACTAGTTTTGAATTTAGAACTCTGAGCTATCCTCCTTTTAAAAATGAGTTTAAGGACGAAAAATTACAGTGGATTATTGCAGAAAATGAAAGAAAATAAGTTACAGTTCAAGGAAGAATAAAAAATGAGTTATTGAAATTTTATTTACTCCTCTCCCATAATGCACCTTGGAAAAAAACAATGTTGATTAAAATCAGTATTAATTCATAGATAGTTTGCTCCTTAAACATGTTGCACTTGTTAACTCTCAAAAACGTTCATAAGTTTTAAAAATTGGCACTTCATTTCTGGATATAACTTGTTATTTTAATTTATATAAAGAAAGTTCTTGGGATCAAACAATGAATTTAAATACAAAAGTTCTGTTTCTTCCCTTTTTTCACACTGATTTTCTTGAGAGCTAGACAGTTGCAAGAACAATATTCTCTCCTCAGCCACTTAATCAATCATACGCTAGAATTACCCACAGATCCAAAGGCTACCTCCACGTTTTTTCCTGCATCAACATTCCCTTTCCCAAATCACATAATGATGCTACTCCAGCTGGCCCCTCATCCTTTGTCCAGTTTAACAAATAACTTTCACTCTTAATTCCATCAACAAGTAATCTCTTTGATAAAATATACTTTGAATGTTTTAAGATATCTGAAAATGCTGAAATAGTTTGATAGATTGTGTACTTTCTGAATTGTATATTCAACAAGAATATAGTCATTTTAAATATATATCTCCCTTTTTTAATTCTGTCTTACACAGGGATTTCTCAGTAAAACTGTAACAGGAGGTGGCCTTTATAGTTACATACTCGTTATGTTCCAGTGAAACAAATGATAGCTTCTTTTCTTAACCCTCAATATACAGGCTTAGACCCAGGTACTTATTTCAGGGAATAGAGAGAAACAAGCAGAATATGCTAGTAAATTGCTTGAATGAATGCAAAATAAGTGTTTTGTCATTCAATAACTATTTATAATCATTTTCTATTTGTGGACAGTTTTGTGAATGTTCACAGAGATTAGTGGAAACACTGTGTATACTTCAAACACATATAATAAGCTCATCATAAATATGCACAGCAAGCTTTGAAAGCTATCAAATTCCAAGCTTACTATCAAAATTTGTTAATGAATAATTTTCCTTTTTAACCCCCATGGATTGTATAGCTATAGTTTTATACTCTGATTGAGTCCTTAAGTGGACACACTAGTGAGCAATTAGATATAGTCAGAGAAGAAACACAGATGTCCTGATACTCTGTGCAACACCATTAAATTTCCTCTCTGACTGCTACAGCTTTGAAGTGCTCCAGCAATCAGGTCACAGCCCTTATCTTATGGCTAAAGAAGATGCACAGCCCTTATCTTATGGCTAGAGAAGATGAAAGACTTTTAATTTTGTATAAGAATAAAATAGACTGTGATTGCACATTCAATTGAAGAAGAAAAATACCTGTAGCTTTGATTTTTAGCATACATTTTTGTAGTGTATAAATATGTAACATGCATGGGTATAGTTTCAATAAAAAGATACCAGAAGAATATTACAGACTTGTATGTCAGATAACATGTGTTTCAAATGAAAAAGAAAATCAGACAAGGGAACATGTGAATTGGAACACTCTTGACCATGCACTATGTGACAACGAGACAGTGCCTAAGAACTTCAGTTTATAAGTTGTCACTGATGGTGAATTCACTGTCCACTCCAATTCCAAGGCCCTTGGCCTTCATTCTGTGTCTATCTTCCTATGCAAATTGAAACGGATTAGAAGTAACTTCCTTTCAATATTTTGAAGACACATGTGATGAACTCATATGTTGGTATCTTTTTCCTAATGAAGAAGGCAAAGCGAGAGAGGGTTGAGGGAAGATGAAAATAAAGAAATCTTTCTTCACATGCTAACCAAATTATGAGAGGTTTACATATTTTTCATACTCTTTAAAAAATAATAATAAGTATTGATCCTAAGCATAAACTAAATAAAAAGAAATATTCAAGAAAAATATAAGAGTGGATCTAAGTACTGAATTCAGAGGGTATGAAGGCAAAGTAAGAGAAATAGCAGAGAGAAAATCAAAGTCAAAATATGCTCCTGTAATGCGGAAGGAAATTAGCTCTGAGATTCCAGTGACCAAAATGAAAAACAGAATCATAATAGATTCTGGAAAGCATCAAGAGAAATGAAAATGCTCCGAACTCTGAATAGAGGCATTTATCACCTGGGCTTGAAGCTAGAAGTCATTTGAACAATATAGTAGAGAGGCATTGGTAACATTAAATTTCAACTGACATTTCTTAGATCTCTGAATAAATCATATCAAATGTGTAGACGCCAGAGTTGGTATTCAAATTTATATCATTACAATAAAAAATCCACAACAGTATTCCCAAATATTTCAATTCCTTGTTGCCAGCAATCCCAGTCCCTAATTCCCTACTCCATTAACTATAGTATTCCAACTATTCATTAACATAATTATTGTAGTTATAAACATACAATGGGAATGAGGATAACAATTTGCAATAATCCAGAATCTTAAATTGGGACAAAGTGTACATAGTCCTCCGCCATCCATGCTCTTTCTTTCCCCAACTGTTCATCACAAGCTCCTGAAAGGCTTTTAAAACAGTCTCCCAAACGCAGTTATCAAGAATGTTGACTTAATTGTTCTGGTTTAAACTCAGCTGTCTGCTGTAATTGTTGCTGATTTTAAGGGCTTCTCCAGCACAGTCATTCAGAAATTGCTGGCACCCCGTCCACTTTGCTGTCTGGCACAGGGATCTTTTCTCTTTTTTTATATTTCATTTTTTACATATACATTTATATTACTGCACATAAATAAAATAAACCACATACAGCAGGAAGAACCACGAAACAATCAGGAATTATAAAAATGTTACATTCATAGTGATTTGGCTATTTGTATTTGGCAAACTTGAAGTAAACATCTTTCCTGTCTTGGTGAGTCTAAAATTCTGAATGAAATTCATTATCTATCATATCTCATATCTATCAACTTAAAACATCTATCTAGACCTAAAAACATCTTAACCCCTAAACAACTAATCCTAATTGTGAGACTAAATTATCTCATCTTCAACCCCATTAGGGAATTGAGAAGGAATAAAACTTAAAGTACCTGAGTGAACCGGAAGTTCAGGTTAGCAGCTTCCAATATGAAAACATGACAGACACGGTTTGCTGCCTGAACAGTCACCCAAAGTCTATAATAAGGTCCTTCCTAGGCATGGCCGCCATCGTTCACCATTGTGCTAAGAAGCAATTTAAATTTTGTAAAAGGTCCTGTTATGAGAAAAAAATTCACCACAAATCATCTTATCCTATAGCCCAATAACTTTTGAAATGTTTTGTTTTCTTTCTGATTAAACTTTGGCTGTAAAAGATTGTAAACTCTACTTTTAAAAAAACCACTACTCTTGTAGTCTGTATATGAAATATTTAATAATCTTGCAAAATAATGTAAACTAATCAGGAATTATATTACCTGCTGACAAATTCTCTACAGAATTCTTTTCTCAGTGAAAGTGTGACATGTAGATAGCTATTCAGCCTTAAAAGATGCACATATGGAAAGTTGAAATATAGTTCATCAAAGCTAATAAACCCTTTATCTGCATTTATATTCTACAAAAACAAATATGAACATTATTTAATCAGCAAGACATACTGTCAGACTGCTATCTTTCTTGAAGTTAAAGCTTCTTCCAAGCCCCCATTTTTAAAAATCGTTTGGAATTAGTGACTTACAGTAATTACTGCTATTTTTGACACTTCCCTATAAGTCTTTCTTTGGAAACTCCTTTTCTTTCTCTACTTAGAGCATGCTGCTCAGAGAGTGGCCTGAATTGAAGCTCTTAGGCTGCTTAACATGAATAATAAATAGCTGGAATAATTTATGTTGTGCATTTCAAATAAAAAGAATAACAAAAATAGGGTTATAGCATTGAACATATCCTCCTAGAAAAGACTGGTGACAAGTTTCAGTCCCGTGTGGCAAACACGGCTATCTGAGATGACGTGAAGATAAACCTAGAGCAAGGGGAAGAATTTAATTACATCTGCCGTATTTCTCATGGGGACAGAAAAATACCAGGGAACAATTACTTTATAACTGCACAGTAGAAGGATCAGTTGCCTATGGAACTGTTTCTCTTCATCCTTTATATTTTAAAATAGTACCTGATTGGGTTTCCAGTATAAGTGGTCTGTGGGGCAGTTAGTAAATGATTAGACCAAACAAGACCTCTCATTCAGGCAGGTCACGGCACATGTTGCTGGAGGCAGGGAAATTTCTTCAACACCAACTGGTATTGCGAGATTCTGTTATCAGTGCGATGTACAGAGGTTAAAACGCTGCTTCATTGCAGGGGACTCTGGAGCCAGGAAGCAGTCTCGACATCGAGTCATCATTCAGCTACCAGCCAATGGAGGCCGCGAATGCTCAGACCCACTGTACGAGGAGAAGGCCTGCGAGGCCCCTCCCACATGTCAGAGCTACAGGTAAGGGAGGACACGGAGGTAGATGGGGCACTGGGTAATTCCACATCTTTCAAGCTGTTACACCCTCCACCAACTCAGTAAGGTGTTCACTGCAGGAGCCATCCCTCAGCTGTATTTCCGAGAACATCTCTCCTTCCTCTTGGTAGGCAAATATATGTGTCAGTTTCCCACAGAATTACCCCGTGTAGGTAGCTATAGAAGGTGGGGGAAATCTCTTGTATTGATGTGAACTGGAAGAAATGCAGAAAGGTGTTAACAATTACAAGACACATGTTCTTTGGGAAGGAATTTCTTCTTAACGGGGCGAGAACCAGGAATGTCTGCCTTGTCTCCGAAGAGCCCCTGTTTCTCATATGTGTGCATATTGTGGCTCAGGAAGTGACAGTATTCCTCTGCGATGCTAGTAAGATGTTTGTCTATTGCCACTTCCGGGAAATTTTAAGTCACCGAAGCTACATATGGGTTCAAAATTTTATTTTTAAGAAATAAACCTTTCCTCCTTGCCATTATGACTGAAAATATCCTCATTGAAACTTGCTGAAGTGTATCACTGAAGTTCTGACAACAAATGAAATACCATATACTATGATGTTAACTAATAAAATGTGTAATCACAACATAATGATTTAAGTGGAGATTAGTGGTAAATTTGCCATATTTGTACATGTACCATTAATATGGAGATGACAGGTATCTTTCCTATGTGTTTGCAGTATGAGCATTACTGGCTATTTACCCAACGTATTGATTTTCAGGATTTGTTTTTGTTACGGGCTATTGTGACTTCAGTTGCTGTTACCCCTGCAGTAATCACCCAAAGGTCACTATACAGAAGACTCCCAGCAGGACTGGACTTCGGCTGCAAACTGGGGCATCTCTTGGTAGTATGAATAGGAAGCCCAAATGCCCCTTGTGACCCTGTGGAGTCTGGTTCTACAGAACTTGCCAATGATGTAGTCTTGTCTCTAGTACCATAGGAAGAATGTTGAACCTAACATCTTTGTAACAGATTAGCAAGTAGCTAAATTAAACATGGGTAAAACTGAATGTGGGTAAAACGCGCTTTTTGTTAACACTACATTAATTCTGTGATTTGCCTGCCATCTCTGCTTCCTCTCAATAGTCTTTATTCTTTTCCTTTAGGTGGAAGACACACAAATGGCGCAGGTGCCAGTTAGTTCCTTGGGTCATTCAACAGGATGTCCCTGGAGCACAGGAAGGCTGCGGGCCTGGACGGCAGGCAAGAGGTGGGGGTTTGCACAACAGTATTTGTTTGCTTTGTACTCCTCCAATAGTCTATCATGTATCTTGACCACTGCCTGGTAGTGTTTTACTTTGATATCAGGGTTGGAAATAGCAGAGGAGATAGTAACAGCTTTGACCAAAACACCAGAAACCAGAAACATGGCTTTTGAAGTGAATATAACTATTGGGTTCTTCTCTAATCAATAAGTGCAAGAAAATCAGATGCAGGGTTTGGTTATGATATAGATTATTATATAACTAAGTTTCTTGTGTGGTTTTTAAATCATGGTATTCATAGCATTTTACTTGACATCTTAACAATCACTATGATTCATAGTCCTTGTTTATATGTGTGTGTGTCTGTGTGTGTGTGTGTGTGTGTGTGTGTGTGTGTGTTAGAGAGACCTGAGATAGTTTGGGATTATCCAAGTGATGGCTTTTCTTGATTTCTGGTTCTGGTTCTGGAGCCACTCACAGTCACATAAGTCTGACCCTATCTTTCTGTCTCATGTCCACCATAAACCTCAGATAAAATGACTGATTGTCACTCTTCCCACTGAAAATTTTTTCTTAAAAGAAGTTGAGTAATGTGAACCCTTATCATTCATCAGTAACTCGTCTTTTGAACCAAGTGTGAATTCGTGTACATCTCTGGTTCTACACAGAGTGGCAAATGACCAGGGGCGTAGATGGGTCGGGAAGTAAGGATATACTAGCTTTGGGTCCAATTCTTGTATAAACACAAGGTGGGCTTTCCTCATCCAGTCACCTTCATAGGTGGAAACTAAAAATTCTTGTTCAAATGTAGAATTTCTTCCATTTTAATAAATAACCACACACAAATAGCACTCAAAAGTCAATGGTTAGAACCTAAAGGCATAGTTTATAGAATTCCACTACAGAGAGTTTTGGGTACGGTTATGCGGGCTAGTTTTGTGTCAACATCACACAATTAGAGTCATCAGAGAGCAGGAAGCTTCAGCTGAGAAAATGCCCATAAATTGACCTGTAAGCAGGCAGGACTATAGTACATTTTCTTAATTATTGATTGATATGGGCAGGCCCAGCCCATTTTGTATGGTGCTATACTGCATTGGTGATTATCCTGTGTTCTATACGAAAGCAGGCTGAACAAGCCTTAAGGAGCAAGCCAGTAAGTAACATTTCTTCATGGTCTCCGCATCAGCTCCTGCTTACAGGTCTCTGCCCAGCTTTACTTCCTGTCCTGACTTCCTTCAATGATGAACAGTGATATAAGATCATAAGCCAAATAAACCCTTTCCACTCCTAATTGCTTTTGGTCATGATGTTTAATCACAGCAATAGTAACCCTAACTAAGCCAATACTGGGAACATACACATGGGAAATTACTTCATAATTCAAAACTCTACTATTAAAAGCTTTACAACCTTGAGTGATTCATTTCCTCCACTTGAGACTGAAAACACAAAATCCTGCAGCACTGGGCTCACATTGTGTCCATGGAAAGGTAATTTCTTCCCCTTCCTTCCGTCAATGACCCTGATAACTGAGCCCAGAATATCACAGGGGCACAGAAGCAACAATATAAAAAGGAGCCTCTAGCTATTTGGGCACACTGTGGTGGCATTTGACTTTTTCATGTTCAAATCTGGCAGCCATTGTTCTATTCTGGTCCTAGAGAGTACTGTTTAAGATCTACTGTGATTACTCACTTCCTCCAGGAAACAGAAGGTTGTCTTTGGCTTCCTCCATGTCACTTTCTCCTGGCTTTTGAATGTTCATTTGCTGACTTCCTGTTTAGTGCCTCCTCTTCCTCCTCAGCCTTTAAGCAATGCTTTTTTATCTTGGCACAGTCTCCACACTTCCCCCACACACACACACCTCTCTCTCTCTCTCTCTCTCTCTCTCTCTCTCTCTCTCTCTCTCTCTCTCTCATAGACACACACACACACACACACACATTTCAGAAAATCTGTGAGGACAAAGTTGCATTATAGCAACTGATTTTTGTGTAATTAACTCTGGGACAACAACTTTCATGCAAAAGGCTCCTTGTGTTTACTGTTCCGTCCCATGGAGATCTCTTTTCGCTGCAGCATGTGTTCCTACAGGGCATGAGATGGCGAGGAGTGTCTTTTGTGTGGGGAAAGAAGGAAATGTCTTCTTGCATCGATGTTCTATCCATGGTTGATCCAGTCTGTGCTTGGTTAGTTTATCATTGTTTCACTGTCTTTGTCTTTGAGGTCATATGGTTATAGGCAAAATAAAAATTAAAGAAAATACTTTCCTATAGTGATTGAAAGAATAATGCTGCATTAACTGAATCAGCAATGTCTACAGAGTGGGCACTTCTCGTTCATGTGTGACGTCACTAGAAGGCTGTGCAGAAAGAACTTTGGGTGTTGTGAGAAGACAGGGATGTTGGAAGACTTGCTGTCTTAGGGAAATGAGCTCATGTAATCCCACCCGACAGATAGGAGTTAAAGACTGAAAGCGATTGATTACAAATCTGATCATTTGAAGCTGACAGAGGGAGAAAGGATTAAAGGACAGGCTTCTACTTGACTTTTCCCCTCTTCCTAGAATAAGCAGAAAGAAGAGAGGAATGTGTAATGTGATCAGTTCTGTAAGCTAAGAATTTGAGGTAAGAAATGCGATGAATAAGCTCATAAAATAGCGGGTAGGTTGAGGCCGCAGAGATGCGGGCTGGAGCCTGGGGTGATTATATGGAGATATATAAATGTCAGGATCAGTGTTAGAGGCCCTGTTCAATACGTGAAAAGAGCAGGGCCTGATGAAAGTGCTGTTTTATCTGTCAGCCTGTGCAGAATAAATTAGAACGGTATGACACTTGTGCCCAGCTTCTGGATAAGAAGCTGTTAGAACAATAAAAAGAGGAAGTATCAGTGGCTCAGATGAGAAACTCAGTGTGAACATGGGCACAAACAGATATTAGACTCACAGTGGTGAAGATATTTGTAGGATTCTGTGGCAGAGACTAGGATAGGTAGTAGAAATAAGAATTAAAGTTGAACATTGGACTGTTGAACTCCAATATTTTCAGCTTCATCATAGTTCCATTGGTGAAATAATTAATTTTGAATGCCTAGCTAATTTGGGAAGTTGTTCTTAGTATAACTTGATAGTATCACTGCCAAGTAGAAAGAGCCTAATCTGACGCTGAAACAGATATATAACTGTAAAAGTGGCATTAATGATAGATAGTTGTCTGACCAACATTCCAGGAAGTGATTTGCTGTACTGTAGGAAACCTCAAATCCCAAAGATATTTATATAAAAATGTTGTAATAATATTTTCCATTAGTATATTTCTTTTTTCTCTAGCCTATTTACATTCTAAACCTATTTAGTTATTTCTTTTAATTTGAGGAATTTTGATTAAATTTAATATTTGTATGATCTACTAATTTTAAATTAACATTTTGTTGTTTCATTATATGAAGTAAAATATAGCCATTACTATTGAACAACACACTAGGACTCTAAAAAAGGAAATATTTGCTGTGTGGCTTTTATCAAATGATTTAACTATACCATAGATTATTAAAGTATGGTTTGTCAACCAATTCCAGCCCGGGCTTTTTCTTTGTAGTTAATATTGTATTGTAACACAGCTATGCCCTTATCTTTACATTTTGCCTGAGGCTGCTCTCAAGATATGTGGCAAGGTTGAGTAGCTACAGGGGACAGTATGTCTCCAAAAGCAGAAATTATTTATTATCATAGATTTACAGAAAAAAAATTACTGGACCTGATATAAATAGAAGTAAATAGTCATTGATATAGTCACAACTTCTATTAGTACTACAATCAATAAAATCAAATAGCCTTTTCTCGTTCTTAGCTCAAGTTTTCAAATTGAGGCCATCAGTAAAAAAACACATTTAAAGCTACGAGAAAATCTGCTCCAAAATCTATGATAGTAGTGAAATATTTCCCTTAAGAATAAAACCACAACACTGTTAGGAAATATCAGAATGTAATATTGGCTTCCCTAAATCTAGTAGTAAACTTTTTAAAGAAAAAAAATAGTTAAAGATAAAACATGGAAATACAGAGAGTGTGGAAGACAAGAAGTAAAAACTGTTCTAGATCTTTGCAATTCCTTTTTCTAATGGTAAATCATATCACAACTAGACATTGATTTTTGTCTTATGGTGTATTGCATATAGAGGAAGGAAAGTGTTTGTTTTGCATAATGAATAGACACCTATCAATGCAACACGTGCAAGGTTCAATTATGGATTCGTTTTTCTCAGAAGACTTGCTCTTCCAAATTGCTAGAAAACACACCACTAAATTTTCAGATACACACCATAGCACACAGAGACAGAAACTTTCTTTAGACCCAATATATGATCTTCTAAATATTTTATAAATCTTTCTTCAAATAAATGCATAATTACTAGTGTGCTGTGGTGGCTATAACGGTGTACCACAAGATCAAAGTGCTAAGCCACTCAATTTCTGGTAAAGGCTTTTTTCTGGCATTCACAGTGCATTTCCCCTGTAACTTACATAGGAGAGAGAGAGAGAGAGAGAGAGAGACAGACAGACAGACAGACAGACAGACAGACAGACAGACAGACAGACAGACAAAACAGAGATTCATGTGAACATGGAGGGGCGCTCTCTCTGGTCTCATTTTGTAAGGGCATCAATCTCATCATAAAAAATCACTCCCTGGTGAACAGATCTAAGCCTGACCCAAAGTCCCCATCTCATGACTCCATTACTTTGGGATTAGAGGATTTTAGGGAAGTATAACTCAGTTCAGATCATCAGTCTCTTAAACTTCCCATCCAGGTGCATAGGTCTATATGTCTGCTATATTAAGCCTCTCCAAAATGCTGTACAAATCAGTCTCTAGGACCAAGGTAAATTTCCTGAATACTATTCAATAGAATTAATGATTGGGTAAGCAAGTATTTGTTAAATACATGCTACACAGATCCTGTTGCCTCATGCCATTCACTAGCTGAGAGAATAAAAAATATACAGATAATTAAATATGTTGTGTAATATTATAAAGCATGCATGATTTGAGTTTCAAGGTAAATTGGTAATGCATATACTATTACTGTATAAGCATAATGACCACAGAAAAATGGAAAAAAATCAGAGGTGACCATTGCTGTATACCCATTGAAGAAGGAAATTTCCTCTAATCACAGGGTAACTCGAGGAAAAAAGCACAGTGTAAAGTCTATACACTTAAGGGCAGTGTATTGGCTGCTTTGTCTGAGGCTTCTCTGAATGTGTTTGAGGCAGACAGATATTCTTTAGGGACTGAAATACCAGGAGGGAAAGAGTGGATTTCTTTTTCAATTAAAACAAAAAAGTAGCAGAATATCTAATGTATCAAGAACAAAAAGGAAACAGAAATAAAAGATATTTTAAATAAATCATTAACAGAAGTTGATGATTTTAAATGTTTGATTTATACTACTCAAGTTATTCGTATGCAAACATGTCATAGAACTGAAGAAACACTATTCTCTATGCTCACTTTTCTTCTTTTCACCTGATGCTTAGAAGGCTAAGTCATTGCTTTACCAGGTGAATGTATTATTAAATTCTAGCCATGTTTATGGATAAAGTTAGCACTGGATTTGCAGTAGAAATCAAGCTTGTAACAATGATCATTTTGGTCATAATGAGTGAATTAACCCAGAAGCAGAAAGAGTCAAATGGTACATACTCACTTATATCTGGACACTAGCCCAAGGGATATGTCCCATGAAAGTCTTCAATTACCAAGAAAGTGGGTCAGAGGGGAGGACATCCTATTGGAACTCTAGGTGAGAGAAGCATGGAAGAATGGGAAAATAGAAGGATTCAGAGGGTCCTAGAAACCTACAAAAAGAACATTATGATGGGCTGATCTGGGCCCAGGGGTCCTGCTCAAACTATGGCACCAGCCAACAACCATACATGCAGTAAACTTCGAACCTCTACACAGATCTAGCCCATGGACAGGACATTCTCCACAACTGAGTGGAAAGTGGAGTCTGACTTTCACACGAACTCTGGTGCCCCATATTTGACCACGTCCCCTTGATGGGGAGGCCTGGTGGCACTCAGAGGAAGGATAGCAGGCTACCAAGAAGAGACTTTATACCCTATGAGCATATACAGGGGGAGGAGGTTCCCCTCAGTCTCAGTCATAGGGAAGGGGAGTAAGGGGAAATGGGAGGGAGGATACAAGGGATGGGCTAACAATTGAGATGTAATATGAATAAATTAATAAAATATATTTTTAAAAAACAATGATCATTTTGGGCAGCCTAAACTCAAATGGCTCCAATCTGTGGCTATTGGATACTGGAAACGAGCGAAGGCCCAAGTCAGACAGGAAGCATTACTTCAAAACCATCAGAGAGCTAAGTCTTTGTAGATTAACAGATTCTAGAAAAGTAGAAAGTCAAAGGACAATTAGGGTTTCTATCCCTTATGGCTGGACAATCTCAGTGGAGTGCTGACATACCTGGAGCCAGAGGTAGTGCAGACCAGGGCCAAGGGTTATTACCGGGCTCAGGATTCAGAGTCTGAACAAGCTGAAGACAGAGCCCAATTACCACTACTTGTTGCTGAGAAGACATCAGAATGGCCTGAACAGCAGGAACCACAAACCAACATCTCAAATATGATCCCCTAGGGGCATGGATGGCAGCACAGTGAAACCACAGACCACAGGTACTAAGACAGCAGAAGCAGGGAGCCTTCTTGAGAAAAGGAAGCCAGCAAATTTCCAAGATCAATGCATATAAAATTACTACTAATGATATATTTCATATGACTTCCTTATGTTTTTCTCAACAATTGTTCTAAATAATAATAGCAACTTCTGCTCTTAAAGTGTGAGTATGTAATTCTGGGCTTCATTTTGTGTTGCACATTAAAATAATAGTATAATACAAAGTTATAAATATTAAATTTAAAGCCTCATATAAATTATTTCTAAGCTGTTTTATTTACTTCAATCTTCATGTTGGTCCCTATGCTATCTACTGTCAAAGATACACTAACCAAAATGAAATTTAGATAATTTTTAGAACAAAAGATAGAAATATTAACTTCTCAGTATGGTGCATTTTATGAACAAATGTACTTAAATTTTGGATTTCAATGTATTGAGCCTGTTTTTTAAAACTGTGTTTTAAAAACTGTGTTTTAGAGACATTATTAAAGCTCAGATCAAACCAAATATCTGAGTGAGTTTATTTTATGAATACATATTGTTCTGTTCATTTACAGACAGAATTCAATTAAAAACAAGAAATTGTAATAAAAAAACTAAATACAAAAGGAAACTTACATGTTATATAGTAAAACATTCTTTAGATTGATGTATTGTTTAACTGCATTCTAGAATTTGTACTTTTCCTTGTTTAGCTGTCAATCAAAGCTTCTAGGATTATTTTTGCTTTCATATGCTTTCTCCTGATTTCTTGTGACTCTCAGAATCTTAGTTGACTTGGGCCTTCTGATTATGTCTTATGTTCCTCCAAGAACCTTGTGATCAGCTGTTTGTCAGCATTTGCCATTTTCCAAATAACAACTCATAAAATACACGTGACCCCATCCCATGCCCATGATGGCTCCTGTATGTTGCACACATGGCCATGGAGTTAGCTAAACCTTCAAAGGTACCCACTCCGGTCTAGGTGATCTTGATCTGAGCTTCTCTTCTGGAAGCTTACTATGCTATTTCCTAATAAGAGGTGTGAATATTCCACATGTGTCATGAGCCTTAAGTGAGACAGAAATCGTTGAAAACTACTTAAGAGCAATTTAAAAAGAAGTACGTTTCTTTCCATCCTGCCAGGTTTGTGTTTGAAAATTGTAATTAGGAAGTGTAATTTAGCACCCGTGTCAGTGAAAATCTTTTTGCTACAAAGAAAGGCCAGGATCATTATATCTACCTAGGAAGCCACTGGGGTGTCCTTGCATTATTTATAGGCTGGATCTAAGCACAGTTAGGTCTCTTGGTAACAAGCCCTATTCATGCTAAGCCTTTTCCTTTTCCTTTTTACATGATTTCTTTTTCACTGTTGCCATTTGTTCATAAGCGACAGGAAAATAACTCATCTAATCAACTCACCAGCTGAGCATATTCGGCCTTGAATGCCACCCAGACACGAGGGTGGTAGGATACAGAGTGCTCATATCTCTCAATTGAATAAGGTCCCAGGGCCTCTTAAGCTCTTTGTTACACATAACTCAACAGCTTTTACTACATCAAGATATAGATTCTGCTTCCTGTAATGAACTGTGTGCACATTTTAGATTTAGCAATGTATTTCACTCCGATTAGTTAAACAAAATGACAGGATGGCCTTATGCGCTGCAGAGTAATCTATGCCCTGCTTGAATTCTCCACTTTTTAAAGCCTAACAGGAGAGTTTCTACCTCTTCCAGAAGATGAAGATGAGTAGTGACATTTCGTGTTGTTAGACTTATTACTCCAAGTTCTGTCATTAGCTTCACACTGGTGCTCATATCCACATGTCTACACCTCTCTCTGCTGTTAACTCAACAGCAAGTGTTGGCCCTCTGTCCTCTCCTTCCCAGAACCTTTAACGCTGTCCTATTTAAAGCAGAGCTCATGGGGCTTGTGGCTCCTCAGTTAAGAGCATGGGCTGGTTTGGGGTTTTCTGGGGCAAAGGGAGAAGGAGTTGTTGCTTTGTGTTTGTTGTTTGAGACAGATTCTCACTGTTTAGCTCTGGCTAGCCAGGAGCTCACTATTTAGAGCAAGCTGGCCTTGAATTCACTAGATGTGTCTGCCTCTGTCTCCTGAGTACTGTGATTAAAACTGCATGCTACCAGCTTTGTAGAAGGCCTTGATTAAGTCCCCTTCCTCTGTATCAATCACTTCACAACTGCCTATAACTCTAGCTCTAAGACATGCAGCACCCACCTCTGGTCTCTATGGGCAGCTGCCCTGATGTCTACGTTATCCTACATGGTCACACACGTGCACATGATTTAAAAATAAATAAATCTAAAACACAGTTTATAAATAAATTGACACAAAATATTCCAAAATTGACTGTTCAGTTTACTATGCTTTGAAGCTTAAATTTAAGAGATGTTTTAAAATACACAAAAATGGAGAGACTAACATTAGTATTCACAGTGTGGCTATCATTTATTCAGCATTAAAGTTTTTTGACGATTTGCCATCATAGTCATCTGTCACTCCCTTCATATTGCAAAAGAATTTTCCTGGAGTATTTTAGATCAATGCCTAGATTTTTTTTTTGCCATAGAACCTTAATTCTTTTCTAACATGAAAATGATACTATCATACCAGACATAAATAATAATAATTTAATAATGTCTAATCTTTAAGCCATACCTAATTTTGCCCTATTGTCTCAAAATGTCTACATGCACTGGCTGGGGAGATGTCCCCAGTATATGTCACTTGCCACGCATGTACAGGACCTGAGTGATTATACTCATAAGCCATGTAAAACCGAACACAATAGCACACTTTATAATCCCAAGGCAGCAGCACAGAGAGTGGAGGCAGAAACAGGAGAACCTGTGGTAGATTACTGGCCAATTAGACTGATCCACTCATCTGTGAAAAACATAAACCTGACGGGGCTGCAAATAAGATGGGGCATAAGGAACAACCTGAAGGTGATTTTTTAATTCTACACATTAACAGTGACATGTGCATGCCTACATCCATAGACATAAGCATTCTCACAGGAACACCACATGCACATACACACACACACACACACACACACACACACACACACACACACACACAATGTCTACACTGTGTTTTTTCAAAAGAGTCCCCCCTAGGGTCTACAGATTGTCTTTGGTAACTGTGTCTTTATGAATTACCTTCATCTAATCCTATTTGAATTGTTTTCCTTATAGCGTTGATTTGCTGAAGAAGCTGCATTTCTTAGTCACCTTTGTAATGTTTCCTAAGCCTCAGTGGATTAAACTTGCCTAAGATTATTCGTATTCAGTCCATAGTTAGTCATACTTGTGTCTCCCATGTATTTAGCCATCTAGAGCCATTTAATCCTATAATGCACAATTTGCTGTGATATCTATATCATTTTATTTCATAAATGAAATAAATATATATAATCAATATACTGTTAACTCTTGGATTTCCCTTTAATGTATTTCTGACAGCTGCTAATCTCACCAAGAAGCTTTCATGATCCGCTATTCGTAGGAGAGCATTATTTTCATCTACCTTGCTGAAAGGACATCAACACAAAAGAAAACTTGCATAATCATTTTATATGAGGATAGATGCAAATACAGTCACAATTGCCTGGGCTTGTGTAGCTTTCTGAAGTGCCAGGAATCCATGCTTGGTATGAGCCATTCGTGTTACAATTAAAAAACACCCTGTTTTCAGTGGTTCACAAATGATCTTTAAAGTTTACAAAGCTGAGAGACCAGATGGCCCCCTTTCCAAACATTTATATTTTCCTCACCCAGCAGCAGGAAGTTCATTTGAGATTGCATTTCTGTGTTTGAATTGATGTGTTTCCTCTAGGCTAGAATACAAACAAGCTACAATGTATGATAAATTTTCAATATATTGTACAAACTGTGTTCTTGCTCTTATTTGGATAACATTTTGTGATTCATTCCAAAACTACACTGTTGAAAATCTCAGATAAGGGAAGTGGAATGCTGAGTGGATTTCTGAGAGCAGATTTGGGAACTTTATACATTTATTTTCCATTTCAACTAACTGAAGGACTAATAAGATCTTTGGCCATGTCTGAGTATGGGGAAAATATTTTGTGTTTTTTTAAAATAGTGTATCTATCAACAATGTTAATTTATTTCTAGAATTGTATTTATTGGTAGTGGAGTTGTTTTAATTTTCTTTCTCAGGTGACAGTGTGAAAATACATGGAGTAATTCTAAAATAAGATGAGAGATAGATGAGAAAGACACAGGGATAGATAGAAACAGAGCAGCAGAGCAGCAGAGAGGCAGTGACCCTCTTGGAAAACATGAGGCAACTTTATTAACTTTCTCAAAAGATTTATATTTGAGTGTCCATTTCAAAGAGCCATAAGTAGGCAAATTTCCTTTCAGCGACCCCAAGATTTCATTTTTAACCCTTAATTTTAGTACAAACAGAACAACTAATTTTAGTACAAACAGAACAACCACCTTCAGAGCTAAGAACTCTAATATACATCTTATGTTACAAATTAATCACTCTTGGAGCCTCTACATGTCCTAGCTAGTAAAACGTCTAATATTTCATTTCTCAAGCCTTCTTTTTATGGACCCTTGTATTTGACATAGTGCAAGAGTGACAGAGTAGCAGAGAATGTGTCTGTCTTACCCAGTAGTTTCATCCAGAACTCTTGTGCCTTGAACACCGAGCTGCTTTGGGAAGTGCTTATTTGTGGACCCTAGCACAGAGGCCTCTTGGATGAATCCCAAGAATCAAGATGTTGAATAGCATTCCAGGCACTTCTGCTGCAGGTAATGCTGCATTACCTCCAGGTGCGGTAGCAAATCGACATCATTAGAGCTACTCAAGGCCTTGTCCTTAGCCAATGAAATACCAACATTTACGTTTATTAAGAAAGCTATATTTGAAAAGCTTACCATCTTATTCTACTTTGTTGCCTGACAGAACCACTACTTTAGACTCCTGTAATAAACACAGAACCATGCCAGCCTCCCCAAAAATGGTGACAGTGACCAGTTGTTGTCACCTGGCTTTCAAAATGCCCACTGTCCCAAACATTATGACTTTACAATTCAAGGACCTCAGTCCTTTTTGTATGATTTGGCTCTACCAAACTAGAACACATGAACTAGACTCTATTCAAAGCATAGAAGTCTTGGAACCACTCTTACAGGACAAAATACACTTCTGTGGATTTGTTCCGCATTGTGCTCATCTTGCAGAGACCATTTTCCCTCCCTCCTAATGGAAGCTACTTCATGTTACATACCCGTTACACAAGTTACACTGCTCAGTTGGGTTTCGCCTCACAGGTACACGGGATATGGTCTAATCTAGGGACCCCTGTGTTCCAGCTCTAATTCAGGTTAACCTGTCAGACTCTCCCCTTAAGTTTATGATGATAGAAGCCTGAAGAAGCTAGTAAGTAGGGACAGTTTCAGCTCCCACCATAAACTTTAAAAGGTCATATAAATCAGTCTGAATGAAGCTATTTAAGGTAATTTAATAAAGGTTTCAATACAGGAGCAAAGTTTAAATGTTTCATTGACTCCCTTGATAAATGAACAAATTCTTTTTAGAGCCTATGAAGTAAATGGTAGAGGAAGAAGGCAGACTGTAAGCAACATGTGATCTTTTTCTTTAATATCTGTTATATACAAAGGCAGTGTCCTATATATCTATAGTTTGTATAGAATAAAATTGTTTCTAGATTTAAATAAATTACTGGAACAATATTGGATGGAATCATGTGAATTAAAACTGCCTGGTCATCCTTAGAGTCCACATGTAGTCATGAGAATTTGACTAGTGGCATGCTAAGTTAAGCTTGTTAAAAGTTTCCAATTTTATTTGTAAACTCGGAATTGATAGTTCTGCAGTGTAAAAAACTTGAGGTCAGAAGGGATCGAGGGCTTTGAGATTGTCTCCTCTTAGCCGCTCAGAAGACATGCAAGTATACTCACTCTCAATGTGGAAGAAAATAGTGCTTTCCTATAGAATACTACTCAGCTATTACAAACAAGGAATTCCCGAAATTTGTGGACAAATGGATTGAACTAGAAATTATCATAATGAGTGAGTTCACCCAGAAGCAAAAAGAGACAAATGGTATATCCTCACTTATATCGAGACACTAGTCCAAGGGGCACGGCCCATGAAAAACTTTACTTACCAGGAAAGTGGGTCAGAGGGGAGGACATCCTATTGAGACTTTAGGTGAGAGAAGCCCGGGAGAATGAGGAAATAGAAGGATCCAGAGGGTCCTGGAAACCTACAAGAGGAACTTTATGACAGGCAGATCTGGGTCCTGGGGTCCTCCTCAAACTATGGCACCAGCCAAGGAAAATATGGGCAAAAAACTTCAAACCCCTACCCAGACTAGCCGATGGACAGGACATTCTCCACCATTGAGTGGAGAAGGAGATCTGACTTTCACACAAACTCTAGTGCCCCATCTCTGACCATGTCCCCTGGATGGGGAGGCATTGTGGCACTCAGAGGAAGGATAGCAAGTTACCAAGAAGAGACTTGATACCCTAAGAGCATATATAGGGGATGGAGGTCCCCCTCAATCACAGACATAGGGGAGGGGAGTATGGGGGAAGCAAGAGGGAGGGAGGAATGGGAGGATACAAGGGATGGGCTAACAATTTAAATGTAGTATGAATAAATTAATAAAAAAGAAAATAGTGCTTTCTATGCCACTGTATCCATAAGACAAGTTGCAAAAAACATGCTCTCCCAACACAATTTACTAAATAGTGGACATTCATTGAGACATCTGTAGACAGGAAATTTAGATTGCTTCATGTCCTAAAACAATGTTGGCGACATCTTCTTTGCTTCTAGCACTGTGGCAAATATTCCATGTTCAACACACACTAGAATACATCCATGCATGATTTATCTGCTAAAAGCAGTTTCTAAATCTAACCCATGTGTGAAGTAAGTTTAAGTCATTCATAGACTCTAGTAAAATTTACTAAATATCATTAAGTTTATGTATCTATGTGTATGTTTCTGTTCGTGTGTGTGTGTGTGTGTGTGTGTGTGTGTGTGTGTGTTGGTATGTTTTTCTGTGCCACAATAGCCAATGAAGCTATGTGTTCTTTAAGGGAAATATAAAGGTTGGGGAGATGGCTCAGTGAGTGAAGTACTTGTTCTGCATAATTAAGGATCTTAGCTTGATTCCCAGCACCTACATAAACAGGAGGTGCAGTAGAATGCAACTATAATCCCAGTGCTAGGAGGCAAAGGCCAAAGGATGCTCTGGACTTACAGGCTCAACTTGGTCTAACGCCAAATTCTGTGAGAAACCTTGCCTCAAAAGTAAGCAGAAAGAGATATAAGAAGGCATTCAGTGTTAAACTCTGACCTCCCAATGTACACTTAAAACACACACACACACACACACACACACTTCTTTCTAGTATGATTCTTAAAAATACTCTAACCACATTGCTATTGGAAACTGGGAATTAGAATAGATTCTTCACTCTGTGAAAATGCTTTTAATTTTTAAATTATAGAGTAATTAGACACATGCTTTTCTTTCAGCCATTACTTGTCGAAAGCAAGATGGAGGGCAGGCTAGCATCCAGGAGTGTCTCCAGTATGCAGGCCCTGTGCCAGCCCTGACCCAGGCTTGCCAGATTCCCTGCCAGGATGACTGTCAATTTACCAGCTGGTCCAAGTTTTCTTCATGCAACGGAGACTGCGGCGCAGTTAGGACCAGAAAGCGTGCTATTGTTGGTAAGAATAATTGGAATGCTAAAGGCAATTCTTATCATGATAGAAAAAATACAATAAAACTCAAACCAAGAGCGTTCTGACAGTCCTTATTGTTGCTGTAGTTGTACTGAATATTTCAGGAGATTCAGATGTGTTTCTTAATGCAAGGTAACAATGATAGAAGCAAAAAAATAAAAAAAGCTTAATTCCCTATGCAACAAACAATAACACAGTTGTTGTTGTTGTTCTTTAAGCGTGAGCCTTTAGTCCATTGCCCAGAAATTTCGAAGTGCTCAAAGCAAAGAGCAGAGGCCACCCCTGTATCATCTCAGCCTCGGCTCATGGCTGATCTGCTACAGTGAGAAAGGCCGCAGTAATTCTATCTAAGAAAACTGCATTTGAGCACAAAGTCACAATGGCTTTAAAAAGTGAAAAAAGCAGTAGCATAATTAACAGTTTACAAGATACTACACTTAAATTGGATGCATTTGAACACACTGTTGGGGGCAAAAAAAAGTATTGATGTTTATAGACAATTAAGATGAACCAAAGTAAAATGAAGACAGTGGAAGACGTGTGTGTGTGTGTGTGTGTGTGTTTGTGCAAATTGCAAATTAATATAGAATTAAATTCATAATGTAATTAAAATATATTATATATGAGAATTACAATTATATACATGAATATTTTACATAATATAACTAGCATAATTAAAGATATAATTTTAAAGTATAAATACAATTTTATATAAGGATTTTCTAGGTGAGAATTTCTCTTGATTCAAAACTTTTAAAGTGTTTTACTCTCATATGAAAATCTTTTTTTTGGATACTATTTGTATTAGTTGTCAAGTATATAAACATGACTACTATTCAGAAATTTTGAAAGAGACAAAATAATATGCCAAGACATGAGCTTTAAATCTCTAATTCTGAATTATAACCTCATGTAACTCTACCAGCTAATCAGCAAGAAAGAATACAATCCAGTGAAGTGTTGATCTCTCTGCATCTTGCATTTTTGCATGTATTAAAAAGAAGAGGTTAGTGCAATTGCCACAAACTCCTGAGTCAGTACAAACATAAGGATTTCAGTTATTTCAAAGAGTATAAAAATCAACTGCAATCCTTTATGCAAAGTAGACTATTTTTAAATGAAAAAAAAATAAGAAAAGTTTCACTGTGCAAGGCACAAAGCACCCAATATCAGCAAAAATTTATTTAGAAAGCACTTAGAATGAAAAGATATCATTTATTTATAGGCCGCTATTGAATCAAATCAAAAGCAGAGAAAGGAAATGTAAGAATGTGAAAAATCTAAGGAGGCTAGAAACTAATAATGCTATTTTCCAACATAATTCTCTCCCACAGGAAAAAGTAAAAAGAAAGAAAAGTGTAAAAACTCCCACTTGTACCCTCTGATTGAGACTCAGTATTGTCCTTGTGACAAATATAATGCCCAACCTGTGGGAAACTGGTCAGACTGCATCTTACCAGAAGGGAAGGCTGAAATGCTGCTGGGAATGAAGGTCCAAGGAGACAGCAAGGAGTGTGGACAAGGATACCGTTACCAAGCGATGGCGTGCTATGATCAAAATGGCAGACTTGTGGAAACATCACGATGCAACAGCCATGGTAACCAATATTGCTGCAGTTTTCATGTTGCTCTTTGGTAGTGGAGGCAAAATACACCTGTATCGTCGTGGAGAGTAAAAGAAAGTTTGTATAAGTATTTCTAAGTGAAACATTAGGCACCCCATAGTCCACCCTCTGTATGTAATAGGACATAAAACAGCACAGTTTAGTGACTCAGATTGGCAGATGAGTCCTAAATTGGCAATATATCACTATTACTCTTTAACTTTAATATATCTGCTTTTTAATGGAATGAAGTGATATTACAGTGTGTTAGCCTTGGTCTGAGATGGAATGTATTTGCAAAATTTAGAGAGTGATGTCCCACCTTGTTATAGAAGTGACTGTGAAAGAATGAAGTAAATTGCTAGGAGCAAGTACAGCTACCCTCTAACTTTACTGGAAGAACTGCTATTGAAACAAAGCTGGTCTGGTTTTATTATACACTGCAGAATACAATGCAAGCTAATGGTACCATTTCACATTTATAAACCTTCAAAGCACCATGTCAGCATATTTCCTAGAGTCCCTAAAACCTTTTCCAACAAAGGAGCATCTAAAAGTGTTGCCCTTTATTTTAACCTTGTCTCATAGTTGTTGCTTTTTCACACCCTGATGAGTCCCCAAAACTGAAGCTGTATAATATTCCTCAGGTTTGTATGAGTGAATTGCTAACTGAAAGTCTCTCTGCATTTAGAGCAATAACTGTCAGAAATGTGGGCTGAAACTCTGAGAATACCTTTTAAAACAACATGATTTTCCCCTCTGCATCAAATTACAAAAGTGTTATCAATTAGATCCCAAAAATAAAAACATCTTTTATATTTTGAGATGATAACATATGATATTTTGAATGGCTATTCAATATAAAAGTGAATATCATTTCAATTGAGTTTTTTTTTTACTGCAGTAAGTATTTGCTCCATTTGCTTTTTTCTGTATAGTGATTTGCTTAGATAATAATTTGTTTTGAACATTACTCTAAGCTTTAAGGATGTCTTTCATATAGTTCTGCCTCCACTAATTACATGTATGATAACTTTATCAATAATATTTGGAACTAGAAGGGGAAATTTTTTTGAGGTGTTAGAGATCATAAATAGGACTTTGTGAATGCAAGGTAAGTATTTTACAACCAAGCTACATATAATTCCAGTGCCTAAAAAAAACCAGTATTTATCAAATTGTATGACTATCACAATTTCCTATCTAACAAACATAACTAAGCCACATTATTAAATGATTAAAAGTCATTGAAATAAGCCAAAGGCTGACTTCTTACCTTAGTGTGATCAAGTTGAGGCATGGAGAATGCATGTCTACCTTACAGGGAAGGTACAGACAGAAAAAAAAATGTCATGACGAGGGTGAAAGAACCTAAGAAAAATCTTCACTAAGAACACCATTCCATTTGAGTTCTGTGAGGCTGTCATCATCGTTAGTGGTGACAGTGTCCCTGTCAGCATCCCCCTCTTCCTTAATCTCTTTTCATTTATAATAGGGCATCAAATGAGACATTTTAACATTTACTAACACCGGTTCTAAAAAAAGCTAAGAACATTTCATCTCTTCTGACAGATTTCTGTTTTACAATTACTTGTCTTCTATGTGTTCCAGTCAGTTCAATAGTTTGTGGAATGTCACCACTCTAGACATGCTCTGCACATCTCTTTTCCCCGCCAAATCAACTTTCCACATGGATTGTAGATGTGCAGTTTCATGTGGCTTGGAGAAAAACTATCTTCCTGCTTCCATTTAAGCATAAACTTGACCCCTATGCATATGAAGTCAATGATGTTAATCTCTTACTCAATTTTCACTTGCCTTGGGGCAGTTCTCTTTAATCACTGCTGTCCATCATCTGTGACTTATCAGTAATTACAATGTTACGCAATTCTACTTTCCCCAGTTTAATTGAGTGTTATTCTAGACTATTTCCCATGTGACCACCCTTTTTTATTTTCTTCAACTTGGGGCACAATTTTATCACCATAGCTTAGGTCTTCTTACGGTGATAGACTCTAGGCTAACAATACTCAGTTGTATTCTTACAGTCAGATCTTACATCATAGTTTCTGTTCAGTCCATAAAACCTTTTGTCTCTTAATAACATCAAATGTCAGTTGGTAGTTTAGGATTACATAAATTTCTAGTCTTTCCATTGTGGACCTTAAATAATTACATTAGTTAGCCTTAATATGTTAAAAAAAAATTCTTAGAAATAACTTGGCTTATATAAGTTATATCTGCAAGATTTTCATTGAAGTGTACACTATAAAATTTTGTCATGCAACTTCTAAACTGGTACAACACTCTAAAATCCCCCATTCTGTTCTATATTTGGCATTTACAAAGCATGTATCACCCTATAGTTGATACCTATAGTGTAAACTATACAATATAGTTTACCTACTACACTCACTACATGTGTTTTCCTCTACCATGCATGAATATATATTTGATAGAAGACTTTAGACTCCTATACTCACTGATATATTCTCAGCTTCTTGAAGAATTGATGCACATTAGATATTTACAGAACATATTAAAGGAGGAAATACTAGAGAAAAGTTTTGAAGAGGAAAAGGGTTGATTCTTGGTATGCTTACAGTTGCTCAAGACCCCTGTAGTGCTTTCCTTTTCTCTAGCTAACCTCCCTATGCAGCGCATTTCTAGAAGATAACAAACAGATCATTGAAGCTGTTATGATCTTTAGAACAAATTAGAGCTATACATGCTACAAAATGTCTATATGATTTTGATCTGATGTCAAAGTTCCAGCATGTCTACTAAATGGGAGAAAAAATAATAATAATAGCCACACAGCCTTCCTGCTCAATTTGATCAATAATACCCCTAAAATAAAAAGTTCTTTCATCACTAAAGTTTCCTGTTAAAAATGCTTTGCTTGTATACGCGCTTAATTCATGGTTCCTATTAGGAATCATGATGTCTCGAATTTCCCTAAGCAGTGTTTTCAAATATAACCGAGAGTTTAAGGTATTAGACTCTATGTTTTCACTCACATTCCCTGTGAAAATAGGGAATAATTATTCCAACTGTTTTCCCTGAAAGATACATTTTATACATAGAGAGATAAAGTATGAAAATGCTAGATGCTGGGACTTGCTATTGGGACTCTAGGTAAGAGAGGTATGGGAGAATAGGGAGATATAAGTACCCAGAGGGTCCTGGAACCCTACAAGAAGACTGTCAAGGCTGGCAGATCTAGACCCAGGGTTGAGGGGGGGAGGATTGGCTGCACAAACCACTGTACCAACTAAGGTCGATGCATGTAGTAAACCTAGACCCCCTATTCAGATCTAGCCAATGGACAGTGCATTCTCCACAGTTGTGTGGAGAGTGGGGACTGACTCTGACATGAACTAAGGTACCCCCTATTTGACTACTTCCCCTTGGTGGAAAGGCCTGGTGGCACTCAGAGGAAGGGGAAGCAGGCTATCCAGATGAGAACTGATAGGCTGTGATCATATGGTGAGGGAGGAGGTCCCTTTCTGTCAGAAGCCTAGGGGAAAAGAATAGGGTGAAAGTCAGAGGGGTGGGGTAATGTGAAGATACAAGTGAGGGGATAGCAGTCAGAATGCAATCTGAATAAATTATTTAAATAAAAAAAGAAAAAATGCCAGTCTTTAAGTCTTCAAGTCATATCATTTCTTCCCTTTAAATTTACCCTCAGGACATTTTTATTTGCTATTTTGAATAGGCAGTCTAAGCCATAATGCATTATCAGTAAGTAACCTAAGGCTAAAGCCAATTATACCTGTAATGACAACTCATCTGTTAATATCAAGTTAACAGAAAGCTTCGTCTGTTTACTTTTCTGTGAGTCTCTTTGCTTAGTGTATGTCTTAACATCACAAAATACAGCCACTGGAAATATCAAAGAGTTGCAACACAGACAGACCATAAGGAAACTCAATAGTTGAGTATCATGCTAAATTACTTGTAACTAAATGTCTTCCTGAAGGGTCAGATAACAAATATTTTAGGACCTGTGGCTCATAGTTGTAGTTACCACCTGTACGGTTGTAGAAAGAAAGGGGCTGTGAACAAAATGTGAGCCAATGAGCAGAGCTGTGATCTGGCCAGGTTTTATTTTTTGTAAAAATAAAGTGTCTGATGCCCTGTTATTTGAATGTTGATCTAACTCTTACCTGTACAGAATGCGGTTCAGGGACCTCTGAGAAACTGTCGAAAATATAGAAATCCTCCATGTGAACGTGCAGAGTCAGAATCTGCATCTCAGCGGGACCACGGGTGGCCTGTGCTACATATTCGCAGTGTGAGGAGTCTTACCCTGATTCAAGGGGATCTTAGGGTGCTGAGGATAGGAAGGAATCAAGTTCTGTCAGAAAGAAACTGCCCTCCAGACCCTTAGATAGATATTGTGTTAGAGACAGCACAGTCCACACCTCCATCTATTTTGATATTTATGACATCAGATTTACTAAAGGCAAGCTCTTTAACACACTGGGCCATCTGCTGGCCCCTACGTGATCTTTAATCAATAAAACCATTCCTAATTTTATGTACCAATACACCTTTAGCACTTTACTATGGCATTTTTCATGCATAATGAAGAAAACTCTCAAAATCATGATAATAAGAGATGCCTGTGTATCTGTCAACGCTCAGAACATGTCTGTCAAAGTGCTGAATGGGGTGTTGTCTTCAGCTTAGCTGGAGCACTATGAGAGTGCTCCAAGTTAGATGCTGCTCTGTTTGCAGAGCACGAGTTACATTAAAGGTAACAGCCACATTTGGACTGGAGAATCCAATTGTCAAGACCCTGTTCCTCCCTAACCTTCCACTGCCATGTGACACCATACTGCCACTCAGAGAGACGGCATTGTATGCTTTCTAATTTACTTTATTTAATTATTAGATTTGTTCTCTGGCACCTCGAAGCTGAAGTTGCGAATAGTTTCTCTAATGCTTCATTAGTGTGGTGTTAATTTCACCTTACATTAACTTTGGAAAAGGGCAATTTGTATTAAATTATCTCTGCTTTTTCTCTGCCTACTATGCTAACAAATGATGGTAACACAGAAGTGCTACTCAGCACCAAGTGGCTTTAACATCCGGTTTTGTAAGCATCTGTGTGATTCACAGCATATCCATTCGAGTTTGATATTTTGCAAAAACTGTCACTCGCAACCAAAGTTACTCACATAGATTTTTCCCTCAGGTTGTTTGCAGCACAACTTTATTCATTAAAAGAAAAAAAATCCTTAAAGTTTATAATTGAAACAAATGTAATACTAATGCAAAGAGTTTTTAAAGTGCATAAATGCAAACAAATGAATAAATAGAATTTTAATTTGTTGATACATATTTTCACATTATAGATACCCTCATGTGGCAACATTTGTCATTTTTGCCCAGCAGCATAAGCATCCTCACCTCACTCACCTCTAATACTGAAATGACTTCTAAACAGATACATATTTCCATGGCCGTAGCAAATGGCTGTGAACACCAAATGGTGTCTCCTTGGTCAGGCTCTCCAGAGCAGAGACTCCAAGTGTGAGGCTGTGCACTACTAAATTAGGCAGGAACAGAAACACACAGCCACAAAATCTACAGAGGAAAAGCATGTCAGCTCAACAAAATGTTAGTTCAGTACCCAATTGTCATAGATTCCAGTCTGAGAGCTTGTACTTTAGGTTACAAATGAAACTCAAAACATGTCTGATTTTACATATATATATATATATATATATATATATATATATATATGTATGTATGTATATATCTCCCTATTCTCCCATACCTCTCTTACCTAGAGTCCCAATAGCAAGTCCCAGCATCTAGCATTTTCATACTTTATCTCTCTATGTATAAAATGTATCTTTCAGGGAAAACAGTTGGAATAATTATTCCCTATTTTCACAGGGAATGTGAGTGAAAACATAGAGTCTAATACCTTAAACTCTCGGTTATATTTGAAAACACTGCTTAGGGAAATTCGAGACATCATGATTCCTAATAGGAACCATGAATTAAGCGCGTATACAAGCAAAGCATTTTTAACAGGAAACTTTAGTGATGAAAGAACTTTTTATTTTAGGGGTATTATGATCAAATTGAGCAGGAAGGCTGTGTGGCTATTATTATTATTTTTCTCCCATTTAGTAGACATGCTGGAACTTTGACATCAGATCAAAATCATATAGACATTTTGTAGCATGTATAGCTCTAATTTGTTCTAAAGATCATAACAGCTTTCAATGATCTGTTTGTTATCTTCTAGAAATGTGCTGCATAGGGAGGTTAGCTAGAGAAAAGAAAAGCACTACAGGGGTCTTGAGCAACTGTAAGCATACCAAGAATCAACCCTTTTCCTCTTGAAAACTTTTCTCTAGTATTTCCTTCTTTAATATGTTCTGTAAATATCTAATGTGCATCAATAGACGAAGCCCAGAATAGTCTTCAGCACAACATAACTGAGATGTATTACTTTTGTGATTGGATTCTAGGGAGGGTGAATAGTAGACGTTAATTAGAAACAAAACTGGGTAAGAAACTGTTCCCTGTCACAGTGGATAGTTGTAGCCAAGGAAGAGCATCTTTCATTAAATCAAGCAGAAGAGGCAATAAAGAGAGTTATATAAACAAACTGAAATGGAGTTCTAATATTTCCAAAAGCCTTTTCAGTTACTAGAATTTATTTACTGTCTAACCCATTTCTGAATTTTTAATATCTCATATGATAGAGCACACATACAGCTAGTATTGCTTTTTGCAATTCAAGAAAATGAATCTTTTTTTTTTCTTTTTAAACTTGAAAAGGAGCCAGAGTGTAAGCATCTGACTTTTCCTGGGATAATGGGGCTCAAATATGAAAAGTAAGATAAATATGGAATCTTAGGGGAAGCTTAGCACAAAGAGAAAGCAGTGGTGCAGGTGCTAATTTAAGTCAGGTGTGGACTCAGCTCTGTACTCCCAGGGCTGCCTGTAGCCCCAACATGGAGATGAAAAGAGACTTGGGGAATTCCCCACAGCTACAGTGCATGGCATGCAAGACAGAAAAGCAGCTAGCCTTGCTGTTCTGTTATATGTGTGCTTATTCCTTAGTTAGAGTTTCCATTGCTGTGACAAAATACCATGATGGAAGCAACCTGGGGAGGAAAGGGTCTATTTAGCTTGTGCTTCCCCATCATAAGGAAATCAGGACTGGAATTCAGGCAGGATAGGAACCCTAGCCAGGAGCTGATTTTGAGTGCTGCTTATTGGTTTCCTCCTTGGGACTTGCTTAGCCTGCTTTTTCATAGAACGCAGGACCACCAGTCCAGGAATGACACTACCCACAATAAAGCTGGACCCTCCCCCATCAAGCACCAAGATATCACCAACAGCAGCAACATTTCTTGACCTGTGAGATTCGACCTCTTTGAGGGTAGAGAGACCTCTTCACAGGGGTCACCTAAGAGCATCTGAAAACACAGTTATTTATATTATAATTCACAACAGTGGCAAAACTACAGTTATGAAGCAGCCATGAAATAATGTCATGCCTTGGGTCTGCCACAGCATGGGGAACTGTATCAAAGGATCAGAGCATGAAGAAGGTTGAAAACCACTGCTCTACAGGCTTGCCTAGAGCCTGATCTTATAGACATATTTTCTTAATTGAAGCTATTTCTTCTCTAATGACACCAGATTGTGTCAAATTGACATGAAACTAGCCAACACATCTCATCCTCATGCCTCACCTTGTCCTTCTGCTTGATCACGTGATTCCTTTTTTAATATATTTTATTAATTTATTCATATTACATCTTAATTGTTATCCCATCCCTTGTGTCCTCCCATTCCTCCCTCCCTCCCATCTTCCCCTTACTCCCCTCCCCTATGACTGTGACTGAGGGGGACCTCCTCCCCCTGTATATGCTCATAGGGTATCCAAGAAGAGACTTGATACCCTATGATCATGTGATTCTTAAACCGGTCTCAAAGAGCTCTGCAGGCTCTGCTGTCTGGTGTAGTAGCCTCTGCATGTTTGGCTTTGTTTTCTGGTTTTAGGATGAACATGTTGTACTGATTAGAATAAATCTAACAGCTGAGAATAATTCATAATGTTCAATAATAAACAAAGAGTAGAGAAACTATGCATGATGTTTTCTGTTTTTTGTTTTTTGTTTTTTTGTCATGGTATCTTAATCCTCTTTCTGTTAACCTTTAACCTCTCGCTGCTTCTACTGTCAGTCAAAGGGAGCAAAGGGACCTTCTATGAATTATATAATGCAAAAATATAGATGACATCCATGTTAGTTTATTTGTTTGTTTTTCTGTTTGTTTATTGTGTGTACATGGTGGGAAGAATATGCCACCACATGCATAGAGGTCAAAGGACAACTTGTAACGGTTCTCCTCTTCCATCATGCGGTCTCCAGTTCGGAAATTAGGTCGCCAGGCTTGGAGGCAAGTAACTCCCCCTGGAGAGCCATCTCCCTGGCCCCGTGGGAGCTTTTTGTTATATATATATAAAACTAAAGAACTGTTCAGTACTGTGAAGTATGTAGAACTGTTCATGTGAGTCCCCATAAAGAATTCTACTTTGTTAATATATGAATACACTTAGAGGAATCTGGATACACTTGGTCAGTAAGTAGACATAGCGTAGAAGTAACATTACAAACCTCTTAGCTTTTCGAAAAATACTGAAAATTTCTGAAAATCTATACAAGTATGTAGTGAATGCGAATAGCTGTGCCTCCATATGTATCTAAAGCAAATAAATAAAATCAAAGTGGTATTTTATTATATTTACCTGAATACTTCACCATGATAATTAATTGCCCAATGTTGATTCACAACTTTTCATCAAATATGGGAGCTGGGGTAGAACACTGAAAGGCTAAAGTTTAGAAATATATGTTAGAGGTTATAGTTTGGTTTTCTGTAAGTTAGCAAATTACCAGTGTTGAGTATATAATTTATGAAATAATATTCTCAGCTTTTTCCCAGTCCCTAATAAATGTCTCGTTAAATTGCCCAGTTCTTGTTGCCGTTAGAAGAGGTTTCTGAGGTTTCTTTTTAGACCGGCCCAGATGTTTCAGAGACTGCACTGGGTTGTTCATTCACAGAGCTGTAAATCATACTACCCAATACCTTCTATGTGCTCTCAGAATGAATTATTTAATCATCTGCAGTGCACCTCTCAGGAACATAACTTACTAATTGTGAAGGTTGTTGACAGCTCCTTTATCTGCATGAGCATAATTCAATCGAATGAGGCGATTGCATATGTCACAAAGGCAGTTTGTCCTGTGGCTGCCCCTTACAGCCTGCTAGTATTTTGTGTTTTGTTTTGTTTTGTTTTGTTTTGTTTTTCAAACTGAAGCAGTAGTTCGAACACATAAAGGCTTCAAAAACATATGATCAGAAGCCTCAGCTTGATTTTCTTGAGGATCAGAATTGGTGCTGAATTGCTCAAGTTTTAACATCCTAAACATTAAGTCATTTATTTTGTTTTAGCCTTCCTCAGAAACCATAAATTACTACAAGTTGCCAGCAATTTATTTAGCCTTAAAAATGCTTGAAATGTTCCATCTCATGTGATTGTTTGATGTTAATTGCCCTCAGAAACGATCTTAGCAGAACAGGCAAGGGAATGCTTATCTGGCAGTTCTCTGGTAGCATTAAAGATTTTAATAGTGCTAGATAAACACAACAGGCAATTATTGCATGTGGCTACATATTGGGAAATAAAAATAAGAGATTGAAAAATATATTCTTCTACTGTTTTGTCTTTATCTTATTTCCTAACTTCTATCCTTAAAAGTTTAATAGGGTTTTTTTTTAATGTTTTCTAGAATGTGCTATTGGAAAATCAGATATAAAACTTTTATAACTTATTCCTCAGTGATACAAAATGAATTATTCTGAAGTCAAACATGTTAAATCTTTATGGAACAAAGGATCTAGGCTTTGAAAGGTTTCTACCCAAAACTGAAGGTGGCTTGTTCCCACCTCAAACCACAATTAAAATATATATGTAATCAATCACTGCAACTTTCTAAAAGAGTAACTATATTTTTTAATTTATTGTAAAAAGTACTTTGAAGTATCCCTTCAGTTCTTTCTGAGATTTTCTTCTATATCTTTATGAATATATCAGAAGCCTTCTTCAGAATCACATATATACTGAGAATAGCACTGTCATTCCTGTCTGCAACTCCATGGATCTCTAAGCTTCAGCAGTATACCTGCTTTCTAGAAGAATATCTGTTAATTTATATTTTGGAGATTTTTTATTGTACCTCACTCTTTATATCAAATTTGTGATTGCATTTTTAAAATTGTTTCAAACTTAATTTACAATAAAGTGCTATAATATACATCCCCAAACACATCTGTTTCTCTCCTATGAATTCATACATCAAAGTGTATCCTTAACTTAGCCAAAATACATTCTGAAATATTCATAGAATAGCCAATGTATTAATATTAACATCATATTTAAAACTACCTCAATGCTCACCAACCAATACAATGAATAAGTAAAGCATAACATGTTCACCCACTAGAATACAATGCATCATTTATAATACGTCTCCAACAGCATACAGAATATAGAGGAAGCTCACAATGAAATAGAGTGAAAAAGACATTTACAAGTGAACATATATTGTGGGTTACTTAGTTTTTGTTCCTGTGGAAAAGGTCCCATGAAAACACTAGAGGAAAGGTTTAATTTGGCCTGCAGTTTTAGAGTTGACAGTCCCGTTTAAGCTACCTTTCTAGTTTCTGTGCAGATATGGGCAGAATGTGGGGGAAAGATATAGTTGGTCTTTATTCACCTGATTGCAGCCCACAAGGGTAAAAAAGAGACAGATACACCAAATACACCTTTCAACTCAACACCGACACCTCATCTCCTGCTTGTCATCACTTTTCAGTAACACTATCAAATTATGAACCCATCTAGGCTGATGCATTGATGAAATCAGAGCACACCTGTTACAGTCACTTCTGAATGGCTGGGTCCATGAGGTGGGACCAATACTTCAACACGTAGACATTCTGCGGATTCTTGATATCTAAGCCACAGCACTGTATGATGTTAGTTATATACAGCTTTTCAAAATAAACTATTCTAGGGGCTGGAGAGATTGCTCAATGGGTAAGAGCACTGAATTGTCTTTCAGAGGTCATGAGTTCAATTCTCAGCAGTGGCTCACAACCATCTATGATGTGATCTGATGCCATTTTCTGGCCTAAAAGTGTACATGTAGGCAAAGCATTGTATACATAATAATAAATTTAAAAATCTTTAAAAATATTTAATTAATTTAAATAAATAAATATAAATAAACTATTCTATATATTAAGAAGCCAAGATGGTGTATCATTTAGTAATAAGAGAAGGTGATTAATAAAAGCACTCAGAAGGGGACTCTAGAATCCTAATTTCATGAATATCTTCACTGAATTTACACATATACAAGCTATTGTTGTGGAGCTGGAATTTGATGAAAAATGTTAAGCACACAAACATCTCTAACAAAATAAAACAGCTAATATGCAGAAAGATGGACCATTAATCTATACCTCCTCCAGATTTTATTGGTTTTGCCAGTGTCTTACAATTGTTCCTTGCATCAGCCCTAGACATGCATAGGAGCTCTAGAAAACTGATAAAACCTGAGAAAGCTTAGTAGAATGTATTAATGTCAATCTCTCAATTAGAAGTACATTCCAGTTATATTAAAGCAACTTGAGAGAGTATACAAAGAAATTGTGCATAACACTTCTCAATTTTCCATATGAATCTATAATTATTTCAGTAATTTTCTTTTAGTTTAAAAAAGAGAAGAATTTATACTCATTTTGTAAGAGCCAGAGTCTGGCATGCCCATTTTTTTCACAAGGCTATACTTTGAAATACCCAAAGCAATATATAGATGCAAAATAAGTTCTAGATACAGTGGTATAGAATTCAAATGTAAGATTATTATTCACACATATGTGTGTGTGTGTGTGTGTGTCTACTCTGAGTTATTGTACTCATATAACTCAATTATAATACAAGGTTTACTTCCAATGCTTTGAAAATGCTGTATCAAGTTGTTTAAGAGAAATAAGTTGTGCAAATTAAATATTAGTAGATTAAATCATGGTCATGCAATTGCTAGTCTACTTTTATCACAAGAATATACATCATAGGTACAGCAGATAGATATGACTCTAAAGAAAGACAAGGTCTTCAAAATCCCCAGAAATATGCAGAATATGGTATTTTAAAAGGTTTTTTATTACTTTAAAGATTCATTGGCAATGAGACAGGTTAACTCCTGGCAACATCCAGGCTGCCTCAAAGAAGATGATGAGCATCAAAGAACCTCTTTATGGAGATGGCTTCAAATGTGGCAAACAATCCACTGGGCAAAAGTTCCTCATTTCTACCACAGACAGAATTCTGACTAAAAAAACAAGGACACGCTTGCATGCAGGAAGAGCCAATGGCCAAACTCTGTAGGCCAAGACAGGGTAATCAAGTCGTCAACAGTTCCTGCCTCACAAGTATATTTGTCAGATATATTGGGTCAGAAGGCTGAAGAAGATACTTCCAAGTTAGAGTTTTGGGTGACTATTGAGGTAGAAAACTGTCTCTGTCATATTTTTATTTGGAAAGCTTCTAACCTCCACTCTCAGCATACTGAGAAATTAAGTTTACTCCTTCTCAAGTCTCTGAGGGAGTTGAAGACCAGGTATCTTAGTTTTACAACAAAGCTTAGTTGTTTGGGTGTTAAGATGTGTTTAGGTCTAGATAGGTGTTCTAAGTTGATAATGACAATATGTGATGGAGATTGATTCACATTCAGAAATTTAGATGCACCATGATAGGAAAGATGTCTTCTTCAAGGCTGTCAAATACATATAGCCAAAACACTAAGGATGTAACTTTTATATAATTTCTGATTCTGTCACTGTTCTTCTTGCTATAGGTAATCTATTGTATATGTGTGTAATGATATAAATGTATATGTACAAAAATAAAATAATTTTTAAAAGAAGAAGGAGAGAAATATGTATTGACAGATGTAATAATAACAGTTTCAGAAAGGGAGCCGGTAAAACTGATCTAAAATGATAAAATTCAGATGATGGTAACAACTATACAACCCAGCATATATACAAAAATTCAAAATGTAAGCTGATTCTTATGTTATATGAATTTTTTTAGCTCAAGACATTTTCAATCTACCTGTTTCCTCATATATTATGAATATGATAGTCACTTGCATAATAAAGTCTGTGCCCCCTGATAAAAACATTATGAAGCAGACTGATTATGACTTCTTTCAAAAGCCAGCATTACAGGAGGGACATCAGGCATTTGCTTCTTGACCAGAGATTTGCTTTTCCATCTATTTGCCGTGAGACCAACAGGGACAATGTGATGTCACGAAACGTCAAGTTGGTAGTGAAGAGCTAATCAAAGACAGCAGCCTGCTTCCCAAACCAAATCTGTACACCATTCTTTTAGCCGATTAGTTGAGGACTGTGTCTGCATCACCCTGTGCTCCTAGACCTGTCAATCACCCCTCTGCGTTTGTTTTCTTGTCTCCGCCTAACACATTTAAAATTCCAAGAGATTCAAATGGACCCAAATGTGGTGTGGCTTTAAGAGTAACAGCACTGGGGAGATATGAGTCATTGTTTACACAACATCCTTCAATTTCCCTCCTCTGAATGAATTTTCATGGAAGAGGGAAGGAAAGGCGCTAAGTTAAATGGATTCCTTCCAATGTTTATTGAGAGGGACTGGCGTTTCTTGAGGAAGAATGCTGTGAGGACTCAGAGCCTTGCTGGTGTGCGGCATTAACACATAAAGTGTCACAGAAATTTGTGTTAGGGGATTTTTAACAGCAGTCTGGCAGCACTGAGAATGAGATGGTTAGCCGACAGGTTGCTGTCAATTAAACACGAGCTGTCACAAAGTCAGAAATATTGAAACATGGTACCCATGAATCCTAATCAGATCACGTGGCCCTTCTCAGCTGTTGCTTTAACACAGTCACAGTACAGATGCGTCGTTTCCCTGCAGAATTTAGTTTGAGTCCCTAAGGACACAGACGTCTCTGTATTTGCATGCTGCTGTCAAGTCCAAGGTGGACCTTCTAAATGAGCTGCAATGTCGGGGTTCGAGTCAGAGAATGACGTTTAGCAGATTCACTTCTTGTCCAATTTTCCTCTGCTCAGGTTACATAGAAGAAGCTTGCATCATCCCCTGCCCCTCAGACTGCAAGCTCAGTGAGTGGTCCAACTGGTCTCGCTGCAGCAAGTCCTGTGGCAGCGGCGTGAAGGTCCGGTCCAAGTGGCTGCGCGAAAAGCCTTATAATGGAGGAAGGCCTTGCCCCAAACTGGACCATGTCAACCAGGTATCTTCCTAACATCAAGGGCACTAAGATATTATTAAGATTTCCAAAAACCTATCATTCTATGTTTCTCCAAAATTAGCAAAATTAAATAATAGCACTTGAGGAAGAAATATGATTGGTCCTATTTTTATAATGTCTGAGTAAATTATATATAACTTACTAAAATATAAACTCTTGAATTATATATGTTATCCTTGACTTCTCTGGGGATTCAAAATCCTGCAAGCATCTAGATAGCAGTACAGTTCCATGGAGGTAAAATAACACCTAAGTTGTGAATAATGTCAAGGTATTTAATCTGCCAAACAATTGTGTCTAACTGCTTTGATGAGATCACATTATTCTTATAATTTCCCTAGACTCACAGAAAGAGATCGCAGTTACCAAGTACTCAAGATAAAGCAAAAACAATAACAAGCATATATATATATATATATGCTAGCAATTTAGTCACTTCCTTTTGTAACATTGAATCTGTATTAGAGCTTACATACATACTTCATTAGCTGCTGCCCATGGTTGTTATTTGTATTCTATTGGAGATAAAGAGCAAAGTGGCTAATGACAGAATTGTGATTAAGTGTAACAGAACAGACAATTGTTATCACAGTTGATCAGCATGTAAATTAGCAAAGAATGGATTATACAGAATGTGTGCAGATGTTATGTTTTGAATCTGAGCCATGACCAAATGAACCAAGTATTTAAATATGTTAAGCTGTTTCCCGTGAGCATAGCCTGTCTCATTTTAACCTCTAGTCAGACCATTTTCGGCAGTTTCCTTCTGGTTAAGCTAAGCTCACTGATAACAACAGAATCATACCATATAAAATGGAAATTTTTAAGTAAATAAAAACTAAGATATTGAAGAATTAAATTCCATGGAAAGTATTCTCAGCCAGTTTGCAGTCTTCCAAAGTTGATGAATTTCGGCAACGAAGAGAGAATAGCACACTCTGCTATCGCCATCTCCTGGCAGCTGAGCTGCCTTGCCATTGAACATTTTGTGTTCCTAAAGTGTAGGTATTTATTTCCAAAGAAGAAATTCACTTGCAGAGCTATAATTGGGCCAACATGAAACAGAGTAAGAGAAGTAACATACTTATGATGAAAAAAAAAAGAATGTTTGTTTACAAGTTAGGAAATCCTGAATTTCTAATGGCAAATTTAATATTAATAAATTATGAACCAAGAAGAACATGCATATATACTCAACACATCATGTATGTATCAACTACCCAGTATGCAATTTATATAGCCACATTTGCCTGAGCCTATCCGTGTGCAAAGGCACGTGACTGTGTCCTAAATTGCCAGTACTCTACAAACCTCTACACTAAGACCTTTTCGACCTTACTTTCCATCTCCCATAAAACTTAAGACAGAATGTGATAAGCACATTTTATGTATTGGTTTTCATTCTATTGGAGGCATATCAAAAGAGCAATAAATGAAAAATCAAAGGTAAACAAAGAAAAAACAGACAGTTAAGCATCTAATTTTAAGCATAATGTTTTCATAAAACATATGGACAGGGATTTACATATTAGTCAAATACTTGAGAAAATAAAATATGCCAAATGCTGTTTTATGGTTAAAAATTTTAAACCATGCAGATTTTTTTCCATAATTAAAACTCCTCGGTAAAAATACAGCAATTTTGTTTTGGTTTTTGTTTTACTTGAGGTTGTTTTCTAGCTAAAGTTAAGCTATCGGGTCCTTATTTTGCTAAAAATGTATGACTGGATTAAAGTGGATTGATGGATAGATGATCTGTAGGTGGGTCAATATATAAATAACAGTGTGTTTGCCAGTTGGCTCATAGACTATTTGCAGTCATCGATCAGTTTGGCATGACAGGGGCTGTGAGATCTGCTCAGATTTTGAAGTCTTGCCAGCCTGTACATGCAATCCTTTCCTTGCTTGTGCAATCCTTGTCTCCTCCTTTTACATTTAAGTCATGTGACATGGTTGATTTACCCCTCCTAAAGCCTAAGAAAGACATTCTCATCTATTACAAAATTAATGTCTCATATAAAAGTCCTTAAAATTGAAACATAGGATGTGAACTCTTATCAAAATAACTGACTTTTTCCTTTCTCTGTTTCTTGTCTTTTATTTCTTTCCTGCCAAACATCACTCCAGGCACAGGTAAGAACTCTTATCTCCTATTTCTTCAGAGTTCTTTTTT
The DNA here is from genome assembly GCF_964271855.1 of Acomys minous. NCBI lineage: Eukaryota > Metazoa > Chordata > Mammalia > Rodentia > Muridae > Acomys > Acomys minous. Next base: position 15,100,546 of record NC_140487.1, read on the forward strand.
AAAAACTCATTCCCCTGCCTACTCCCTTTTTATTCCCTCGTATAGTTGCCAGAGTTGCTTTATTTAAAGGGCCTGAGGAGATAAGGTGAAGTGACCAGGTTTCACCTATTCCACTTAATGAGGAAATGGTTTATGTTTGCAGGAGGGAAACATAGTGGGCTGAAAATGGTTATTTGGAGATATCTATGAAATAATTTGCATTTACCCCTAAACAAAGGGGAATAATAACTATCTATCAAAAGATTAGGAAAAGCAGCAGGCCCACTCCGTTTCAATTCTTCAATTCCCTGGGAGTGATGGGGTGGCGTTTAGCCAAGTGATAACAGTCCTGTCTTAACACATCTCCCAAATGGGAATGTGATAGCTGTGTCATTAGCTACAGTCTTATTCCTACCATGCATATTTTACCCTTATCTGGGATATTTCTACTTTATTTTGTTTTTTAGTCATCCAAATGTGCAAAAGAATAGTTCCAATGATGGCTTAAACCTGTTTCCAGGAACTGACAACCTAAATGATGTGTGTGTGTGTGTGTGTGTGTGTGTGTGTGTGTGTGTGTGTGTGTGTGTGTAAAATAGGAAACAGAATTGGAGTTTCACATATCATGGAAATGATTTTTAAAAATGAAAAATGGTTGTAGTCTGGGTTGTTATAGATTGATGTCTCTTCATTTCTTCCACTTATTTTCCTCATTGAGAAACTAGCACAATTGTTACATTGTTCTTGAATTCCTGAAAGAAACATACTATACTGCATTTGGGACTTAAATCTTTATGAACAATAACCACAAAGAGTTGGCTGTGTTCTGTGAAGCCCTTGGTGCTGCCAGCTGTATCTGTGGCTATATATCATATAAAAGTAATTTAGGACCTAGTTTCCATACCTCAAGGGATTGAGGATTCATTTTACGTTTATTTATCATTTCAGTTTCTTATATGACAAATGTTAATTCATACACCTATACACATTTATATGTAAAACTAGTTGAATTATATTTATCTGGAAAACAGATATGTGTATAGTATTCACTTCATTCATTTATTTGACAAACCTAAACTGAGTTTCTACCAAATGAGTATCCAAGGCTAAGAAGTAAAGACACACAAAACTTTGAACAAAATATATTCCAGAAGATTGTAATATGGTGTACTAAAGATCTGTTTATGGAAATGTGTTTTGGAACTGACCCACGTGGTTAGATCTGTTCCCACTCTGTGAAAACAGAGAAAGTCGCTCAGCTCACCCTCCCCTTCTAGACTAGACCTCTCAGGAGGATATTCTTCTTCCTAGTTGAGAGTACAAACAGTAAGGGGGCAGAATGAAAATAGACTGATGTAATAACAACTTTGATGATATAAGAGTCTTCCCCCCACTCACCTCCATTCGCCTTCCACTGCCTGAGATCACCAGATGTGTGTTTCAGGTGTATGAGGTCGTCCCATGCCACAGTGACTGCAACCAGTACATATGGGTCACAGAGCCATGGAGTGTCTGCAAGGTGACCTTTGTTGACATGAGAGATAACTGTGGAGAGGGTGTGCAGACCCGGAAAGTGAGGTAAGACCAAGCAGGATGGCCGAGACACCACATGGCAACACTCTCCCAATTCCACAGGCAACAACATGGAGCATCCCTCATCTCCACTGTAGGGAAAACATTCAGTGGTTTTGGTTTTAGGGAATGTGGGTACCTGGAAACCGAGACCCTCTGTTTCAAGCGGCAGTTTGTGTATTCTAGTTCCTGAACTAAAGAGCTCACTTTACATTTTTCATTATATTTTTATTTTTGAGATTATAGTATATTTATATCACCTCTCCATTCCTTCCCTCAGATCACCCCCAAATACCTCTCCTTGATTTTTCATAAATGTATGGCATCTGTTTTTATTAATTGTTTATATATATATATGTATGTATATGTTATATACAGATATAGATAGAAATGTAGATTCCTAAGTATGTAAGTGTAGCCTGCTAGGTCTGTATGTTACTTGTATGTGTGTTATCAGGGCTGACCATTGGAATTGCACATTGAAATCAAGCTTTCTGAATATGGATTTTAAAACTCAGTGACTTCCTAAAAACCAAACATGTTTCTGCTCAGCGTCTGTACTTTTATGTATATATGCATGTGTGTATTCAAGCCAGAGGCCAACATTGGATGTTTTTCTCACTCACTACCTGCCTTACTTTTTGAGCTAGGTTCTATCAGTGAACCGGAGAAGGCCAACAAGCCCCAGGGATACTATCATAGAGTTCCCTGATATATATTAACATTAATGTCATAAAACTTTATCTATTAAATGTATGTATACTCTTGTTTCTGATTTTAATTTTTTTCTGCCTCAAAGTCCATCTGGATGCTCCATTTACAATTTACAATTCCCATGGACTGTAATAAAGGTAGGCTATAGATGAAGACAGGAGGAAGGTAACAAGTAGATAGAAAATGGAAAGGTAAAAACAGAATGCCTGTTTCTATAGTTCTGCTTCCAAATTAATTTTTTTCCTCCAAATTTAAAAACCATCTTCTTTTGTGAAGCATTTGATTTAGTTTCTTGTTTGTTAGTGAAAATTATACTGAAGGGCTGCGCATTGCACTTTTCCTCAATGTTTGTGTGTGCATGCTTCTTTTTGATTCGTAAATAGATATTTTCAACATTTCCAAACATACTGGAAACAAAGTAACTCTCTGATAAACTTATGTGTTGAGCTTGATGCAATAGAGAGAAGGGTCAGTATTGATCGTGATCTCTGATTGTGTAATAATGTCCTGTTTGTTCCTGATTGAGTGGTACATGTCACAAACTCTATCCTCTGCTAATTAAGGTCAGTATGTCCTGCCTACATACAAATGTGGACTGACACTTCAGGAGAGATGAGTCTATAAAAGAACAGGGTTTTATTTATCTATTTCCAACCTTCCTTATTTATGATGGAATGGCATATAAGAAAGTGGGTAGTAGAAGGGGTTCTTCCTGATAGAGAATCCTTTCCCCCTCCCCCCCCCCCCGTTTCCTGCCTGCCTGCCATCTTTCTCCTTCCTCCCTTCCTCTCTCTTTTTCTTCTTTTTTTCTTCTCTTCCTCCTATTTTTATTCCTTTCCTCCTATGGCCTATTGAACCAGGTCCTCAAATAGGCTAGGCAAAGAAAAGGTCAATGACATTTTTGTTTCCATAAGTTTTAGGCACATGATGACAATAATAAGAAGAAGAGAAGCATTTTAGTCACAGTTACTGCGGTTGTTGTGTTCCATGCAGATAGTCCAAGCTTTGTTCCCCTCCTCCCTGTTACGAGCCTGTCATCCTTCTTCGCATCCAAGGTGGTCACGCACTGTATTTCTAACATACTTCAGCCTTTCAAATAAGTACTGTTGCTCTTTGAAAAAACTAGGAAGGTCGAGGCTATGCAGAAAATAAATTGAAAACATATTGCTTTGAGCTTAAGCTTGATCCAAATATTTATTCTGAATTCTAGGTGCACAGAAATATTATTGCCAAATAAAACAAATCCACATCTTGGTAGAAGAATTTGTTCCTATTTGTGAAACAAAAGAATGCTTAAAATAATAATCTGTTTAAAATTAAATGAAGTCTGTTGAAAGAAGTTACCTCTGAGAGAGATTTGGAGTTTGTTATTTATATATTTTGAGTTATTTATACAATGCAAAGTTAAGAAAAATAAAAGCCTTTATTGATAAAGTTACAAATACATAGCTACCTAATAGGGTATTGGACATCTGTTCCTAACCTGGATCAATAGGCAATTTTACAAGCTAATCCTGTGTGCTGCATCGGTATCTTCTAAGAACATGATTTTAGCATCAACTCCCTTTTTGACTATAGAAATGCTTGGCCTGCCTATGTCTCTGTCAGGCTACTGCCAAAAGAAATGTTTAATATGCTACTGGAGAAAGAACATTTTCCTGTATAACTAAAAACTCATTCAAAGAAATGTGTGACTTAATTTTTCACCAATGAAATCACCAAATATCTACTGATTCATTTTGATGAAATGATTTTTTAATTTACAGAGATCAGTATTTATATAGTTTTTTTCCAGATGGCATACCCAATCAAGATACAACTAATTACAATTTTCTAATCTTTCAATTTCTCTCACTTAACAGAAACATGTTTTTAATTTGGTATCATTATAAAAAGTGATTCTTCAGAGTATGTTTTTAAAGATGCAATGTCCCTCCTCACTGAAAACTCTGCAAAAAGATGGGATGCCAGACATAGCGTTGTGGCATGATTCAGCCACTGCTTAAAGCACTGCAATGGGCCTAGGAGGTTTAAGAGCCCATCTTTTCTTTGATCTTCTCATAGGCAACTGTGTTCCCAAACCCATTAATTTGGTTGACCTTTCCTACATTATAGATTAAGGATCATGGTTTTCTCTTCCAGTGTTAAAGTTCACAGAGAGGTTATTAACTATGGTAAAGGGAAGCCACATTAATTAGCTTCTCAAGAGATCAGTAGAGAGTACTTCTTGACTGTTCATATGAAACAGTATGAACAAAGGTTTAAATTTGTTCTAACAAAAGGAAAACTAACACTTGAAATTAAAAAAAAATCAAGATAGAAGATCTAAATAATTGTGTTGTTCTAATTTTAATTTTCTTTTGCTTTCTGGCTCTCTTTGAAAGTTAGCAGATGGGAAACTAAAATTGCCTTTTTAATAGCTTATTTAAAATTTTCACTTTATTTATTTGCATACACACACACACACACACACACACACACACACACACACACACACACACCTGTATGTATGAGTCACAGTGCCCATGTGGAGGTCAGAGGTCAATTTGCAAGAATTGGTTCTTTCTTTTCTATCATGGGAGTTCTAAGGATTGAATGTAGGTCATCAGGTTTGATTGCAAATACCTTGACTCACAGAGTCACCTTGCTGGCACCTAAAATTAGTTTTTAAATGACAAAACAAACTAATGAATACCTTATTTTGGAAATCATGTTATAAAATATTTTGTGTGGCTATTGTACTGTGCTTAAGCATCCATCATCTATGAATCAACTGCACCTTATCTGAGAATCACTTTGGAGCATTTTTCATTAGTTCGGGTTTCATATATGGGTGTAAAAGTCAACTTTCCTCATAAAGAAATAAGATTGCATTTCGCACTACCCTGAAGCTATCTAATTAAAGTATCATGTGTGTGCGTGTGAGTGTATGTTTTTTCTTTCAATCTTAGAGAAATAAATACTAACTCTATTTAGAGAGGCATGGTTTAATTTAGCTCTTCTTTTAGCTTTAGGGAAATGTTGTTCTTCAGATGACGTCTTAAAGAGAACTACCCACCCTGTGTGTTGGCTGCCATTGTAATTGTCCTGGTCCCTTTACTCATGTACACGTTTTCTTTTAGATGCATGCAGAACACAGCAGATGGCCCTTCGGAGCCTGTGGAGGATTACCTGTGTGACCCAGAAGACATGCCCTTGGGGTCCAGAGAGTGTAAACTACCATGCCCTGAGGACTGTGTGATATCTGAGTGGGGGCCATGGACCCAGTGTGCTTTGGTGAGATTGTAAACTGGTTGGGTAAAATAAAGTTACCTTAATATTTGAAAGGCTTAAGAAGAAAATAATTTTGTTTAAAAAAAATCTCTTTGTGAGCCATGTTTACAAAGCATGGAGGTGTGCTTTCTTGGCCACTTCTTTGTATGTGTAAGCCACATTAATTCCACAAGGTCTCTACTACAGCTTGAGTTCTTGCCAACTCTTTGCTCCTTTTCAACAATGCTTCTAAACCAGCATTCAGCTGGCCTTACAAATGGTGCAGCATGTTAAAAAAAAACAAAAAAACAAAAAACTCAAGGGTCATGATGATTCCCTTTAGTTAAAGTGAGCAAAGAATGAGTGTCCAGTCCAATGGAGGCAGGCACTTTAGTGATGTCAGCTGGCTATCCCTTGCTCCTTGTGGAATCTTTTTAACTTAAACAGTAGGAACACTCTCCCACAGGAAGTGCTGCAGCAGGAGTGTTGACACCAGAGAGTAAAAGACACTGAGTAAGAAACTGAGAGGGAAGAAGGTTACACACGGTGAGACCGCAAGTATTGTACAGTGGTTGTGCTTAGACATTTAAAACAGAGCCAAATGATCAGATTCTGCATTCAATGGACCCGCTATCAGCATCCTTGCTGATGAGTACAGAGCAGCCTTGCTTCAGCAGCCCTGTTTTTTTTTTCAGTCACATCTCTTGTAGCCGAATCGGTGACAATATGAATTTTATCTATGGGATCTGCTAAGCTGTACCTTCCCTGAGCATCTCTTTGAACAACTTCTCATTAGTGCCTGTCTCATAGTGGAGGGTGATGAATGTCATTTCCCTGGCAAAGAAAGTTTACCTGTGAACTAGCCAGGGGTCTCTAGAGCAACAGTTCTACTGGGTTATGACCCCTCTGGAGGTTACATATTGTATATCCTGCATATTAGATATTTACATTACATTTTATAACTAGCAGAGTTACAATTATAAAGGACCAAAGAAACAATTTTATAGTTGGGGGGGTCTCTACAACAAAAAGAACTGTATTAAAAGGTCATAGCATTAGGAAGATTGAGAAGTAGTGCTCAAGAGGATCATAGCATAAAGGATGAATGAATATATATATAGATATTACTATGAATGAATATATATTATATTATTAACTAAAATATTATATATATTATATCAATTATTTCTTTGATACTTTATAACTATAATTTTCTACTCTTATGAATTGTAATGTAAATATCATTATACTGTAAATTTCAATGTAAATATATACTATATAGTATTCATATATATGAATTATATGTATGTTCATATTATATATGATATAATATACATAGTAGGCTTTAATGCCACTGAAGGGGTGGACTTGCTAGTGAGAGCGAGAGCAAGCAGGCAAAGAGAAAGCTTCCTTTTTTATGTCCTTTATATAAGCTGCCAGCAGAAGATGGGGTCCAGATTACAGGTGGATCTTCCCATCTCAAAAGATCTGTATTAAAGATGTATCTTTCCACTTCAAAGAACTGGAGTAGAAGAGAGTCTTCCTACTTCAAGTGATTTAATTAAGAAAAAATACTTAGCCAGGTGTGGTGGAGCATGACTTTAATCCCAGCACTCAGGAGGCAGAGGCTCTGTGAGTTCAAGGCCTGGTCTACAAAAGGAATTCCAGGACAGCCAGGGCAATTATACAGAGAAACCCTATTTTGAGGGGGTGGAAAACCTCACAGATGTGCCTCCTCGTCATTTGGGTTTTAGTTAATTCCAGATACAGTGAACTTGATAACCAAGACTATCCATCAAAACCTACCAGTTAAATATAGTCCGTGATTTTTTACTGCTAGAAATCCAGATGAGTTAGAATCCAGCCAGACCTCTAGATTTCAAGAGCAGCAAGGACCTTACCACTCAGCTAGAGGAAGGGGATCACGTACAACAGTATGTGGAAAGGTAGTGTCTTGGTTAGTGTTACTATTGCTGTGCTGAAACACCAAGACCAAAGGCAACTCAGGGAGGAAGTGGTTTAGTTCACTCCCACTCCCACTTCTATACAGTTCATCATCAAAAGCAGTGAGTGCAGAAACTCTGGAGGTAAGAACTGCTGCAAAGGCCTCGGAGGTGTGTTGCTTACTGCCTTGCTCCCTCTGACTTGCCCATCCTGCTTCCTTATCAAAGCAGGACCACCAGCCCAGGGATAAATCCACCACCAATAGGCTAGGCCTTCCCACATTAATCGCTAGTTAAGAAAAACTGTACAGGCTTGCCTACAGCCCCATCTTATGGAAGCATTTTCTTATTTGCAGTTCCCTACTCTCAGATGACTCTATCTAGCCTGTGTCAGGGTGACATAAAACTACCCAGCACAATTAGCTTAACCCTGCACAGCTGTGAACACCTATGTTAAAAAAAAAACATGGAAAGATGTGTCTAATGTTAAACTGTTTGGATTACAGTAAAGAACAGCTTCAGGCAAGTTTACAGCCTGTGTTTTCCAAGGACAGTTGCTTTTTTAGCTCTGTGTTAACATTGTTAAAACGCTAAATGGAAACCAACTGACTGTTCAAAAGCAAAGCAGGACCAATCTATCACTTGAACAGAGGTTGAAAGAAGTGTGAAGGCGCCACCCTTCATGAGAGTCTCCAAATGAATTTCCCTTTTAATCTGCAGTTAAACTACATTCTACAGTGTCTAACTCTGTTTACAGTGATGGAATTCTTATCATCAGGGATGCTGTTCAAAGAATATTCAGCTTTTTAAAACAGGGGCTGTTGACCTTGGCCTGCTTCTTAAGTTCCTTAGCAGGAATTCCAATAACAGGAACCACCAAACAGGAACTGTGTCCATCTGGATTCTGTTTTAAATGTCCATAACAATCCTAGAAAAATACTAAGTTCTACCATGTGTAACAAGAAAAAGTCTGTGAAACATGTTTTTTTCTTTTTTTCTTTTTTTCTTTTTTCTTTTTCTTTTTTTTTTTGTGAACATTTTCCAATAGAAAAAAGAATGTAATAAGACTAAAATTCAACTAGTTGAAAAGGTGTGACTTTTGAGCTTTATAAAAATATCTTGTTCCATCACCCAAGACATCAATAAACAAATTCAAAGCATTTATTGTATGCAAAGAACTGTTAGGTTCAAAGACTATATAGACATAGGAGATAGCAGTCACTCAATGTACACTCACACTGGAGATGGTAACAGGACCTTTATATAATTTGCATTATCTGAATACAGTATGTCCTTCAGTGATGTGATCAAAATACAGTGAGAACAAAGATGCAGCAATAACTCTTTTAGGTTTAAGAAATCCAAAAGTTTTAACCATTCACAGAAATATGCTCCCTTTGCTTAGGAAAGTACAATAAGACTGGAAGTTAATGCGAATGGGAAGATACAAGTGAGGGGTTAACAACTGAGATGTAACCCGAATAAATTACAATAAATTTTTAAAAAAGGAAAAAAAATCCAAAATTTTTTGTCCCTTTCTATTCTTAAAGCCAAATGTTTTCAGAACTGTTTATATGAGGATGTGTATTAGGAACATAAAAGTTACTAATACCTACATAACTATTTAAGTCACCATTTAAATGGCTTAGGTCAATTTAAAACAAACATGCATACACATATACACATTTACATACATTTACATCATATAGGATTAGCTTTCTGTTTTACTGAACGCGGCCATATATATGTGTTTCTGTAGGTGTGAGGTAATGAGATAAGCATCTTCCAGCTAGGATGAGACATCAGACTCTTAGTCAATGCTTACATTTTACATATGGCAACTCTGAACCATAATGAGGTTAACTTACCTGTTCAAATTAGCCAATGAATTGGGTGCTCTAGTACCAGCTCCAGTAACAGGCTAGCTGTTGTATCACTGAGTTTACCTCTCTGACAAACGGTATTGTTCTTTGTAAGCCTTGCAATCCAAGTGGTTCCCGGCAAAGGTCAGCTGATCCCATCAGACAGCCTGCTGATGAAGGAAGAGCCTGTCCTGAGGCTGTGGAGAAAGAGCCCTGTAACCTGAACAAAAATTGCTACCACTATGACTACAACGTCACGGGTAAGCACTTCATCACGTCTTCATAGAGTCTGAGGTGTATTCCCACATGAATCAGCTCCAGACATTCTTATCAGCCTAGGCCAGCTCCACCTGGCTGCCATTTGGAGCCACATCCTCCACTCTGAGAAATAATTAGTATCACATCACAGAAAGACTTATCTGTTTTAATTTTTAGTAAACATCAAAATATGGAAAATGAAAGTTTCACAAGGACTAGATTCTTGAAGTATATAGTAAATGTCCCAGATAATCCTATGTAATACCTCCTCACAATTTGGAAAAGTAAAAGAAAAAAATAATTTTTAGCAGAGGTTTGATTGTTATAACATCAAAATTAATAATTCTTGGGATGCAAGGACATTTGTGAACAACATTAACATGATGTAAAATGTTTGTAATCCTAAAAGTGAATATTCCAAAAAGTGGACTTGTTTGCATTTGTTTCATAAATTTCACTTAATATCATCAAAGAATGCACATCAAACATAGTTCATTGGTTTAGTTCACATGGTATGATACAACATCAAAGCTAAATGGATTTTTCCCAAGGAATTTCCACATTGAAACAAGCTCAAGAAGTTGAAAAAAGAAACATAGGAGTTATGTTGGCTTCTGTCTCTTAGATTTTTCTAAAATTTCCTGTGATTCCATGAAAGAAATCAAAGTTCTCTAGGATATGTTGTCCTAGCCTGGAGAAAGTTGAAAGCTTTTTGCAAAAGATACAAAATAATGGGATTTAATAAATATACTTATGAAATAAACGAGGTTGTATTTTTTAAAAGAATCTTACTTACGGAAATAAATGAAATACATACTGTTAATATAACTACATAGAGTACCGTCCATTAAAATTATGCTTACTTTGCTAAAAGAGACGTAATGGTAATTTTTTTTTGTTTCTACTCTTAAAGAAAAAGTTTTGAAATGTTATTGATCTGTACTGCAAAGCCATTTTGACAATATCACTAAATAGCTAGCTGTCAAGATTGTCAAGTAGACATGTGCCGTAAAGAGTAATCCCCAGCGCTGTGTGCAACTGCAGCAGTTCCACTTGACCCCCAATATGTTCAGAGCTGAGGCGCATATGCTCCACACGTGGCATGATTGATTGAGGGGCTCAGAAAGCAGTTGTGAATTAGGTATGGGATTTGGGTCATCAGAGTTCCATCTGAAATCGGCCTCACTCATAGCTCTGATGCTTCTCTGCCATCCAGACTGGAGTACCTGTCAGCTGAGTGAGAAGGCAGTGTGTGGGAACGGCATTAAAACGAGGATGCTGGACTGCGTTCGAAGCGATGGCAAGTCCGTTGACCTGAAATATTGTGAAGAGGTGGGTGAGTGCTGTGTTAAATCTCTCTGAAGGAGATTCTTCCCTCATCATTTAAATTCTCAGGAGCCAAGTGACTGCGTGCGCTCCACACAGCGCATGGCCAACAGCTGTTTCCACAGTCTGTCTAGTGCCCTCTTGAAAAAGAGACAGTATCCACGCTACTGATTTCCACAGATAATTTCCTGTGTTTTGTTCTGCTTTGAGCCCAAAGGTATGCTAATTAGCCCATTCTGGAAGAAATGCTTAGAAAACAATAAGCAATCAAGGTGAATAAAGGCAATAAATCTTAATCAGACCATTCATCATCTTTTGTAATTCGATGTGAATTGGGTGCAAATCTTGGATACCTGCCAAGATCCATCATTTATTCTTTCTGTTGTTAAACATTGATCACATGCAGTTTCATAGCAGATTTTGATATTAAGATCTGATACCCAGCTGTGAGAATCTAAAGTACCTAGGTCTCAAGTCTGGATAAGAGAGCTTAATGTTTAAGCAAAGACATGAAGTCTGTCACTCTTATCTTTAAGGCTTGGAGAACTGTAGTTTATGGTTAATTGTTGAATGAAAGTAATGGCATTGCTCTTAGCCATGACCTGAGCAGGACAGAAATGTGACATTGACCTTTTCCTTTTTTTTTTTTCTCCCTCATAAATCTGCACCTTGCATTGTAGTAACTTTTGTCTGATTTCCATACCAAAAAGGCAATGGCACTACTGTCCTTTGCCTCACTGCACTTCCACAGGTCATCTTCTGACCAAAATAAGCAAGGGCTTCAACAGATTTGAAACAGAATTGTCTTAACTTTTAAGGGAAAACACCAGTGGAACTACTTGAACCCACCTAGTGCCATTGTCAAGTGCCTGTAGCTAACTTCCTCACATCTCTGCTAATAGGGGGTAGACTTCCAGTTGCTTAGTCACTATATGCCTCTCAGTAAAAGTCTTGTGACATGAATCAACCTATTCATAAGTTAGATTACGGTAAGTGAAATTCAGGTTTTTAAACCAATACTATTTAAGCAATAAAACCAATAATAAATAGCATTTTTGTGAGTGAAGATCATGACAAGGATCACAGACTTCGCAGAGAGTGGTCGGAGAGCTAGCTCCAGCTGATGGTTAGTGTAGTCTCTTCTGCAAACGCCTGAGGAACTTCCCTCCTTATGAGCCTTACCTGAAGCGAGACTCAAAGCATTCAAGACTATTGCGAACTACTTCCTATTGTGTTGGTTCTGCAGGGATGACTGCAGGTTCAAATATTAATGTCGCAGCAAATGCTGTTTTCAGGAAAAACTAAGCTACTCTCTGTGGGAATTAAACAGCACTTGTACCATTTTATACATCTTCCTGAGTCCAGCTGCTCCCAAGAACAACTGAGCTATCTTTTTAAACAATGGTCAGACCACCTACCTATCAACCCCTGTGCAAACCCTGCATTCAATTAGCAGCAGGAGGCAGCTCTTGCTGCTTCTCTAAGAGCCAGGAAGAAGTGTGTCATTACTGCCCAACAAAGAGGAAAATTAGGGTTACATTCACTAGCATTTATGTAGTGAGTTTTTTTCCTTTGGTCTTTTGGGGATTTTTTTTTTTACTCATTTGGTACTTGGTGATTGTGTCTCCTTTTTTATTCTTTGAAATCTAAGTAGATTTTTAAATTTTTATTTAAAGACATATTTACATTAATTGATGGGTTGATTTAGACAGGGGATATGCGTAGATAGATAGATAGATAGATAGATAGATAGATAGATAGACTGACAGGGAAACTGAGTAAAAAGATAAAATAAGTATCAGGGAAAGAAACAGAGAGTTTAATTAATTGATAGGCAAAGCACTCCCTAATGAATGAAATTTTTTTAAAAAGTTGATTCTGTGTTAAACACTCCCCCACCCCGAAGCTACAGCATGCCATGGTGCCATGCATTCCGTTCATTGGGTCCCCTAAGGTTTATCTCTCCACCCTCCTTATGAGACTTTCAGTGGCATGGATTAGTTTTAAATCCCAAATGCTCAAGTCTATCTTGTGTATCTGGTGTAGACTATAGTAAGGTGCCTGCTAAGGTCTGGCGTGTACAAAAATCTTGATCTGATTCTCACACTAAATAACCTAGATCTAAATATAGCTGAAACACATTGCAACGGTTAGAAAATATTTCTTCTGTTATCTTCTGCTATTTGATTTGAAAATACAAATGTAGATATTCATATCGGCATACAAAACACTTGGCTTCCTTGTGGTAGTTTTCCTACTTTCTCAAATCTTCTTGTTTCCTCTTGCACTCTTCCACCCCCAGTGGTCTCCTTTGCTCTTTGATGTCACATGTGTCCTTTTGCCCTCCTTGCCTTCCTCGGCATATCTTGTTCCCTTATTAGGGTCTCTTATCATATTTCAGAGTCTATTTCCATTCTCATAACCACATATTTACATATGTACAGATATTAAAAGTTTAAACTTTTTCATATAAAACAAAAAGGGTTTGGCAGTTCTGAGAATTACTATTAAAATTACTATTATCCTGCTATAATATTAATATTTATTTTAATATCACATTTTGACTTCACTTCAAAGGTTAGAATATATAGCCTATGAATCTGAAATTTTTTCTTATACTTTTAAACTATGTAAGTCACAATGACAGGACTAGAACGCAAAGGAAATGGTACATTATGAGAGGCCAAGCGCACACATACACACACACACACACACACACACACACACACACACACACACACAAATAAACAAACTGACTTACAGCACAGTTAATAAGATATACCTGATAATATAAATTTTTGTAAGTAATTTATATAAATATTTACATTCAAAACCTTCCCAGGGGTCACATTTCCTTTCGAGACAGATGGCTTGCTTTGCTGACATCTCTAGCCAGGTGTGTGATACAACATCTGTAATTCCAGCTTTAGTTTTAAGTTGCACTTTGTCTTTAAAGCCTTCTGACTATTCAGTTTAACGTGTCCGCATAAGAAATAAGTAATATCTGGATGATAAATGTTTATAGATAGATAGATAGATATAGAGATGGTGTTTTTGTTTTTGAAATATCACAAAGCAGTTTCATATATACTTTTTTATTCTTCATATAGGGACATTCAACTAATTTGTAGATTGAATTATTTTAATGGAATACGTAACGGTGTAGAAGCAGTATGCTCCTGAATTCACCTTCTGCCCTTGGCTCCAGCTGTGTTGAGTTGAGCCATTTAGCATTCTTAACAATTTGGATAATTGTTGTCTTTCCAATAGTTTTTCCTAAGCCATGCAGCTCTCTTGTGCTTTTTTCCTCTCACCCTCTCTGCCTCCTCCAGTCTCCTCCCCTCTAGTCTCTACATTTCTACGGCTTCCTACACAGTCTTCTGTCCTCTCTTCTCTCCCTTTTCTTCTCCCTTGTCATTCCTTTTCCACTGACAATACTAATGGCCCTGTCTCCCTGCCCACAGAAACATATCTATTTCCCTCTTTCAGCTTGGCCTGGAGAAGACCTGGCAAATGAACACATCCTGCACCGTGGAATGCCCTTTGAACTGTCAGCTTTCCGACTGGTCTCCTTGGTCAGAATGTTCTCAAACATGTGGACTCACAGGTTGGTTTGTATTGCAATGAGCACTGGGCTAGTGGTAAAGCTACATAAAACAAAATATTTCTTTTGCTATCAATTATATCAAGTAGGCTACATCAAGGTATCTTCCTTCTGAAAACATGTGACCTTCTCCTGCTCTGGGATCTCCTCAAGAGAGACACCTGTGGTACCCTCTCCCTATTGTATAGCTATATGTACAACTATGACATCACACTGAAGTTGTATCATTTTATGTTTTTAAAGGAAAAATGATTCGAAGACGAGCAGTGACCCAGCCCTTTCAAGGTGATGGGAGGCCCTGCCCTTCCCTGATGGAACAGTCTAAGCCTTGCCCAGCGAAGCCGTGCTATCATTGGCAGTATGGCCAGTGGTCTCCATGCCACATTCAGGTAATCAGATCTACAGAGGCTATGCAGATGCATGCATTCTTCATCTGCAGAGGCTTGATTCTAGAAACATTTCAAGTTAGAGATGGTTGATTTCCTCATAAACCTTTTGGTGACTTTGCCATTTCCCAGTTCTTTAATTAGTTTTGAAAGCAGGCACCCCCTGTCCTATACTTTTAAAAATCATTTGGAGACGAATTCATTTAATGAAAATTTATTTGCCTGTCTTCGTCTTGGAAGCAAATAAATTGTTCAGTGTATGCTTTATAGTTTGTGCCCTATAAGGCGTCTTCCCTAGGGTTTCCAACGCTTCCCAAGCTGTTCATAAATCAAAATCAGTGATGCAGAGTTGACTGCAAGCCGTGAGCTCTCTAATGAATTATTTTTCTTTTTCTAATTAGCCATTTCTCCCTCCATTCCAGGAGGCCCAGTGCGGAGAAGGAACTAGGACAAGGAACGTTTCTTGTGTAGTGAGTGATGGCTCAGCTGACGACTTCAGCAAAGTGGTGGATGAAGAGTTCTGTGGTGATATTGAACTCATTATAGATGGTGATAAACAGATAGTTCTGGAGGAGACCTGCACCCAGCCCTGCCCAGGTAACAAGAGAACACAGTCATATTTATGAAAACACCACCCTGAGACCAGAGTCAAGAAAAGGTTTTGTATATAATCCAAGTGAAGGATGTCAACAACTTTCTTCAGTGATATCTGTACTAAAAGCTCTATACTACACTATGGCTCAGAGGATCACTGCATTACTACAGGGAATAAGGTCTCTAAAACCTGGGAGCAGCATTCCCAGCCCTCTACCTTGTGTCTTGAAAGGTAGACACTTTTGACACTGTACGCTATAAAGAGTAGAATATGAATAAGAAAAAAAAACATTTTCACCTTTGACATGTAGTTGTAAATTTACTATCCCAATGGATTTGCTCTAAATATAAAGGTGTATTTATATGAGGAGTGCTTCACTCTCATCTTGTTATTAAATACTGGAAGCTTGACATGGATGTTTCAAGATGATGTTCATGAAATGCACAGGTTACAGCAAAATATAATTATTAGATTTCTCTGCAACAAGCCTGATGATATCAAATAAAGATACAAATAGAGATTCACTGTACTCACACAAAAGAGAGAGATTAATTTCCATTCAATTTGTAGTCACTCAAGTAAAGTTATATACCTCTATCAGCAGCATGGGTTTTTTTTTTCACTCTTTTCCCATACCAGATTTTCCTGGTAAACACCATGTAACACAAAGTATGATATCTCAGAGACAGAAGCAATTCTACAACTTTCTTAAATGCTTTGCTAGTTGCTTTTTTCTTGGCATTTTTAAAATATACTAGATTTTTAAAAATAGTATTTTGTAAATTCCTTGAGAATTTTATACAATATAGTTTAGTCATCTTAACTTCTCCCCTCCCTCAACTGCTCCCAGATCTACCACTATCACTTCTGGACTCATCCAATTTCTATTCCTTCTCCCCCCACATTTCACACATGCATGCATAAGTGTGTGTGTGTGTCTTTCTGTCTATTCTCTCACTCTCTCATTCTCTCCAGCACGACTAGCTCTCTGTCTTGCTCTTCTCTCTCACTCTCCTTCACTCCTCTCTCTCTTCCTATTCTCTTCTATTTCTATCTCTAACTCTCTCATCTACCTCTCTCCTTTTCTCCCCTCCTTTTTGAATTCACTTGAGTCCACTTTGTATTGGGCAACTACTCTTGAATGTGAGGCCTAACATTGAAGTGTGGTCCATGCATTAGAGGACACACCATTAGAAGAAGAAGAAGAAGAAGAAGAAGAAGAAGAAGAAGAAGAAGAAGAAGAAGAAGAAGAAGAAGAAGAAGAAGAAGAAGAAGAAGAAGAAGAACTGGCTCTGCCTTCCCCAGATCTATCAAATGCCAATAATTCCTCAGATAAGAGTCAGAGTGTATATCTGCTTTCCTGGCCCTCTATGCTGGGATTTTGTTTAGCTTGACTTTAGATACATCTTTTGTATGTAGTCTAAATCACTGTGGGTTTCCTTGAAGTCATCCAACAACTGTGAGACTTACAAACTTTCCACACCATTTTTCTTGAAGATACCTGAGCATCGAGGGAAAGGATATAATCCTATTTAGGGAAAAGCACTCCGAAAGCCTCTTACTCTCCATGTTTTGATAATTGTGGGTCTTTATTAATCACTATTTACTTCAAGAAGAAACTTCTCTATCAGGGTTAAGAGATGCACTGCTCTATAGGATAACATTCAGTACTGAGGAGTCATTTTATTACCATGTCCATTTAGTAGCATAACAGTATGGAGCCCAGCTCTCATGGGGGTAAGAATAATATTGTCCAATGTAATGCTATCTTGTACATGCATATAAATAATTTTTGGATTGCTAGGATTTCTAACCCATGATACAAGAACTTTTTTCATTAATTATATCTCTTAGCAATTCTGTGTAATTTAGTCATGGCCAGCATGAGTCTATAAGCTTTTGCATGATGGATGGAATACTCACGGTGCTATGAACATGTTGTGGGGTCATTTCTACCAAAATTAACCCTGTCACCAAGCAATTGGCTAGAAGCTGAATGGAAGGGAGTTTATGACTGATTTGTTCCACTAAAAATTACCTATTTCCGAAGTGGTAAAAGTTGTTGACTACATGGACCCATGATGCAATTTCATTCCTATGCATATACTCAACAAATTCATGCAAATAGCATATATGTTCAAAATAAGCATGTGCTTCAATATTCACAAGAGTTTCCAATTGGAAATATCTAAACATATTATATATCTTATAAACATAAGTATCTGAAAAGTGATGAATACAAAAATGTATATATGGCATAATGCCAAGAGTAACATGATGGGGGATTTCTGGGATTCTGGGAATGGTTTGTTCTTAATTAAATGTTGATTGCATAGATATATAATCAGACTGTGGAGATTCATTGTGAATTTATAGTATCTGACATTTTGCATGTACTATATGTTTTCCTTGAAGGGGGGAGAAGCAGTTGATTAGAGAGAGGTATAGATTAGAAGACATAGCCAGTATCAGTCAGTTCCAATGTCAACTTCTCACTAGTCTGCCTCAGCTAGACTCCTCTAGGGGGGAGGGGGAATGACATATAAGCACTGGCTCTCTCGCTTTGAACTTCAAGCCCATTTAAATTTATGAATACCTAGAGAACAAGTTCTGTGTACTGTTAGGCTTTACTAGCCCCCTTTACAATAACAACAAATGTCATGATAGCTTTTAATCAAATACTATCTATCTCTTAGGAAATGATCATGATGGGCAAACTCCTTCAGGGCAAAGCCTATGTTTTATAACATCAAGCCACCCAGAGACCACCCAGCCACTCCAAATAACATATTTACTAAACATAAATGGATAGTTATTACATATTTATCCAAATCTCAGGACTATCATGTATTATTAGCATATTTACAAACATGGCCCAGCATGGTTAGACTCTAAATGAGTAGCTGTCTCACTATCCCCTATGAGTATAAGTTATGAAACTGTCTCATACAGGTGACTGTTATTTGAATGACTGGTCTTCATGGAGTCTGTGTCAGCTGACATGTGTAAACGGTGAGGATCTTGGCTTTGGTGGAATACAGGTCCGGTCCAGAGCAGTGATTATACAAGAATTGGAGAATCAACATCTGTGCCCAGAGCAAATGTTAGAAACGAAGTCATGTGACGGTGAGTGCTCCGATTCATGAGACCTAGTCATTGGATCGTATTGGGTTTTCTACGGGATGTCTGAAATTTTTAGAGTTCTACTTACAGTTTAGAATCGAGCTAAAAGAACAATTCTGAGGGACTAAAGATACGGCTCAGTGGGGATTGCGCTTGCCGTGGAAGCATGAGGGCCAGAGTTTGAATCCTCAGTGATTGGAGGCAAAGACAGAAGAGCTTCTGGAGCACTAGGCCCAGCTAGCCTGCTGTTCTCAACAGCAAACAAAATCCAGACTTTGTCCCAAACAACGTGAAACACGATGACTAATAGCTAAAATTATCCTATAACCGTCACATAATACATATATATGTGCATATATATATATATATATATATATATATATATATATATATAGAGAGAGAGAGAGAGAGAGAGAGAGAGGTATTTAGAATGTGGAATATTGTAAAAAAAATGTTTCCTGCCTTAAAAAATTTCAGAAGCCTAAGATACTTGGGAGCACTAATTGTATACTTATACCAGAAAGGACCAAACATAAATCTAATGTTTTCCATTTGTTTAAGAAAAATAACAAAATTGAAGAAAAACTACAAAACCACTGTAAAATTAAACTCTTTAGTAAAGTCTAAACACTTGATAAATCAATTCATTGGTGAGAGTTAGCAATGTAACTTTACAGTAACTAGACATAGAGCATGAAGTGCACGCATGTTTTTGTGTCTTTGCATGGCATGGACAGACCATTTCCTCAGTATTTGCAGCGCATCCCATATCCAGAACCTTGGGGCATCACAGCGTCAATTTCTAGTATAATTGCATCTTGACAACAATGAAGGACTGAAATATAGGGAAGAACATATAACTTGAATTCTTAGCTCTATTTTGTATAGGCTAAGAAATGTGATGTACAACCAACAGCAAGTGATAAATAACATGTCACCTTATATTGAAAAACTGGAGGAGGAAGCCTAGGATGCTGAGAAAACTTAGATGCAAACAAATGAACTGGATGGCTCAACCTAAGAATTAGGTAAAATTACCCACCGTGTGTATAAATCTTCCTAAATTTACCATCCCCATAGAGTGTTCCCTATTCCCAGGACAGAGTAGGCAAAGAAGTAAAGAAGCTTAATGTTTGCAATTAATTGAATAAATCCCAGAGCAAGGAAAGTAACTGTTAATCTGAAATGTGATGAAGTGACACTAGAAAGCAATCATACAACTACAGAAGATATCCTCTCTTACACACGCAAATAAAACCCAGAAACCACACACATTATTACCTGTCAGCTATTATGCCGAGAAAATAAAGAATTGTTTAGAGGAGAATTAAAGGCCTTCTATGGTCATGTGTGTGGGGAAGAACAAAAATAAGCTGTATTTTCAAATCAAGAAAATTTTGATAGGAAGTAAATATGTAAGAAAAATAAAGAAAAAGAGACCAAGGGTTTGAAGAGGAGTGGGAGAAGGGGGGCATGGGAGGGGTTGATTGAGGGGAGGGAGAGCAGAAACAATGTAATTATATTGTAATTAAAATTTAAAAATCCGGAAAAAAAAGGAAGTAGGAAGTAGCCTATATAGATAAGTACAAATTGAATGAGGCAAAGAAAATAGACAGTACAGGAACAACAGGTTGCTTTACATGACAAGGTAACAAAAAAAATCACTTCACATCAAATTGGTAAGGAGAGAGGGGGCAAAGTTTGCATTGCCACCAACAAAGTGATTTTGGAAATATCATTCTTTTAAAAAAGTTCTACTAGTAACCATAAAAACGTAAGTGAAGATAGGTTAAAATGTTATAATTTACCACCAGTAACAGAAAAGTTAGTTACCTCATGGCTTCCCCAACTACTAAAATTTCAAATGTATCAAATTTGTATTCAAATGGAATACATTATAAAAGATAAAAAGAAGCAAGGAAGTTCTGAAAAGCAAAATCATGAGGAGAGGCTAGGAGATTTAGATGGCCTCTAAGCACTGGTATCTAAAGAGAATGACATGCCGATAATGAAGCAATCGCTCTACTAGGATTGTTTGGAGGATGTGAGAGCCAATCTAGGCTTGCTGCCGAATATGTAGTGGAACAAGGAACATCCGGACACACTCTTCTGGGACATCAAGGCAGCCCCGGCTTCCTAATGTCGACTTTGATGATCGACACCTAAAACTAATTACTGCCTCATTTCAGTGAGTAAAGGAATGGGCGTCAGTCGGAGATAAAATGACTGAAATAGCAATAAGTCATTCCTATCACAGAAAATCCAAAACATTCTTTAAACGATTTAGTAACTTTGGGTATCAAATAATTTATTTTATTACGATAAAACAGACTATATACCCAAGACCGATTAAAGATAAAGTTTTATTTATTATAATTTATTCATGTTACATCCCGATTTTTATCCTCCTCACTCTTATCTTCACATTCCCACCCTCCCTCCCTCTTCTGCTCTATTTCCTTCCCGTAGGCCTCTAACCCGGGGAGGGGTGCCCTCCTCCCCCACCTTCTGACCTAAGACTATCAGGTCTCATCAGGCTAGCCTGCATCCCCTTTCCCCTCCCGCAAGGCCGCCCTGCCAAAGGGCAGTGATCAAATCATAGGCACCAGAGTTCGTGTTAGATGCAGTCCTCGGTCTCCTCCCCGAAGCGACCGTGGAGAATGAGCTGTCCATCTGCTACGTCTCAACGGGGAGTCTAGGTTCTCTGCTTCAATGTCCTTGGTTGGTGCAAGAGTTTGCGCAGGGCCCCCTGGATCCATCTGCGATGGGCTTGACGGTCTCCTTGTGGAGCTCCTGACCCCTCCAGTTCCATCCATCCAATCTTTATTCTAAGTCTTCCTGCGTGTGTAGAGAAATAGAATCATTACTCGAGTCGGGTGTCTGTTTGCTTTGTAGTGGAAAAGATGAACAATATTTAGCTAAATTTCAGCTGCCTACCATCATACCAGAGATTTCCCATATACACCCAATACATTTGCCTGAGGCTAACCAACAAGACATTTTTAATAGCAATAATTTAAAATAACATGACCAAAGAAAACAATAAATAAAGTGTAATACCTGATACAATGTATTTCTATGCGGTAGCTAAAATAAACTAAAACTACATTAAAAATCAAATGCAAACCAGGTGTGGTGGTATGTCTTTAATCTCAGCACTCAAGGAGGCAGAGGCAGGTGGATTCCTATGAGTTCGAGGCCAGCCTGCCCTACAAAGCAAGTCCAAGAGAGCCAAGATTACACAGAGAAACCCTGTCTTGAAAAATCAAAAAGAAAAAAAAAAAAGAATCAGATGCAAAGAGTTTCTTTGTAACAATAACAAATAAGGTCCTGAATTATATGATATACTATGAAATTGTAATTTGGATTAAAGTATTATTTTTATTAATTATCATTAAATAAAATAGTCACATATGTACATATAGTAAAAAAAATAAATAAAAACAAGGTAGAAAGCCATAAATCTGCTTCTGATTAATGTGGACGGGCTGTGACATTAGGAGATAGGATCAGAAAATGATGTTATAGAGTAACAAGTTCTTGGCTCAATTTACTCATCAGGAAGTAAATAAAAACTAAGGTGAATATGACTAAATGGCAACATTTTACTAGAATTTTAGGATAAATAGTTGAATATATTTGACAGTTAGTTATTCTCTGTATTTGTATATACATTCCATATTCCACCATATGAAAAAAAAAACTGTAAAACTTTAGAAATAAAGCAGAAATTAAATTAAACATCCAGGGTCCGACAAAGCAGCAGGATAGACTATGTGAACGTTAGTGGGGATTTAGGTTCGTAAATGCAGTTTTGTCAAACTTGTTTCGCAGCTTCCAGACAACCCATTGCCACCGTACTCCTCAACAACAGACTGCATGGCCCCTTTAAATTGTTCATGCACGCTTGGGGAGCTCCCTGCCTGCCGTGTTGGTCCTGAGCATGTAAAATGAGTGTTTGTTCTATGCCCGCAGATGGACAGTGCTATGAGTATAAGTGGATGGCGAGTGCTTGGAAGGGTTCCTCTCGAACAGTCTGGTGCCAAAGGTCAGATGGTGTGAATGTAACAGGTAAAACACCAACACTCTCGTCGTTCTGAATTCATTCCTGTAGCCAATATGTAGTTAACACATTATTAGAATCAAAAAAATGCATGTTGTACACATGTGTGGTGACCAGTGATAAGTTATTTTATTTCTAAATACCTCATGTTCTCACTTACCAATCCCTCTTGGACAATACCATTAGAATATATTTAATTGAGATACTGTTCCACTCTAATAAATGAATGTAGGTGAACTCCTGATTTTTCCCCTGGAGATTTTACATGCTAACAAATCGCTCTATGCAAAGAAAATAATAATTATACCTTTCACTATTTCTTTGTGTGTGTGTGTGTGTGTGTGTGTGTGTGTGTGTGTGTGTGTGTGTGTGTGTGCTTTGAAGATGATACAGAGCAGTGGAGTATGCACATAGAAACACAATCTACATGAATTAGCAAATCCTATTATTAAGACGCTTTCTTCATTAATAAGGAAAGTTTGTCAATAAAGCCAAGCCCAGGGTGTCTGAGAGGGACATTAGCTATGTCCCCACCACAAACAATTATTACCCTTTCAAAGAAGAAACTCAAGAGTGTTTGAAAGGTATCTCCTTCAACTGACTGCTTTACTCCACACGTTCTTTGAGCTCAGTGAAGTCAAGGGCTCATTCAAGGCACCTATTCAGTAGAAAAGCAACTTCAGGCTGAATATGTATTGAATAGCCTGCAAGTTTCATACAAAAAAAAATCAAGGTCAAAAGCAGAAATCCACTTCAGACAATAAACACAAATTTAAATTACTTTTCTTTTATTATCATTTTAAAATAATTCAGTTGTCAGGACTCTCTACATCAGAGGCAGGAAGGGTGTTGACTCTCAACTGACCAGGCTACCTGCTGCCTTGGGGCTCCTGTTTGAACTTTTCTCCAAACTAAACAAAGCAGTATGCATCGGGTGGCCCTGAGTAAAGTCATCTTGTGATTTAATGTCCATATATACAGTGAGATCATACAACCCAGCCAGGATCAATGCACTTCTTGGAAAACATCAACTTTTTTATTGAATTTCAAGTGACCCAGGTTTATTGAAAATCTAATTACTTATTTCCTGTCTATGAAAGCCAGAACAGAATGTCAAATTATATTCTTATAAAGATGGGGATTTGTGTGTGTGTGTGTGTGTGTGTGTGTGTGTGTGAATAAAAGCTGTCCCAGAAAGCCTTCGATACAGCATCTCCATTGGACATATAATCTGTAATAGGGAAAAAAATTCCTACCAGGAAACTCTTTGCTATCTCAATAGTTATTTAGGGAAGAAAGACAGACCGAACTCAGATCTAAGAGGAATGGGCGATAAAAGCACAGACAGAAAGTGGAGCCCTTTAAACCAGGTGTCCCAGGTGTCCCAGGTTCACTTAACTCAGAGCCGCGAAATGAATATACATCATTCTTTAAGTGATGCTGAAGGAAGTTAATGGTTTCCTAAAAGGTTCTTTTTTATTGAAGTCTTTCCTTTCAAATATAGAGCAAATAATATTTGTCTACTTTTTCTTCTAACACTATTCTTTTCTTACCGCAGCTAAGAGTATCCTCCCAATGCAAAGTTAAGTCAAAATTTAAAGCCTAACCAGTATAAGTCACATTTTAAATTTATTTTCAATACAACAAAGTGTGTAAACAATTATTTTTTTCTCTGTTGCTAAGAAGCTAGTGTGTATATGACCTTTGATAATTTCTGGGTGCATGTTTCTCCAACCATTTAGATGAGTTCTCTATGAAAACAAATGTAAAGTACATTACCCATGTTGACAAGTTGCTTTAATGTATAAATTGTCTTCATAACAAATCCATGCAACTGCTTTCCTTTCTTTTCAGATGTTTAGTGATAGATAATATGGTCACTAAACTGCACTTGCATTGCAATGACTAAGTGCTTTTGTAGTGTCAGAGTTTGTGGTTTATTTTACCATATTTATTTTGTTGCATTTTTAAATGAATGAATGGATGGATGAATAAATGAATGAATGAATGAATGAATGAATGAATGAAAACCTTAAAATGTATTTACAAAATTAAAAGAAAAGCAAAGAAGTGATGATGGGAACTTTTGATGGAATGCAAAAAAATAAATAAAGGAAATCATTTGTTTGGCTAAAGTTCTGTTACAATGAGTAACTATTATTCCTGCCTGTGTCACCACTATTGTTTCTTTAAGGCATTGTCTCCATCTTTAAGAGTGCCATAATAGGCAATACACTGTTTGTATTGTGAGAAATAAATTACAGAGAGTAGTTTCAATGGCAAGTTGGAAAATAGTGCAAGCAAAAGACTCAGTGGTTTCTTTGGTCTCTTCCCAACATCCACAAAGTATATGAAAGCAACAACAAGAATATTGGTTTTTCTCAAAAATAAATATGCACTATAATAAACACATTTGTGTAATAGTCAAATTAATTGAAAACTTACTTTGAGGGATGTGAAAGCTACCATTTTAAATAAGCAAAAATGATATTACGCTATAAAATTAAATTAAATATGTTTTGCTTGCAATTGCTGGGCTTAGCTTGAGGAAATTGATTAGATGGCTTTTTTTCCCAACTACTGTCAGAAATAGGTTATATTAAACTAGTGTTTCAAATATAGTGGCTACAAAATCAGCCTCTGGCAATGCATCCTGCACACTTACAAAGTATAACCCTCTGTGCTATCATCTAGGTAAAAAAGTTCCTAATGAAAGAGATGGATATTAGTCCGCCATTTCACAAGTGCAGTACTTCGTGGAACTTCCAAAGTGGTTTAAACTATACAGACACATCAATAACTGGATATATTTTTATCATAGCAAGAGAAGCCATTTCTTAAAATATGATTTTCTGTTCTGCAGGGGGCTGCTTGGTGGTTAGCCAGCCTGATGCGGACAGATCTTGTAACCCACCCTGTAGTCAACCCCACTCCTACTGTAGTGAGGTATGTACACATTCATTAAGAAAGACAAGTCACCTCCATCATTTGTCACCCCACTGTCTCTGGTACAGCCCCTCTCCCTTCCCCCCAAAAGCCATGACTGGAAGCAGAAGCCATCTATCTCAAAGCATCTTTCCTGACTAAGTAAACAGCTTAGCGAGAAGAGGCATGGTTGATGTAGATAAGGCAGAAACTGCATGAGGCAAATGCTCTTTAAAATGCTTCCTAATAATGCTCTTTTTCTGAGTAAGCTTAGTTACGTTTTCCCAGATTGCCTTGCCGACATAGTGTAAACTTCCGTGTCCTCCTGCAGGTGAAGGCGTGCCGCTGTGAAGAAGGCTACACGGAAGTCATGTCCTCCAACAGTACCCTTGAGCAGTGCACACTTATCCCTGTCGTGGTGATTCCCACTGTGGAGGACAAAAGAGGAGATGTGAAAACCAGTCGCGCAGTTCACCCAACCCAACCCTCCAGTAACCCAGTGGGACGGGGCAGAACATGGTTCCTACAGCCATTCGGGCCAGGTGAAGCAACCAGACATGGAACACAAAATTCTTTACACAGACCTTCCACCAATCGCACAGGATTTGTTTTATAATAAGCATTTTCATATAAATGATTTTTTCTTAACTCATGTACTCAATTCTAACATTGAAGGTATCTTGGCGTATTCTTATTTTCATTAGAAAAAGAAGTAGTTAGTACCCATGCCCAAATTTCATAGAACTTTCTTCAGAACAAAATATTGACATTACTTATCTCAAACCCAGTCCTAAAGTTGTAAGTATAATAAATGACAGTAAATGGTCCTTCTGCATTGACTCCAAGTTTTATGAGTTTCTCAAAATCTGGATTATTTTTTACTTTTTAATATAATATGCCATTCCAGAAATAGGTGGAAAAGTCAAGGCAGATGTGACTAGAACAATACCCATGCCAAACCTGAGGAAAGATAGCAAGAGTTTAGACATGAACTCAGCAACTGAACACAAACACAATCTGTTGCTTCTCAACTGTCTCCGTCGCTAAGTCCCCTTGAGTGTAGTGCTGCCTCACTCCCAGCAGCTAGCTTTACCTTAGTGGTGACTTTGCTGGGAAAGACTGAGTCACAAGTGCTTATGAGACATAGTATGAACCTGTCACACATGTTCCAGACTAATGTAAACTAGTAACTAATATCTGTTCTTCTTAGATGGGCGACTAAAGACCTGGGTCTATGGTGTCGCAGCTGGGGCATTTGTGCTGTTGGTCTTCATTGTCTCAATGACTTATCTAGCTTGGTGAGTGTTGGAATATTTCAGAATCTAAAGGGAGACATAAGATTGTTATTTCAAAGAAAACCCTTGCAGCCATCAGTAGCACGGTGGCAGACTAGTGTGAGAAATCAATGTGCTGCCTTTACTCTACCCTCATGCCAAGTTCTAATTTAAAAACTAAGCTTTTTAAGATTAGAAAGCCTAAAACCCACCTACCATATCTGAGTCATTCTGATTCTGGAAATGAGTCAGGATGGCGCTGCGCCATTTTTTCAGGATTTTTTTTCTCCTGGGGAAAATATGTCATAGAATGCTGCTTTTCATGAATGGTGTGTAGTATATATATTTATATATTGAATTTTCTTTAGAGGAGGATGTTACGATAATTCTTAATCTTATTTAACTGTACTTGTAAATGTGCATTATTTATAAAAGTTCCAGGACAAACCCAAAATATATTATAATATCACTTCTGTTGTTATCAATTAAGAAACTGGATAATTTGGCTTTTACAAAATAGTTAAATACCTTAACATGTCTTCTTGGTACTGTGAAACTCGAAGAGATCACGAGGTTGTATCCTAAAAGACAGTGGGGGAAGTAGGTGGGCAATTTAGATTTACATTTTGTCTTGCTTTGCTTTTTTATTTAAAACAACAATATTTAAATTGAAAGACTGACTTCCTCTTTTAAATTTTTCCTGAATTTTCTACAGCAAAAAGCCAAAGAAACCCCAAAGAAGGCAAAACAACCGCCTCAAACCTTTAACCTTAGCATATGATGGAGACGCTGATATGTAACATTGAATACTCCTGGACACAACCAGCCTTGGCCTTTTGCCTTTGTAGTAGACATCCAGAGGCCGCAGTGCCAGTATGCAAATATGTGACTTATAATTAACTTTAACTGTTATGAACACCATCATTAAAAAAAAAAAAAGAGAATAAACTACTCCCACTGAGAATATTCAAGACAATGCCACTGACATAGAGAGTCAACCCTGAGAATTCTAGGAGATACCGTGGGATGCATGCTGTGTCTTGAGAGATTTGTGTCATCTTTTCTGAAATCTACCAATTGAAAAAAAACACTTTGATCTTAAAAACATAGTGAGGAAATTGGCCACTTGGAAACCAGATACAAGACTGCGTGCAGCACTAACCCACAGAACTTTCTAGCATGAAGAATTCATACTGAAGGCTTTACAGTTCCACACTTAACCATAAAAATACTACGTATACTCGACTGAATGGCTTACATTATGATGTCTTCTTATATACTTGTTAATAAGCAACTTTAAACAGTGAAGAAGCCGTACGCCATATTCTAGCCAGAGAACCTATGGAAGAGTTTAGCGTCTTCATGGTTGATGGTAGCTTTTATTTGCCTGCATTTCAGAGACAAACTATTTTATAAGACTTTATTCTTGTCTCTCTCCAATGTGTGAATGCTGGACATGTATTAGCCTTAGAAGACAGAGTACTCAAGTTCAGTATTTTATAGTGGTTATTGTCTGGAAAGCAAATATGCTTGTGTTGATACATTTCTACTTTCCCTACTTTCACACTGGTTGCCTATATCTTTTTTTGCTATATGGAAGGCACATTTTGCACTATATTAGTGCAGCATGATAGGCACTTAACCAGTGTTGCCATAGAAACTGCCTCTTCTCATATGGGATGAAGACATGTGCCAAGAGTGCCATGGAGACATTTGCAAGATTTTGTACTCTGAAGAGAGTTAGTTCAGTCTTGATGGTAACAGGATCAGATCTGCTCTCATGCCTGCTGTCTACACTCTGCCTTCTCTCTACAGCCATTATGAAATTGGCAAGAATTCAAGTGTTGATGTCCCTAACCTATCAACCTCCAAAAAGTTGGAAACCCTTGGTTGGATTGTAGTTGCTCTTGGAAGGCTGATTATGATGAGATTTATATATTTGTTATCTTTGTTTAAAAAAAAGAAGAAGAAAAGAAAAGAAAAAATGACTGGTTGTCTTCGTAATGTTGAGCAGATGGAGAAAATAGTGTATCAGTGATTTTTCTAACAAAAAAAAAATCAAAATTATTTGTTAACTTTTCTGTCTTCCTAACTTGCTTTTTCAGTGTGAGGTAGACATTCTGTCTTGCAGGCTGTATTTCACAGTCACAACTCTTTTGCCCTTCCCATGACTGAAATCTGAAGTGGTATGTTTTTTTTTAATCTAAAACTTAAAAAGAGAAGAGTGGATGATCTTGTCCAAGGCTTGCTTATACCTAGAGCAAGGGTCACAAGCCCTTTAAGCAAAAGATCAGACAGAAAATGTTTTCAGTAATTTCTCTAGTTCAGCTCTCAACACTGCCATTGTGCAATGTTACCAGAGATGACAGTCAGCAGGGAAACACTGTTTTCCAAGAGATCTTTCTTTCCACAAAAAGCCAGCAGGCTACAATTACATGTCTTAGTTTGCTGACATGCCTTACACTCTAGATGTGTGTTTAGAGCTAGTTCTTTATTATGTCACTGTTAGCTTTCAGTCATTTACTCCCTGTCTACCAAGTGATTCACAGGTGACATTGATAGTCATTACGTTGGGATTGTTGGGGCGGTGGTTCCATGTTCACTGGTGTAGCCGGGAAATGCCACGGTGGAATGTATTTCACTTTTTTCTTCTGGAAAGGAAGTTGTGTTGTGAAGAAGCAGTCACATAACACTGTCAATAACGACTACAATTGGCCTCCGGTAGAGTGGGGACCATGACTCTTCCCAGTCTATTGAACACAATAAGTATGTGATTTGATTTGATTTATCTTAAACATACCTGTGTGGCTGGGCCTGTGGTTTGGGTGGTGAGGAAGTTGCCTTCAAAGACTGGCTGTGAGCTCCCTCTGCTGGCCATTCCTACAGCTCTTTCTGCAAAGATCACAAGCAAATTCTGAGTAAGAGGATGTTGTAATTCCCCCAAATGAAAATCTTCATATATTAATCGATATGAACAGAATGTGATAAGCATTTCTTATTTATGGCAAAAGTAATGGTCTAAGGGATAAATGCCATTTCCGAGAGAGTAACTAGAAAAAGGAGTTCCACTACATGCCAAGGGTTTAACTGAGGTAAAGCATTGAAGAGGAAGGGAAAAATAATATTGTTATTCTGAAACTATAATAAGTTACACACGCACCCAGTATCAGAGATTTCCAAATAATATTCAGGATGATCTCTTTGGATAAAATAAGCTCTGTCTACTCAAAATAGGTGAAACATAATCTGTGTAGTTAGTTGAAAAATTGTAACAATCTAATGAAGTGTGGGCAACACCTAGCAATCTTAAGAAAGGGAACAAAATAAGATACTTTTTCTTACTCAAGCTACACTTAGGTATTTTATGAAATGTAATTAATTATAAAAACAAGTCAGAATTATCCTACCTAGGATATAATGATCAAATAAGTTAAGAAATCAAAAGTTAAAAAGTATTGTGAAGATGGGAAATGTTTGTGAGTGACTAATTATATTTAAAACACTCTATTCATGTTGGAGAAACATATTTGATATTCACCATAGGGTAAATTAATACTATGTGGCCTATTGTCAGAAAGGTGGAAAGGAGAATGTATCCATGTGCATAATTTGGATAAGTGGGAGGTTTTTCATTTTCACATATAGATGGGTGTTTTGAGTTTATAGGGGAAATATTGGAATTTCACCACAACTTTATTCTCTTGTTCAATCTAATATTTCCTGAGGGAGACTTCTTTGGTGATCCTTTCGCTTTTGGAAGACAGTCTGTGGGCAGGAAGAAAAGAAAAGGGGGCAATGAGGGAGGGAAAGAAGGAGAGAAGGAAGGAACAAACAAATGGATGAAGGAAGGGAGATCTGCTACTTGATTTTAAAAAAGAATGAACAAAATCAGACCTTTATTTTATGTTGGGTTGTCCCAGGAAGCAAGGCATGGCTGATATCCCTTAAAAGGAACTGATTGGCCTATTCATCGGTGCCCGTGCAGTGTACTGACTATAAGATCTTCAAAACCCTTTTGAGTGTAGCTTGAGCTAATTGAAAAGGAGTATATTAAAGCATGTCTTTAATTATTTATGTAATACAGCACAGATTACTTATAACAAGACACATTTATTGATTTATACATGTAAGACACTTTGCAGAGCAGTAAAAATTAGTAATGGCTTTTGTATATGTAGGTTACTAAGACATCCAAAAGAAGAAAAGCATGCTTTACGAGAGGCACTTACATTGGAACACATCACTATAGGTTCTTTATAAGTGTGCTTAGTACTTTTCCACAGGGACTATAAGTGCCAGGATATGCTGTGAAGGGTGGCAGTGGTCACTGTGGCTTTGTCGGAATATTAGGTTTCTGAATTTTCAAGATAGAGCCACTGCTTCTAAAGGAAGAGAGAAATACTTACCATGCATTTGTTTACCTCCTCTGGCTTACTGTTTCCTTGGTCCTGTGTGATCATTTTCTCTGCCTAGTCTCTCCAATTCTACTCTTACTGGTTGTTATAGCCTGGTCTACCTCCCTCCAAACCACCTTTCACTAAACACAAACAAAAATTTATAAGGAAAAGTGCAGCATATTTACTAACATTTTCTATTGAAATAAAACCATCAGTTGGAGTCTGAATATCTTCATTTAAATAGACTGCATTTGTCAAAGCAATGAATAAGAGCAAAGAGTCATACAGATGACATGTTAAATGAAGAATAAAAATAAGATCCTTGGAATGAAAATATCAATACTTATACTAACATTGTATTAGCTAGCATTATTTTATTCCCCTTATTTTCATGTAAGGCCATTGTTCACGTGACACCTTACCTAACAGTGAAAAAGCCTGTACCTATCAGTAGTGAATAGAAAAGAGAGCCTATTTCTAGGGAGACTTGGAGTCTGAATAGATTTGCAGAAACCATGATTGCCAAATGTCCAAGAATCTTGTTCTTTGTAAGTGTTTCCTAGTTCCAAGGTGTTTTATCCAGTTTCCCTTGAAGGAGAAATCAGGCCAGCAGCCACTAAAGAAGCCTATAAGAACTCTTGCAGAGGATACATGAGTCCTCTGGGTCTAGTTTGGACTTCAGAACAGAATCTCCCTGGTCCTTACATGTCGTCCCCTCTGGTCCTACCTTCAGGTGTCCTGGCTAATGTCCACACTGAAGTGTAGACCAACCAAGTGGCTTCTTCTTTGTTTTATATTTCTTTTTGCTTCTTATCAATACAATGTTTTGCTGTGTGATAAGTATCATTCTTGTCTAACAAAGACAGTGGGAAGTGAATATGTCTGCAATATTAAATGAATAAAGCAAACATTAAACAAATAGTGTTAAATTTGCATTGCTGTATTCTGTTCTATCAAGCCAGATGTTAAATCCAAACTTTTCTGAAGTAAGCCACTTTGTCAGTAGGCAAAAATCTACTTTACTTAGGCTATAACTGGCTGTAAGCTTTATTGTTCTGTTTTGTAGTTGAATTCCTTTTCTTTCCTTAGGTAATAATTTATGCATTACTTAATTCTGAGCCTCAATAACCTCCCCAGTTATTTTTGTACAATCTGTTTGTGTTTATTTTTAAAAGTAAACATTTAGATTCCCTTTCTGGTACATTTTCCTGCCCATTTTTATCACCAAAATTTAAGGAAATCATTATCCATCCTGTGAAGTATAATTTTATCAAATTTGTACTCTATTTTTCTTTAAATTTTATTGCTCTAAGTGGGCACTCTTTTGTTAATTTAACTACCTGAATATTTATTTTGTTGGAGTAAGGAGGCAACTGTCTGTGAGTCTTTTGTTAATATTGCTTTGTAAATTGTGTAATGTAATTTATTTTAAATTATGTATACTTCCTTTTTAATGCACAAAAATATCTATGTACAAGTAACTTCAGATTGGTAAATACTGTCAGTAAGCTTAATGCAGCTAATGTGGATGGCGTGTGGAGATATAATGTGCTTTTCTACATTTTCATATGGGTTATTTGTAAATATATATATATTGCTGACAAACATAAATCTGGAAGTCATTTTCATTCTAACCGTGTGTGAATTTGTGCTTATTTGTATCATCTGCTTCTTACTCATGGATAAAAACATTTATTTAGTAAGTATCAAAGTCTTACCTCTATTTGTTTTGGTTTGTTTGTTTGTTTGTTTGTTTGTTTGACATTTGTTCACAATTCCAATATAGAAAGTTTGAGAAATTCAGGTTTCTCTTTAAAAGTCAGCTGAGGAGCCTATCAGATGAGTTGTTATGGTATTCAGGCCTCTTGGTATTGGGTGGATTAATGGCACACTGGCAGAGGATGGGTGAAGACTATCACACAAAGGGCAGCTCTTCTTGCCTCACAGGCTAAGGCTGTGTCTGCCCATAAAAAGCCAAACCTAAAAGTCTGGCTGCATTTCCTGTGTGCTGTGTACTTCCTATAACGCTCACTAATCTCTCTGTTGTGCTCGTCCTGGGGCACAGTAGTACCCAGGCTGGGTCACAGTGTGCTATTAAAACCACTATTCTCAGAATGTCACCCCCATTACCACCTCTACCTAGAATTCATCACTTTATACAGCAGCCCTTGCAGGTCTCCAGCCATATACTACCTCTTCTGAAAAGCTTGCCATGACTGTAATCACTCCACCCTCTCACTTCCTTTACTTTGCTTTAATCAAAATTTTCCTAATTTCCTTTATTTGCTTATTTTCTTTCTGTTTTGCATGTTGATGCTTCTATCTCCATCTCGACAGTCCCTTGTCTGTTGTATTCCTTGCTTGGAATGATGCTCAATACATCACATGGTAAAAATAATAAATTAGTGAATGCCCAATTAATGACAAAGAAAAGAATAGTGAGCTGCAAAGCCAATGGATAGCATGGGGCTGAGCCCAAACATCAGAGAAAGAAATAAAGAGGACCCTTGGTATAGGAGACTGAAGCATGCATCCACAACGGCAAGGTATCAGTGCTCTGTGCAGAGATGACAATGGTTCAGACACCAGAGAATGCTCACAAAGTTGCAAGCTTCTGATGCTCTACTGTTACAATACTGTTTATTTTCTATTTTCAATTGTCTAAGGTATACTATGTGAACAAAATGTGTGGCATCAACAGAATAGAAGCAGAACAGTTACACATAAAGCTGGCATGGCTTGGGCTGACACTACAGAGCCATCACAAGCTAAGGATATTCCAGTATGATGGGCAGTGTCATTGGTTTGAAAACCATCCTGAAGACACGGTCTGTAGAAGAGCTCTTTTGTACTTTCCTCTCGGGTTTAACTCAAATGCAAAGATAATTCCACTATGCCTGGGTTAGAGACCTCAGAATACTGGAAAATGAATAAAGGGGAAATTGAAATGTTCAAAAATTAAATAAATAAATAAAAATAAAGCCTTTATTCCAGACTACGAAAGAAGTCTGATTGAACTATTCAGTTTTAACCTAATTTCTGTTTATGTCGGTAATAATTAAATAATGTGCTATTTGTTTCCATGAGAAAGACAGCGGAAAAGCAAAAACAAAATATTGTGCCAATCAAAGTGTTTCCCAACCCTTCAAAAATTGCTTCAAAAGTATAGAGAGGGATATTCAACACCCATAAAGCACACCCAGAGACCGAGAAACAGCTCCACTCCATGTAGAAAGCAATAATGTGACTTCCTTGAAAAGTAAAATAAATTTCGAAATGAGAGTCATCTGGTAAGTCCAGAGGGTAATAAGAAAGAAAAGCACACATGTTAAGGGAGAGCGAGGGCCCACATCTGTTTTTTATAAAAAACAGTGAGCTGACAGAGGACCCTGTCAACCACATCCCCAGGGACCCCCTTAGCTGCTCTGCTGACAGCTGATGCCTTGCTATTCATTTCACAATTTTTCTTTATGAAAGGGCTACTTTTTCATAATTGCCCATGGGTTTGTTTCATTTTTGTTTTTTGTTTTTACAATATTTATCACACTGTGCTGTTTCATCTCCTAAGGGTTCTGGCCCTTTCTTCTGATGACTCTGTCTTGCTTCTGTGGGGTGTGGCTTGAATACATCAGCAACGAAGCATCCTGGATAGGGAAGGAGGCTGAGTGAGTACAGCTAACATCTGAAACTGGTATAAAAGACTTTAAAGTTCATTTGGCCCTTGGGATCTGGCTGAGGAATCTCAGAATAATAAAATTAAAAATTGCCCCATCGTGATGTATGAAAAGAGAGACTTCGGCTGGACTTGGCAGATATCCAGACAGAAATGTGTGCCATAAGATCATGGAACCATTTGCTCAGCATTAAAAACTAAAGAAGTCTTCGGTGTAATTCCATCCAATCTAGGCATCATTTGGCTTTCAGAAAAAAATTCCTAGCCAGAAACAGTTAAATGCAGCTATGGTCTCACATTCAAAGTACACATATCAATAGCTTGATATAATATCTATCTTAGGGACAGCCCATTGGTCTGAAAGCAATAAGAGCCATACCCACCCCTGAGAAGCTTCATGTCTTACCAGGTCTGTTATGAAAAGGAAACAAAGGACAATAAAGTCAGTTGATGTGCTGAGGAGGTGACCCTATAGATTAGAAAACAAATTCCAACAATCTACTACCTTACAAATATAAAAACTTTTTTAGTTCATTTTTAATTGGCAAGGGAAGTATTAGCTAATTTAAGTTAAAAAAAGAAACAATATTGAAACTATGTTCATTGAAAAACAATTGACCTAGTAATTCCACTTCTCAGAACTTACTCTAATACATAGAAGTATATGATAATAAATAGATATATGAGAGAGAGAGAGAGAGAGAGAGAGAGAGAGAGAGAGAGAGAGAGAGAGAGAGAGAAGAAGAAGAAGAAGAAGAAGAAGAAGAAGAAGGAGGAGGAGGAGGAGGAGGAGGAGGAGGAGGAGGAGGAGGAGGAGAAAAGGTGTTAAAAAGATATCACACAGCTAATTGTGTTTGTGCAAGTGTGAAAGAGACGATAGGTATCGCATGGTTGCTGTAAAGCATCCACACCATAAATATGCTATATTGATCACTGTTGTATCAAGTTTATAACTACAGAAGTGCAGAAGTAGGCAGACATAACAAAAGGTCTCAGTACATGTAATGCCGAATCACAAATGAGGGACCAGCTGGGACAGAGTGGAAAGGAATCAACGGGAGAAGGGCCTGGGTGCTGCGCAGGTGTGATGCATTTGCATTAAGGTGCCATGATGAATTCAGTAGCTAACCGAATTTTTTAGGTTAAAATAAATTAGGGTACAGGAGTAACACAAGATCTTGTACATAAGTATATTTAACTTCTGTCTTCATCAGAAAGAAGATTAACAGTAAGAAATCACAAAACACACATGACAAATTAACAGCTATGCTTTTTTAATGACCATGAAGCCATTAAGTCTTTAATCTGTCATCTATCTATTTATATATCTACCTGTATGCTAACTTGATTTTGTGGTGCTGAGGGTGAAACCAGTGACTATGCACGTGATAGGCAACCAGTTTTGAAGTTCTGATCTATGCCCAACTTAAGGCAGAGTCCAACTCATTTACTCTTAATAGAACAACTATTGATTGGAAACGGACTCAATAATTTTGACACAGGATGAAATTAAATATAATTTTCTCCTACTCATGCACTTGTAAAGCTGACTTTAGACGCAATTATAATTGAGGGTCTTTCTAAATAAATAAAACAAAAAAAACTAATGTTAACTATCTCTTTTTGGGGAAAGGATCCTTTTACAACCTAAATGCCTCTCTCATGAGGTAATTTTAAAAAATTAAAACCCGGTGGCTCATTGTCACTAATGTGAGAGCCAACTTTGGATGTGTCAAAAGAAAAACAACAAAGACAGCTATCTGGAGAAGTGGTGATTGCCTGAGGTTAAACTTAATGAACTGAGAAAGAAGGCTTCTGTGACATTAGGGAGAGCAGCTGGGGAAAAGGATCTCTCTGTCTGTAATGGCCAGTGCTTCCCAGATAACAAACAGCTCATCTGGACTCAGGAAAAAAAAACAGCATGGACACACAGAGGCCTGTTAATTGTCTCCCTGATTATAATGCATTCTCAATGGAGTTAATAAGAAAGGTTGTGAAAGGGACCTGAGAATGTGCATCAAGCCTTTGGAGGAAAAGTGAAACAAATGCTTATCAATGTATCTTGCACTGCACTTTATTATAACTTGACTGCAAAGAGAAGAGCAGCTAGCACATGAGAAATGTCTGTCATCCATCCAGAAGTATTTAGAAGAAGCTGAATGATAATAAAGAATGAATGTCTATGGTCAATCAAGTAGAGGTGAACTGGGAATACTATTTACCAGATGAAAAAGAATTAGCTATAATTGATTCAGTAGTATGATAGCTATGAGTAAATTGCTTATACTACAGCATTGGAGGGGCTATAGACAATCAAATATAAGTAAGCACTTGATAAAAACCACTTCATTGATGAGATATTGGGAAATCCCAAACGAATTAATAGGAGTAAGTGCTTACTGGACACAGGCAGTGAAATGTAATGTGTATCCGTCTATCCTGCTATTCATTGTAAATAATACTTAGCCCTGTTAAGTGCCAGGAATGTCAGGCTTTCAAAGCATAGCAAGAAAGAAACAAATACATGAAACTTGCTTTCATGGACATACATTCTAATAAGGAGAATGAGACAAACACATAAAGACAGAAAGAAATGCAATGTGCTAACTG
Source organism: Acomys minous (assembly GCF_964271855.1). Taxonomy (NCBI): domain Eukaryota; kingdom Metazoa; phylum Chordata; class Mammalia; order Rodentia; family Muridae; genus Acomys; species Acomys minous. Next base: position 15,138,102 of record NC_140487.1, read on the forward strand.
GTGAAAAAGCCACTAGGAACGGTTAAGTATGACAAAGGCAATAATTGATTTAATGCAAGAATGTGAGAACAAGAGGTTCCCTGATAGGATTACATTGAGGAAAATACTTTAGGACATGCTGGTTGAGAGAAATAGAGGCAGGAAACTGCACAAAACCTGAGAAGATACATGACTTACTCATTAGGGACTTGAGCAGTGTAATGTAGAGAAGAACATTTTGCCAAACAGTAATGATTGGTTGTTCAATGGGGAAGCATCTCCCAGCATCTCCTTTGACACGTGCAGTAGTATGCTGTTTCTATTGGAAACTCCATGGAGAATGGCTGCACTGAGAAAGGGAAATTTTCAGGTTCCAAACCACCCCAACCTTCTAACACTATAGAAAACTCTTTTTTTTTTTTTTACAATTTTGAGGGTTTTCTATTTTATTAATTTATTCATATTACATTTCAATTGTTATCCCATCCCTTGTATCCTCCCATTCCTCCGTCTCTCCCATTTTCCCCATACTCCCTTCCCCTATGACTGTGACTAAGGGGGAACTTCTCTCCCTGTATATGCTCATAGGGTATCAAATCTCTTCTTGGTAGCCTGCTATCCTTCCTCTGAGTGCCACCAGGCCTCCCCATCCAGGAGACATGGTCAAATATGGGGCACCAGAGTTCGTGTGAAAGTCAGACCCCACTCTACACTCAACTGTGAAGAACACCCTGTCCATTGGCTAGATCTGGGTAGGGATTCAAAGTTTACTGCATGTATTTTCCTTGGCTGGCGCCATAGTTTGAGCAGGACCCCTGGGCCCAGATCTGCCCATCATAATGTTCTTCTTATAGGTTTCTAGGACCCTTTGGATCCTTCTGTTTCCCCATTCTCCCATTCTTCTCTCACCTAGAGTCCCAATCGGATGTCCTCCCCTCTGTCCCACTTTCCTGGTGAGTGAAGACTTTCATGGGACCTGCCCCTTGGGCTAGTGTCCAGATATAAGTGAGTATAAACCTGAGTCTTCTCTAAGCACATATTGGTCTTGGTATATTTGCAAAGATATATGTGGAAAAAGGCTTTGAAATATGAATGCTTGTAACCACATAATTCCTTCTTAGGAATACTGAGTAAATAATTTAGCATTGATAAGTTATATACTTGATGCTATATACCTGATTGCAGTATCACAAACAGAGCTCAAAAATACATGTGAAATCATAGAGGCACATTCAAAGAAATATGCTAAACCTGTACAAGGAAAATTATGAGGATTTTCAGCATGATGGTAATGGGAGGTTTTTTGTGTTGTTTGTTTGTTTGTTTGTTGTTTTTAATGCTCAAACAGGAAAAAAAAAAACCTCACAGCAGTCAAGCTGTAAATCTTAGCTACTACCTGAAGAAGGAAGACAAAGAAGAAAAGCGGAGGGGGGAAGCACATCTTTTGAGTTTAGCTGATGTTGAGTTAAGCCACCTGACAGGAAGGGAGTTCCAGGGAAATAGTGCAGTGCAAAGTGTTAGGAAATCCCACAATGCTAGGGAATCCCAAAGTGTTACAGAAAGCATGCAGAGAAAGGAGATGCAAAGAAGAAAAAGAAAACTTACACTTTTCTGATAAACTAGAAAAGTGAGCAGACTCATGAAGCTTCTTGATTGTGGCTTTATAAGCTGCTGACAGTGATAATGCCCAGTATACTAAACAGGAGACATAGTCACACAAACAAACTAACTCACTAACTAATCAACAGCACAGACTTCAGTGTGGCCCCATAGCAGAGTGGAGTGTACAAGGACACTTAGACTGGGAGAAGATGGGTTTCAGATGCATTCTTCTCTGAAAAGTAAGGCCCTGACTCCCTTGGACTATGGTTCATCTCCCGCAAACGCAGAAAAGAATGAGACCCCTTCATCTCTTTTTACAAAATTCACAACTGAAATAATATGTTTGCACTCAATAAGTTCTATAAACATAATTATTGGTCCAATACTCTGTTAGACAGAACTATCCATATTGCTAATATACCATAGAATCTGAGTTTAAAGAGCTACAAACTGAAAATTATATGGCAGCTCTGCACTGGAAACTACTGCGCTGATCTGGGAGAGATAAGAGGAGAAGAGACCCAAAGAAGGAATGGCAGGTATAGGAAGAATGATAAGATTATTCCTCCATGAAGTTAATATGGCCACATCACTTTTCTTCCTCCCTCCCTCCATCCTTCCCTCTTCTTCTCTCTTCCTCTCTCTCTCCCTCTCCCTCCCCCTCCTCCTCGCTCTCTCTTTCTATCTCTCTCTCTTCTCCTGCCTCAGTTTCCCAAATGCTTGGATTATATCATATGACATCACACACCACCCACTACACCATGGCTTTGGCACTGGGGGGGAGGGGTGCCTGGGCACTGGGGAAGGAGGGTAGCTGGGATAGCTTCCAAAACCAAGATGTCACACTAAGGGAACAATTTATTCCCAAGTTTCTGAAGTACAGACCTTTCAAAGTAAAAAATAATTTAAGACAGAGGGGGAAAAAAGGAGCAATTGGATGAGAATATAATTAGCTGCTCTCACTCCAAATTAAAGGGTTATAAAATAGGATCTATCAAGAAGGACTTAAAGTTCTAGAGATTAATTAACACTGGAGTAGAAGTGGCAGAGAAGATGTGCCAAATAGCACTCAGTATATCACCCAGAGTTTGTATCCACTGACAGGACAATAAAATGTATGCTTACATAGAAACAGAAAAGAGGCAAGCTGAGTTAAAAAAGGAAAGATCATGTAGAGCTGGAGTTCAACTGAGAAGATGTGAGACACTTGTGTAAATTAGTCAAGGTTGCTCTGGGAGAAACACAGATTAGATGTTCAGAGATGAAGTCATTGGCCATAAGTCAGTCTGGCTCAAATTGCTTAAGTGATGTCCATGTTCTATGGGATACAGCAGAGAGAGAAGATCTCTGCACATGCGCAACATGGTGCTCACAGTGATGGATAAATGATTGATAAATAGATGATAGATGATAGATAGATTAGATGATAGATAGGGAGAGAGAGGGAGAAAGAGAGAGAGAGAGAGAGAGAGAGAGAGAGAGAGAGAGATTTGATTGATAGAAGATTGATAAATGCAAAATGATATATGATAATAGATAGATAGATAATGACAAATAAATATATAGGATTTAACATTTTTAAAAAGAAAATTGGGGGAATATAATAATTGATTTCACCCTAAATATCACTAAAAGATCTATAGCTAATACTTTGTAATTGTCTTAATTGTTAAGATCCGTGCATGGTCCTTATCAAAGGCAAAATGACTGAGTGAACCCTACAAATTATCCATACACTTCTTGTTATCCTAGTTTTTTTTCCTAGGAAGTAAAGCTATCTGAAAATAAAGTTGTGTAAGCTGTAACACACACAACATGCACATATACATGTGTACACACACACACACACACACACACACACACACACACACACACACACACACCAATAGGTCTCAATTTTATCTAGGCTGAAAACAAATGTCTTTAGACTGTCTTGTGGCAAATCCCTAGGGCTGTTAGTATTAAAGTTTGTGATGGACAATGCTAGGCAGCTCCAAGCAAATTACTTATTATACAATGTTGAACTTCAAGAACCTGAAGTCAGGCAGCAAGGCAGCTGTGTTTTGAAGCTCTAAAAATTGTCATGTGCATCATAGACAAAAAACTGTGCAGAATATACCTCAAACTACTAAGTAAGGCTGCCCAGCAGGTGTTTTTCTTGCTGCCTCTAAAGTTAGACCTGAACATGACATGAAGAGTCTCACTGCTGTGGTTGTGGATGACAGTTTCCCAATGTAAAAATATACATTCTTGTCAGTATAATAGGTACGTTTCCTAGAATAAGAAACCATATTACAAAGCCCCAAGTGATGGCACTTTCCATTTCACACCATATGCCATGCTTAATATGTCACTCACCCATCAAAAAACAAACCTCTTCTGTTGAAAATCCACCCCTTAGGCATGAGCCTTGGCTTCTGTTCAGTCTCCTGGGTGCTGGGTGGTATCCCATGGGGCTTAGAAGCATCTCCCCTTCTTTTCCTGTCACAGCTTCATTATGCACAGCTGTGTGTGGAGGACAAAAACCTACCGGTATCTTCACGGTTCTTCCCTAGGGCGTTCTCTGGTCCACAGCTCATCGAGAAATTTGGGGCATTTTCTCCAAGCCTAGGCATATATTGGCACTGTGTCACTCATTCTCCAAGCTCTCCTCTGCAGCTTTCATTCTCTGATGATTATCTAAGTAAAGACAGACACACGTCAGAACTCCAGTAAGTTAATGACTCCGTATCTGACATCAGAGCATTTCCCAGCTATAGGAGGATACAGACCCCTTTCATTCTCTGAGTTGTTATCTCTAAATATCTATAAAGTATTTAGACCATAAATATATTTATAGCAAATACATATAATGAATTTTTCACTTAAAACAATACATTTATATATAAATAGTTTTTGTGGAGATACTCACTTTCCTGAAATGAAAATTAAGTGTTCCTCTAAGCAGGTTAATTTCCATTAAATAAAAGTGAATCTTAACCAGTAACTAAATTGTTGCAATGTACACAAAGAAATATAATAGAAGAAAATACTGTCTTTAACAAGCGAGATCATCTTATTATTTATGTTTTTGTTGTTTTGCTTTACTTTGTGACAAAGTGAAAGCATTCTGTTTTTACTTTTATCTTAGTGGTCAACATATTATATGAGATATTCAAAGTTATTATAAACTAGGTTTCAGGCTAGATGGCTTTATACAACTCACCTAAGCGTCACAAGCATATTTAGTGTAGACTGTGCTGTGATACTCAGTGCTTTATTAAATGCATTTTTATATTCCTGTACCCTCAATTTATGATTGATTTATTGTGACATGACCACTATTGGGAGCAAAGACAGTTCTGAGTGAGTGAAATCCCAAGGAGCACATCCATTAGAGTATTCTAAAGCCTCAGATCCATGAGGCATTGGCAGAACCCTTTTTTCACATGGACCAGGCTCAAGAGGGATGCCAAAGCCTTCCTTCAGAATCCTATTGTGAGTGTTTATGACCACCTCAGTGCGTGCAGGGATGATCAGCCTTCTCCTCCCACTTCTCCTAGTTGTTCATGGCCTGAGACTGATCCCTGCATAGACCCAGACTAACTAACTCCTTCTCCACTGCTATTACCCAATAAACATGCTGAGATTCCAGGTAGAACAGTAGAACCCCATGTGATCTGGGCTTTATGGTACCTGTGTGTGGTTGTTTGTCTATACTTTTCTTCATTCCCTCAGTGGCTCTAGCACAGAACAGACCCCATCATAAGTAAATGAACGTTTTTATTCTTTTGCTTGGCAAATGCACTCAGAATAGTGGGAGGGAAGATAAATCACTCTTCTTTTAATGCCCTAATATTGCTAACGTAGATCAATACAAACTAGAAGCTCAAAACAACATACCTTTTTTGTTTTCTTGTTTTTTTGTTTTGTTTTGTTTTGTTTTGTTTTCCCCACACTCCTGAGGATCAGAAGTCTAAGTCAAGGTATGAAGAAAACAGCCCAGCATTCCCTCTGGGAGCATTGGAGGGAACATTTTTGCCCGTTTTGATTCTAGGGCTCACTAGCCACTGCCTTCCCTTCTTTATTCAAACCATTTGCTGTCAAAATCACTTCTAGCACTAACTCCCATCCCTACACAGCTGCTTCCCTTTGTAACTATACTGGGCCAACTTAGAAAATCAAGAGTAGCATCCCCATCTCAAAATCCCATCACTTAATTATAATCTGCACAGCGCCCTCTGACATATAACACACACCAGGTTTCACATGTTGAGGCATGTCTTCCCATTCGGCCTCTGTATAAAACATGCTCCACTAAAAAGCTGCCAGAATATTAAATATGTCTCAAATTCCAACGTGGAAAGGTAAACAGTAATGTCTTATTTATAAAGGGGTATAAAAGGCCATGGATTTTCTGTCTCAGATTTTATTTCTTAAAAACAACTAAATAATCTTGGATTTGAAGTCACTTAACCTGTAGGTTTTATGTGTGGGGACATGAAAATAGAATGTGTGGGTATGCAAGTGCTGTAAATATTTTGTGACCACTGTAATAGTCACAGGGGCACAGAGATCTCCTTTTGCAGACTCTCGATCTTGTATATAAAACAATTTAAAAACCGACACAGAAGGAAACCAAGCGCAATTTACTGGTAATGGGGGAAGACATGCCCAGAACATCAGGACAAAGCTACCAGAGGGAAAAGATGAGCTAGAAAGTTATATTTCTAATAAAGTAAGACTGAAAAGCTATATGTTAGAGGACCAGGTGGAAACATCAGAAAAGAGTGTGAACCAGATACCCAGGACCTGTGTTTCCATAGATTTTTATTGAATGGCTACAAAATTGACTTCACCTCAGGATGACATAAGACTTGGGACAACCAAGGAGGCAAGATTTAACCTTAGCATTGTTTGGTTTAACTTGTAGTCAGATTATAGTTACTTATTTGACCCAGAACTCAGTATGTGTTCTAAGACAGAAAAGAGCCACAATTAAATGCATTCATCTTGTGATTTTTAACTTCCAGCTTAGGTAGTGCTAAGCCAGGAAGGAATTGTGTTTACTGACATCAGTTTACCCTGTAGCTCTGTGGCCAAGTTAAAGCCCTGCCATTCATCTTTAACTTTGAAGTTAGCTTTACACACCCCAGCGAGATTTACCACGTACTGTGCTGGTAACTAGTGCTTGGCTATTTTCAATGTAGACTCTTGAAGCCAGTTTGGGACTGAATCACAAGCAACTTGAAGATTTTCTGTTTCAGAATATAAAATCTGCCTCCTATTTAAACTTCTAACTCTGTACCCTAATGGGTTCAGCAGTGAAGGCCTGCAAGCAACGTTTAGGAATGGTGCCTCATGGAATACAAAGTTCCTATTGCCTTTGGGGAATGGTTATTTTTCTCATTTTCTTATCACAGACTTATATGTACCATAATTTTTTTTTATCTTTTGGCTTTCAGTGTGCACTTTTTAGGTCATAAAACAGAATGTTCTCTTTAACAAGAGAGACTTTGCCTCCAAGAAGATCCCCCTCACCTGATCTTCATGAGAGAGTCTCTACTGTTTGCTATTGTAAGGGAGTTTCTGATCACTGACAATACCGTCTACAAAGAGGATTATCTCCCTGGGCATTACTGATCACAAAGCCTGTCTTTGTCTTAAAGGAAACTAATATATTGATACATATGTGCCTCACACTGTTGGGGAAGCAGACAGCTGCAGATGCCTTTCCTTCTCTGTCACCCTTCCTAGCATCTCCTATCATAACAACTCAAAATTCTGCTCCTGATCTCTGCCCCTGCTTCCTTCCCATCCCCTCTCCTGCCCAGTTCTCTCCCTCCACCCACCTCCGATGCCTATTTTATTTCCCTTTCTGGGTGAGATTCAAGCATCCTCCCTTGAGCCCTCCTTGTAGCTTAGCTTCTTTGGGTCTGTGGAGTGTAGCATGGTTAACCATATGTCATATCTAAACTAATTAGCAGAAATTTTAAAAAATGACTTCATTCCCATCAAGGGACCAAGGGAACATTCCAACTCTAACTATATATGTCTCAACCTCAGACAGGCACACCTAATTTCTTTATCATTTTCTCATGACTTTAATTTCCCCTCCCTCCACTCTGTCCAGTCTCCTCCCCCACCACCTCTGTCTCCCAGATCCATTCCTCCTTCATTTCCCTTTAGAAAAGAGCAGGCCTACCAGGGATGTCAACAGAACCAGACATGAAAAGTTACAATGAGCCTAGGCACAAACCCTCCTATCAAGGCTGGGTGAAGGAACTTAGTAGGAGGAAAAGGATCCAAGAGCAGGCAAAGATAGAGCTAGAGCTAGAGTCAGAGTCAGAGACAGCCCTCCATTTCACTGTTAGGAGTCCCACAGAAACACCAAGCTACACAGCCGTAGCATGTACAGAGAGAACCTAGCACAGGCCTACGCAGTCTCAGTGATTGCTGCTTCAGTCTCTTTGAGCTCCTACTAGCCCTGCTTAGTTGATTCATGGGCCATATTCTCATGGTGTCCTCAACCCTTGTGGCTCCTACAATCCTCTCTCTCTCTCTCTGTGTCTCTCTCTCTCTCTCTCTCTCTCTCTCTCTCTCTCTCTCTCTCTCTCTCTCTCTCTCTTCTTTGGAGCTCCCCAAGCTGCACCTAAAAGTTTCTGTGCGTCTCTGCACCTCTTGCCATCAGATGCTGGAGGAAGTCTCTCTGATGACAATTGAACTGGGCACAAATCTATGAGTATAACAGAATATCATTAGGAATCATGTCATTGACTTTTTTTTTTTTGCCAGTCATCATTGGTTCTACCTACAGAACAAATACTCCAAGATATTAAACTATAGATTAGCCCAAATAGAGAAAGAAGTAATTTCAATATTCTACTTTAATCAAAGAGCAAATCATCTGTACAAGAAATAGGGAAACATCAGAATGAAATGACATCATAGATCAAATGGACTTAAATGAATAGTTCACTCAAACACCATAATGTAGTCATTCTTCTCAGCAGCCCATTGAAGTTTCTTTAAGCAAGGCTAAATATTGGCACAGAATGCAAATATCAACTAATTTAGGATTGATGTCCAGGATGTACGAAGAACTCAAAAACAAAGCGTCAAGGAAACAAAAACCCAATCAGTAAATTGGCTGTCAATCAGAATAGAGGATCCTTCAAAGACACAATTGGCACATAGAGGCATTTAAAGTGTTTGGTAACATTAGCCATGAGCTGGGCGGAGCTTAAGCATAGGACACTTCAAAGTACACCCCCACAGTGATACACATCCTCCAACAAGGCCACGCCTCCTAATGATGCTACTCCCCACGGGCCAATGATTCAGGCACATGAGACTATGGCCAATCCTATTCAAACCACCACACAAAGGTAATGTCAATAGTCTGTATTGTTTTTGATACCTCCTAAGCCTCTATGACAATAATTCATAGAGAGGTTTCCATGCCTTGCCTGTACTGTAGTGTTCATTTAATAACCCATATCTTCTGGGAGTAATGTTGTTGGCCCATGCAGAATAATTCCATTCAAACTCCTCCATTACATTTTTTAAATTATCTTGGTAACTAGTGGATTCCCACAAGAAGATTTCTTAGTTTTGATGATCCCACCAACAACTACCTCTTCCCCCCAATCCTCACGTCCTTGGACTATTTTATCTTTTAACCTCCCTTATTTCACTTAACATGTATACTATCCCCATAATTGTTCTTTTAATTGAGTTGTTAGATAGCAGGGTTTATACACACTTCTTTTGACTTAGTCCTCCCCTCTACCCTGCGACTTTCCACATACCCTCATTCCTTCCCTGCTTAAAGGTTTTCTGCCCCCTGTATTACATGTCTCTATTGTCATTTACATATAATCTACCATTCTCCGTCCTTTCATGTGCCTATTTAAACATTTCATTCTGCTTTTCTGGCTTCTACTTATGCTCTAAGTTAAATACACGAAGCAAAATATCCAAATCTAACATCACTGTATGAAAGAGAATATACGGCCTTACTCTTTCTAGACCTGATTTACCTCACTTGGAATATCTATACCAAATGAGGAAAAGGTAGATAGATAGATGCATAGACAGACAGACAGACAGACAGATAGATAGTCTATCTATTTACTTTCAAAGTCCATGATTCCATTTTTCTCTATGGCAGAATAATATCCCAGTGTGTATATGCACCACACTTTTCTTATTGACCTGTTGATGGGCATCTAGATTGATTCTATTTTCTAGCTATTGAGAATAGTGCAGAAATTCACAGAGATCGATGAGTATCTCTGTAGTAGAATATAAAGTACACTGGGTACATGACCAAGAGTAGTATATCTGGGCCATAGTAATTCTATCTAGGTTTGTTTGTTTGTATGTATGTTTGTTTGTTTTTGAGAAATCTCCAGGACAACTTCCAAAATGGCTGCACTCTAGCCATCACTCCCACCAACAGTGTGTAAGAGTTTTCTTTTACTCATATCCATATCAACATTTTTTGGGATTTGTTTTCCTGTTGATGGTCGTTCTGACTGGGATGAGTTGATGCGGAGGAATTTTATGAAATTCTGTCCTCTGAGCAAGGCATGCCTATCCTACTCCGAACTCACAGCAGTTGATGTTACCTCCAAAAGACCTGCACGTGATCAAGCCAGCCAGAATTCCAGCACAGGTGGGGTGAATGAAGAGCAGGTGCCGCCCCTCACTGAGGGACTATTATCAAGGGGCAGTTTCTGGGAGAGAGAAAAAGAATTGTTTGGAAAATGTAGCTTTCATTCAGTGGATGCCCCAAGCCTATATATGGAAATCACAAACTAGACTTAGTGGACTATTTAAAAGCACAAGGAGTTGAGAGGGGAAATGTATTGTTATCGGGGCATCAGAAAAAGTTGGAGGGGAGATATAGGGGTAGATGTGATCATATTCATTGTGTACCTATATGAAATTCTCCAGAATAAAGAAAAACTTTAAAAATGAAATAGCCTCTTTAATTAATAGCTGGAAAAAAGACATAAGGAAAAAGGCAGCCTTATATACTGTTGTTGAAAGTAAAACCTTGTAGAACCTCTGGGGAAATCAGTGTGGAGGTTCTTCGGAATCTAGAAATAGATTCCTATTACTCAGATATTCTACTCCTGGACAAATTATATTCAAAGAACTCTATATCCTGCTACACAGCAATGTGCACACCCATATCCATTGTCAGTCTAGTCACAATAGCTAGCAAATTAGATTAGCCTACAAGTCCATCAACCAATAAATTGGTAATGAAAATATGGCACACTGGCACACATACACAATAGAATGTTATTTATTTATAAAGAAAGTGAAATTATAAATGCGGAGGTAAGTGGATGAATCTGAAATATATGTCTGTGTGAAGTAAAGTGGGAAACAAAGAAACAAACCCAACTTCTTCTGCATGTGTGGATCAAGCTATGACTCTCCACTTCTCTGCTATTGAAATTATAGATTTTGTATTGTCCAGAACTCCAGAAAAAGGCCTTTAGGATGGAGGTGCCTTAAGGACTGGGGAGATGAGGTCATAGATAATATGAAAGTAAAAAGGGGTAGAAATGTATAAGTAGAAGCAGTAGGGAATAAAGAGACAAGAAAAGGGAAAAACTAACCAAAATGGAGAGCATATAAAAAACAGATAAAAATTTACAGTTTCATAACCAAACTTTTTTAATGGAGAAAAGACACCCTGCATGGCTGGAAATCAGTCTTCTTCAAAGCCACAGGCTATTGAAAATGAAAACAAATCACGACCCTGGAACCAGGTTCGGGATAAGTACTTATGAGTTGTTGCTCACATGGCGACATCTGTGTGAGAGTGCTCATTTTGTCACTAACTAGTCATACGAATTTAAACAAACCACCTTGCTACTTCCCTCACATGAAACTAGAGGTGTTGCTTTCTGTCTTGAATCATACAAGCTGAGAGAAGAAGATAAAATCAGAGCTAGAGAGATGGCTCAGAGCTTTAATGTACATGTTCCTCTTTTCAAGGGCCCAAGGTACCCTCATTGGATCACCTATAACTTTAACTATAGGTGAACTGACATCCTCTTCTGCCTCTGTGGGCACCTGCACATACATGGCATACACTCATACCATGTAGACACATACACGTGAGTATCTTTTTAAATTAATTAAAGCATAATATTTAAAAAATCAAGTGGCACTGCTGGAGACACAAGGAGAGAGTAATCTGTGTGCTCGGCTCTGATTGTAAACTAGATCCCAAAGAGAAACAGTCTGGTGTTCTTTTTGAAATCTTCCTGGAATTAGCATGGCGCATTGCATCTGGAATATCTCTATCTTTACATAAAGCCAGAGATAAATAAAGAGGGTGGTGTGGGTGTGGGAGGTAACTTCATTTTAAAAATAAAGCACATTCTTTAAGAACTAGATTTATGTCCCTTCTACCTGACACTAAGTAAAACAGAGTGACTTTATCAACAAAGCTAGACTACTTTTTTGTTTCTTAGTCTTAGACCTCAAAATATTTTTTCAGGTTTTCAAAGAACAATGGAAAGTTACCTGATACAAAATATAAATCTTATACATTTTTTAACCTCAGGGCAGCTTACAATATATAATTTTATCTCTGCCATCCATCCTGGGATAACAGCAGTGCATACAAAACATGCTTACTCACATAATGGAATCTACATATTTACCCAGTCTCTCCCTCTCTTAGCTGCTTAAGTTTCCACAGATTCCATTTCTGCTCGTAAAACACCGAAAGCATCTTTAGCAACCTAATCAGCACTGCACTGTCCCCAGGCATAGGACATAGACCTGCTTCCAGCTCAACCGAGATCACAGCTGGGTGGCCTCAGCATTTCTGGCTGAGGTCAGCAGTCAAATGAACTACGTGCCCACGGCTTTGACATATCTAACAATTAAAAATCTAAAAAAAAAAAAAATTAACTCAGCTTGTATGCAATATGAGTAGCATAGTTGCATTTTTCTTGAACAAGACTATTTGCATAGATGTTTCTCAAGAGAGAAAGCCAGGGCAGTAATTTACCTCTGTCATCATGACTGACGGTGGAGCAACTGAAGTGCCTCCAATCTCCATCACAAATTACATTAAACGGTTTGGAAGGTAATTTTGCCAAGCCTGCTATGCCTAGAAACCCTGACAGGAAAATGTGCAGTTGACTTAAACAAGAAACAAGAGGATCAATTTGGGGTCTTCATACTAAAACTGCCATGCTGCCTTTGTTGATGCTCCCGGAGCTGCAGACAGATCAAGTGCAATGAGAAAATGAGGGGTCGGCTCTGTGTGCAGTTCTAGTGAAAGTATGACTTAGCAATAGAACACGGAGCTTGTCCAGCAATGACGACAAAGAACACTGTTAAGAACTCAGCCTCCGAAACTCTTAGCTATGACTTCTGTTTCTGTCAGTTAAAATATTCATCAGCATGCTATGGAAAGAATCTACCACGTGTCTAGCAAGATGACTCAGTTACAGGAAGGTCTTAGGCAGAATGAGAAAATAGCATCATTTGTTACATACAAGGGACAAGCACATCAAATGTCTCCATATCTTTTGCTAGACTTCTGAAATAATACCTAACTTTTAAAATGAGAGAAAAGGCGATTCTTGATTAGGATTCTGAGCCCCAATTTGGTTCTCCTGAAAGACATAGGAAGACACAAAGGAAAGCACTGGGTACCCAGAAGTCCAGGAAGGCTGAAGCAGAGTGGGGGAGGAACTTAGGAAAATGCAATTTCTACTGTGCACATTGACAAGAAGGGGTACATTTATACACACAGCCTCCATCTTTATAAAAGAGCAGACATCAATAGCCTATAGCTGCAAGAAACGCAAACCTGTGTGGTTCCTGATTGCTTACCTAGGTTTTTCACATCCAAGATTCCCTCAGTTTGTGTTTTCTTTGCTTCTATTTCCATTTTCAGGTCTTGCACAGTTTTATTCATTTTCTTCATTTCATTTTTCTTGGCTTTCTTTACAGGATTATTCATTTCCTCTCATTTTTTGTTTGTGCTTTCCTGAATTTCTTTAAGGGATTTATTCATTTCTTTCACTTGGTTTTTTTTTTTTTTTCATGTTTTCTTGGATTCCTTTAAAGGATTTATTCATTTCCTCCTTAAAAGCCCCCTATCATCTCCATAAAGTTGGTTTTAAGGTCATCTTCTTGTGATTCAGTACAGGACTTGCTATTGTAAGATAGCTCAACTCTGCTGGTACCATAGTGCCCTGGCTACTGTTGACTGTGTACTTACACTAATTCGAGGCATCTGGGTTTGGGATGAATATACATCTGTGTGTTGATTTCTGAGTTTGTCTTTCTTAGATGAGTGGGTTTTTTTTTTCTTGCTTTCTGTGTCCTCTTTGGTCTTCTGGTCTTTGTGGACTGCATTTCTGACAGTTTGTGTGGCCTCTGGTCTAGTAGGGGAGTCTCCTTCAGAGTTGGAGGCTGGATTTCTGGCAGGTGTCATGCCCTATGGTCCATCAGTGGACCTCTGTCCTTCTGACTGGCATGGCCTGCACCTGAGCAGTGAATATCTAACCGAGTAGATGGGGCATGGCAACAGCAGGGATGGGCAGTGATCCAGCTGTGTCTGTGACTTGGGTCTTTCAGATCAGAAAGGAGGGCATAGGAGGGTTCTGAGGGCAGGGGGTTCTCTTACCTGTTCTTCTGATTTCCTGGTGGGGATGGGAACAGGAGAGATCAGGTGGTGGCAAGGTGAAAGGAGTATTGGGAAAGACAGTGAGAAATGGAAGACATTTCAGCAGCAAGATAGGCACCTAGAGCAATGGGGATCCCCTGAAATCTACAAGGGTGACCCGAGCTAAGTCTCCTAGCAATGAATATGGAGCCTGATCTAGCCATCTTGTATAACCAAGCAGGGCTCCCAGTGAAGGGATTGGGATACCAGCTCGGCCACAAAACCTTCTACCTACAATTTGTCTTGCCTACAAGATGCGCTGGAGTAAAGGTGGCACAGAACTTGTGGGAGTGGCCAACCAAAGACTGGTCCAACTTAAGATCCATCCCTCAAGGGGGAGCCCACACCTGATATGGCCTGGACAGCCAGGAACCAGAGGCTGGGTAGCCCAGAGACCTATAACAAAACCAAACAGGACTGGTTAAAAAAAAAAAAAAGAGTCAATGAAATTATTTTCAATGACATTCTGCTATCCTCGTTGACCAGAGCCTAGCATAATCATCAGACAGGCTTCATCCAGAAACTGATAGGGGCAGTTGAAGAGACCCACAGCCAATCATTTGGTGGTATTTGAGAAATCCTGCAGAAGCACGGGTGAAGGGATTGTGGGAGCCAGAGGGGACAAGGGCACCACACACACACACAAAAAAAAACAGCCCACAGAATCAACTAAGCAGGGCTCATAGGGGCTCACAGAGACTGAATGACACTCAAGGAGCCTGCATGGATCTGAGCTGGGCCCTCTGCATCTGTGGTGTGGTTGAACACCTTGGTATTCTTGTGAGACTCTTAACAGTGGGGTTGGGGATGTCTTATCTAGCCTTAATATGGGGGGATATACCCGGGTTTATTGCAGCTTGATATGCCATGTTTGGTTGAAATCCCTGGGAGGGCTTCTGTTTCTGAAAGGAAAAGAAGGAAGAGTGGATCTCCTCCAAGACAGGAGAGGGGTGGGGAAGGGACTGGGAGAAGAGGAGGGAGAGGAGCCTGTGATTGGGAAGTAAGATATGAGAGAAGTAAGAATAAATAAACGCACAAATCTCACTTAAGGTTTTGTAAGTTGCTGGCAATATTTGGATGGTAGATTTAAACTATGAATAGTTTGTCCAAGAGCTGCTACAAGTATAGTCTCCCCGAGGAATTCAACTCTGAGTGCTGTATGAATAGACTTGAAATATACTCACAGTAAAGTGTGGATATAGTCCAGCATGTACTCTGGCTGTACTGTTTCTCATTACCCACGGATGTGGCCTTAAAATGCCACACTACTCTAGTTCTTTATCTGTCAGCTTAACAAGCAGGTTGAAGAAACATGAGATAACCTGGATTAGGAATTGATGAGTAGTTTGTTTGTGTGTATGTGTGTATACTTGTGGGTGTGACTGTGGGTATGCATGCATCATGGTACACATGTGGCGGGCACTAATGGTCCTCAACTTCTGCCTTATTTGAGTCAGGGTCTCTTCTTTTTTGGGAGATGGGTTCTGTTTTTCTGCTGCCTGTGTCATGCTGGCTGGTCCAGGAACCTGTATGGATTCTCCCGTCATCCCTTATTTTCTGACTGAAGGCCTAGAATCAGAACACAAGTGCTGCAATTGTAACTTTCTCTTGAGTTCTGGGGATTTGCACTGAGGTCCTCACACTTACCCAGCAAACACTTCATCCCACCTCCCCCAGGCCAACTCCCTAACCCAAGAGAGATATTTAAATGATCGAATTCCCAGCCATTTAGACTCTCTACGCTTCCTTGGTTCAATATCAACAGTTGAGCTGCCTAAAAATTAACATGATCCCTGGTTTCCCTAGGGACAACAGCCTGTGTGCCAGGATCAGGCACAAATGTGTCAGCTCATCTTACACACTTCTCTTTCATCTTCCCCTCTCTTAGTCCTTAGTGGATCAAAGACATAAATAGGTACATGGCTTAAGGTGGTATCTATCAAGGAATTCGCCCTCCACTGTCTCCCAGTGTCACATTAGAAATTTTATGAAAATACAGTAAGAAGGTAAAGAGGCTTCACAATACTAGAAATCGACTCATAATAATTTCTACAACTGGAAGGTTTTCATTAATTATCATCTGCAAATGATGGTCTTTCTCTTTTCTTAACGACTAGGTGTAAAAATTACACTGAGAAGCAATATAATAAAAGAACAAATTCTGGTTTCTCTTTAGATCGTGTAAATCTTTCACTTTTTACTAATAAAAGAACAAAAGAATGATATTTTTTTTTTAAATTCTGAAGGATGTCTTCGGAAAAGTATAAAAAGGTACGGCCTCTATGAAATGGGAACAGGAGAGCATAAGCACAAGACAGAGATGAAGGTGAAAACTGGAAAGGCTATTTCTGAACATGAAAGCTGAAAATGCAGAGTAAAAGCAAACACCGATGCATCTTACCCCGCGGAAAACTTAAAAGTCACAAACCAAACAAAGCGCACAGAGGGAGCTGGGAACATGACTGGCAGAAGACACTGTGAGCGGTGACTAATAGGACTGACACTATAAACAACTCAAATAAATCAACACAGGAATGCCATGAGAAAAAGATGTTCAAATAATGACACAAGGAATGCAATTTCTAGTAAGCACAAAATAACTCACTAGCAGACAGCATGCAGCTTACCGTCCCATGCAATGGACTTTGCATGCTCACTCACTCAGACGGAAATGACCGTGTCCCCCAGGGGGAGGAAAAAGGAATCTTCCAGACCATGGCACGCTGAACATTAGCAATCATTCCAGGCTCACGGAAGGTAACTTAGTCATTTAAAACAAAATTCTTGTTAATCTTGAATTTCAAGGTAGTTTGTCCTCATGAAATAAGCTGTTCTCACCAGTGTGTGTAGGTCAAGAGTTCAAGGTGATGATATTTCTTAGGAAATATTTTAAAAAGAAGAAAACATTTGAAAAAAATCACTACATTTTGAGTAGTTACAGAAGCTTACCCATAATTATAAAGTGTTTTACCACCTGGGTCAGATGAGGATGTTATCCATCTTGTAATTATGGAAAACAGCATAAAACTGATCCTGTCAGGTTACAATGATGTGGGCATCACCTTACAAAGAGATTAAATGCTGAGAGGAAATACAGTAAAATGGACTTGAAAGCCATTTCTCCTACTCTTGCCATCTCCTGTTGCCCATAATTCTTTGTCTGTGGTTGAGGCCACACAATGCCCCACCCCCTTCGTGTTAGCATGTCCATCAGTATTAATATTGCTCAAAACTGGGGGGAGGAGCCATGTTCATGATGCTCACCTCTCCAGCTGGTTACCTAATACCAAGCAGTCAGCACTGAGAGCCCATACACACAGGAAACAGTAAATGGACTGAGCAGGATATAGCTACATATTTAGGAATATATATAAATATAAACGTGCATGTTTGGTGGTTTGAATCTGAATGTTTCCATGCTTAGTCCTCAGTTAATGAACTCTTTGAAAGAATTAGGACATATGGCTTTGTTGGAGGAGGTAGATCACTGGTGCGGGGGATGGGGGAGGAGGTGAGGGGTGGGGTCCAAAAGACCTGAGCCAGGATTAGTGTCTCTCTTTCAGGATGTAAAGCTCTCAGATACAGATGTGTGTGTGTGTGTGTGTGTGTGTGTGTGTGTGTGTGTGTGTGTGTGTGTATGTATTTATGTATGTATGTATGTATGTATGTATGTATATATATATATATATGTATGTATGTATGTATGTATGTATGTATATATATATGTATATGTTAGAACAATTTTTAAGTGGAAGCTATAAATTTGAGAAAGAACATGGGTTTGCTGGGTAGCTTTCTGTCACTGTGACATAAGCTAAAGTCATTTGAGAGGGGGGAACATCAATTAGGAAAAGGTCTCCATAAGATCAGCCTGGACACAAGCTGCAGGGCATCTTCTTAATTAGTGATTGATGTGGGAGGCCCTATGCCACTGTGCATGGTGCTACCCCTGGGATGGTTGGGGGTCTTGGGTTCTTTAAGAAAGCAGGCTGGGCAAGCCACTAAGTTAGCACCCCTCCACGGCTTCTGCATCAGCTCCTGCCTCCAGGTCCCTGTCCTATTTGAATTCCTGTCCTGAATCCTCTGATGACAAACAGTGATACGGAAGCATAAACCAAACAGACCCTTTCCTCCTCCCCACTGGTTGGCAATGGTCATCACAGCCTAGCGAAGGCAAACAGAGATACATGCCAGGGCTGGCAGGAAAGAAATGGCAGTAACTGTATTATAATTTAAAAAAAATAAAAAATATTTTTAAAAAGATATTTAAAGAGCTTGTTTCTGGAGATGATTTATAGGTGATGAACTGAGCCTGTAAATATCTCTTGATTTTTTTTTATAATTGTAATGAATTTCTATAACCATAACCAGACTGTACACTTTAAAGCAATATATCCAACCATGTAGAAAACTATGAAAAATGATATAAATAAACTTATAGGATACTGTATTATCTCATAGTAACTGCTTCCAACGAACATTTACCACAGCTCAACTACACCCAATACAGGAGCTTTAAAATGTATTTTCGAAACTTTTTAATTACAGGATAAAGTGGTTGTGTGGCCTTCGAAGATCCCCGGAGAAGACACCTACTCTTATCTCTGCCTGTCTCTCCATGACATCTTTCTCTTCTGTTATCTCACCCGCCACACTTCCACCGCGAGAACCGGCTTGGACTATCCCCTCTTCAAGAGCTCTGTACGGTTCAAAATAATAACCACAGCAAACATAGTGGTTCGTCTAGAGTGCATCTGCGACAATTAAATGAAATTTCTAGTTTCAGTGCTCAAGTTTGCGAAATTGAAGACCAAAAGTCTTTGAAGTCTGATGAAAGGATGTCATTTCTACCCAAAGAAGCCAAGATAGCTGGGGGCTAAAAAAAAAAACAAAAAAACAAAAAACTGTCCTGACCATTTTACCCCTCTAGATGGCAGCATTGAGACGCTGTATGAGACAAATAAGGCCCTCCGAGCTTTAACCAAAGGAAGAAAAACCAAAGCCAGGAGAAGGTGAAATGGTGTTTAAAATGGTAAAATAACAAAATATAAACAAGCAGAGGGGAAATATTTAGAAACCGCAGCTGGGACTGATAATAGGAACTACTGCTTTTGGTCTCCCATCTGTGCTGAGTGGATTTTCAGTGTGGCACTCACTTCCTTCCCTGTGTTTCTTTGTTCAGTCTCCACTGACCTAGCCCTCCTCAGTGAGTGAGGCCGACTCAGCGCGACCTCGCCGTGGTCACCGCTCTGGTGTCAGCATCAGCTTTTCTCAGCGGTACACACAGGCCTTAGGGATCATGGTCTGTGTGAAGACGCCTGACGTACATGGAAAAGAGGGTAAACAAAGGCACGGGTTTGCAACTAAGAGCGCAGACTTGCCGTGCTCCTTTTGTAGTTTTCTCCCTCCATCACACCCCTTTGTGCTAGCAAAGGCAGTGCTTTGAATGAGAAGGAGGCCACCTCAGAACACCTAGAGTTAAAACCGGGCCCCTGAGTGCTATCAACTGCTGTGAGAGCTGAGAGAAAGTGTGTTTTGCAGAGACTCAAAACAAAGGAACACTGTCTCCCGCAGGAGCAGGACAGGACAAAGAGGGCACGCATCCGCATTGCCACTGGCCAAGAGGCTGTTGGCCTGCAGGTCACTGCTGGTACCACCTCTGTGCTTTTCACCACTGCACTCTTCCCTTTGCCAGCTCTGGTTTTGGACTTAAGTCTCTGGCTATTCGAGAACACTTCATAAGAACCCAGAAGTCCTAAATTCCTAGTGCAACCACGGAAGAACAGGTTGTCCCTGCGGCTCTGGTTATGGTTGTAAAAAGGCATCATTAACCCTAGATACCGGTAGAGCCCACCTAAGGGTATGTATCCGTGTCGAAGATAGTTTTTATTCATTCCTACAAAACAAGGTGTTTCTTTTATCGGTCTCCTCTATGATTTATCTAGCACAGTGCCTCCCTGTAATCTTATTAGTAAATCAGAGACATTCCAGCCACTTGGATGCTTCAATGACCCCTCTTCATGATGACTAATCATGAAGGTCACACTGAGCTGTGGGACAACACAAGGTTCTGACTGAAGTAAATAGTTTCAAGGCTCAAACCACAAATAGAACATTGTTGCTGAAAATAAATGTTCTCTTTGCCTTCCAAATTACTGCTTAATATTATACTCAATGTGAACCTGAGCATTCACTTTCCCAAGAATTTCTGTTTATTGCATTTTTAAGGACGCAAGCACTTAAGCAGAGCTGTCCATATAGGAGATAATAGAGTTACGTCAATAGAATGAACAAAATACACAATTAGAAAGATTGATGTAGGCTGGGCGCAGTGGCACATGCCTGGAATCCCAGCACTCCAGGAGGCACAGGCAGGCAGTGGTCTACAAAGTGAGTTCAGGACTGGCAGGGCTACATAGAAAAACCTTGTCTCCAAAAACCAAACAAAAAAAGATTGATGCAAATATATATATTTGATAGAGACAGGGACATTTTTGCTTTCTGTTTTTTGGTTTGGTTTGGTTTTGGTTTTGGTTTTGGTTTTTCCAGACAGGGTTTCTTTAAGTAGTTCTAGCCACCCTGAAATTTAATCTGTAGCTCAGGCTTGCCTCAAAATTGGCATGCCTCAGACTCCCAAGTGTTAAGATTAAAGGCATGCACCACTGGTTGACAGGGACACTCTTAAAAGGCACAAAGAAAAACCCTAATTTCCATAGCAACAAAATTTGAATCCAACAGAGCAATTCGTGTCTGTAATTTCAGACCTTAGGTAAGACTATGAATCCAAGGCCAGCCCAAGTTACAGGGTTAAGACCCTGCCTCAAAACAACTTTTTTAAACTTTGCAAAGGGCACCAATTTTCAAAGTGTTGGAAACATAAAACTACAGTGCAAGTATTAGGTTTTTAAAAATAGTTTTATATTCCTGTAATGCACAAAAAAGAAAAATTAGAATCTACGTAAGTATAAAAACATCAAAACAATTTAAAATAACATTCATGGCAATTGCCAGGGTAGGAGAGATCACAGTGGTGTTCTCGAATGACAGGAGAGCTGGTATGCTAAGGGCTGAGACAGGTGCTGAAGAGAGAGAGAGGCAGGTGTCACGGGAGAAGGCAGTTCCTGTTTCTAGTGCATTCTTCTTGGTTCTCTTCCACAGTTGGCTCAAATTTTGTCTTTAGTTTTTATTAACATCACATCAACTTGTGAATTGCCTTTTTAAAAGGATGAAACTCCTGAGATGGCTAGATTTCTCCAAGTCATCTTACCAAGAAAGGCATAAACTCTATTCACGTTTTAATCCAAAAGGCCCAGGAGCCTGGTAGAAGAGGAAGATGTTGATGGAAGAGAAAAAGCATCTCTAAGGGGAAAACACGAATGTATAATGCTATGAACAAAAAGGGGGCAAATATAGTTTGTGTGGATCCAGCCCTCTGTATCATAAGGTTGATGGAAGAATTAGGCACTGCGTAGAATGTATAAGAATACTCAGATATTTGTTCTGAAATCCTGATTTTAAGAAGACCAATCCCACATAGTGCATGTCTGTAGCACACTCTGCCAGCAGAGGGCAGCATATCCTCAGTTTTAATAAGTCCATTGCTGGGTTTACTTCCATTTTAATTTGAGATTCTCTCTCTCTCTCTCTCTCTCTCTCTCTCTCTCTCTCTCTCTCTCTCTCTCTCTCTCTCTCTCTCTCTCTCTCCCTCTCTCTTTCTCTCCCCCTCTGCCCTATCTCTCCATGTTTACAACTGCTAAATACAAACACATTCCGTTTGGTCTGGGGACAGTCATGCAGAACGCATGACTTTGTGTTGGACACATGCTCTTCTTTTGCAGGAACATTGCCCTGAAACAGCGTTAGGTGCTGTTAGAGATGTGGTACTCATTCATACACAAACGGTGTGAATCTCTTTTTTAATAGTAGTGCTGCCCTTCAGAAAATCACCTTCCTCTCTTCAGTGAGTATACAGTCACCCAGGCTGACAGAGACACTTACTAATCACGTAAAAATGCAATAGGCAAAACAATCTGATTTCTGTCTTAATAACCATTTCTGCAGTTACTCCGGGAACTTGCTCTCAAGCCAACTATTACTGCTTGATGCTTCCTAAGCATCACAAAGAAACGGGGCTGTACGTTAAATGAAGGGTGTTAATAACATGAAGATTCACTTTTTATTAATTTTTAAAATTTAATGTGCAGAAAAACAATACAACATTGCAGTGGATATATTCTCCAATTTGTTTGCAATTGTTTTACTCCTACACAGGGTGATTTAAAAGAGAAAAGTCTTTAGATTCCATAGGCTACCAGCGCATTTTGTAATTTAAGTGATTATGACTTAATGGAACATCAAAGAACCTACAAGGGAAAAAATCTGCAAGCTTATTTTATCCTCATTAAGTATGAAACAGATTGGCCCTGTGGGGCTTTGTTTTTGTTTTAAATTCCCTGAAGCTTAGGCTGTTTCCAAAGAGAGAATTCTTTACTAATCCATATCACCCTCAACATCGAAACCTCCCCATCGCGCCATTGGCATCCACTAAACGATAATAACCCAAGGCCTCCGCGTGCAGAAAGGCAATCTAAGGGGCCCGAAGAACGAATTACTTGTTCTACAGATAATTGTGTCTCTGCACAAAAGAAACAAGGGAAGGAGGGCTGCTCGCTTTTGATAACAAATAATAGAGGCCCTCCTTTATTTTCTCCTGTGCAGGCCCCAGGAAGGAAGATGGAAATTCCGCGCGCAGCACCCTGGTCCTTCCTCATTAGGATTCTGCAAAGTCCTGCCATTTAGGAAACGTGTCTCTATTTCCGTGGAGATGAAGCAGGAAGGTCAGGCTGAGCTTTAATCAAGGTATCTCCCTGCTGGGGAAGCGAGCCTTACCCCTCCCCTCAGGTAGGGACCTTTAATTTAGCTGCTGTTTTTAAGGAAGCCTGAAGCCACGTCGGGACCTGACAGTGGCTGCTGTTCACTTAATCCCTGAAGCCCAAAGAGTACACTGATGTTGTCATTGACAATTTACTCTTGCAGTATTTTTTTTTCTGCTAAACTGAGAAGGATTTTGTCACCGGTGCACTATCAAAAATACATGAAGGACTTGCCCTTATTAAGAGATGCCATGTCAGTTGAGTTCACATTTAGACGGTAACCCTAGCAACCAACAGCCCCCCATCTCTCACAGGAAACAAGTAGAAGATGAGAACTCTTAAGTCACTATGTTCTGTGAATTAGGCAGAACTCAGCCTGGGGACAATGAATGGCGCTGTCACTCCACTGCATTCAAAGGCTGTCAACGTCTCGCCACCTCATCCCTCACTCTGTCCTCCAGAGTCCCCATTGCTCAGGAGGACACCCGTACACTGCTGTAGCAGTCACTGCCCTTTTGTTTCATGCAGAGACAATCCCTTTGCTTTTCCAGTGTAGTCTGGTATTGTACCATAGTTCAATGGTTTGAAGAGACCTAGGCATCATGTTGTGAAAGCAGGTCACCAATGTGGACCTGGCCATGGCATCTATTGGGACCCCAGGTAGATACCGTAACGTGCTCCATTTTAAGTGAGAATACCTGAGCAAGTGCTTCTTGCTTTGTTGTGATAAGTCAGGCAGTTCTTGGCCTGGGAAGGGTGTTACAAGATAGGCTCCCTCTCCTTGCGGATGTGATACTTGGCATGCCGATAAAATTTCTCTCTATAGTGCCAGAGACTCCCAAAGCCCACTGCTGTGCTGGACAAGGTGCAGTAACAACACCCCTTGATTTTTTAGTAATCAAATTAAAAGGAATTGGAGTTTCCTGCCCTTGTACACTAGACATATGAGACGGTTTTCAGTGGCACAGCCACTCCCTGGGAGAATAATCTGCCATTGCTCCTGACTGCTCTATGCCCTTGTCAGCCCTCCCTCACGTATATTTCTTACTCCATCCTTACTCTGGCTGGTTCTCTACAGCCTGCTCCGGGATTATTTATTCATAGACTGGAGTCATTTCCAATGAGGTTTGTAATTGAAAAATGAGAACTGCAAAGGTTTGCCCGGGGAACACTGACGATCTGAGCCAGTCACCAAGGCAAACCCAAGGTTGTTATCCAGGATCACAGACTTTTCAAGTGAGACAAGGTTGCCTAGTGGTTTGGTTCAGTGGTGGAGCACTCGCCTAGCACTCAGGAGTGCTTGCACTACAGCATCACTCAGGGTGGAGCTGTGGCCACAACCTTTTCCATACCCCTCTTGACCCTCATCTTAGTAGCAAAATGTCTGTGCTCTGGCCGAGGTACCTTGAACTGTAGATGCTCAAGAGACAAAGCAATGGTGCTTTAGGAAGCTGACTGGACAATTCTTTCAACGCCGCGGGCATTTCCTTCTCAACTTTGGTTGTAAATATAGCCTGCTCTCACTTACATGACGACAAAGTCTCCTCAAACCACTAGACTATGCTGGAGGCTCCACATCAAGAGTGGGGATGTCACACAAAAATAAAGGAAGAATTAAGAAACAGGCCAAGGTACAGGCCGAGGCACAGAGAGGCCCCAGGGTTCCGCCTCACCTCCACTTGGAGTTCCTCAATCATTTTTTCACTCTGACACACTCATTTCCCACGCTCTGCTTCCTCTTTCTTCTTGCCTCTCCTCTCTCCTCTCCTCTCCTCTCCCGTCCCCTCCCTTCTCCCTCCCTCCCCTCCCGTCCACTCCCCTCCTCCCTTTTCCTGTCCTCTCCCAGAATAATTTTCTCTGATCCTGACAGCAGGAAAGCACAACTAAGGGCTCTGAATATTTATTTACAGATTCTTCCATCTAAAAACCACCAGAATCGTCTCTCTGGGAAGAAGGTTCAAATGCATGCCCATGCTTTCATTGCCAGTGTAAATCTCCTATGCTTGCAACTCTGAGCTCAGAGCATGTCCGCAGGTGTGCTGGCTCACTGTAATGCATCACTCTTTTTGATCAGGTAGAAGTAAAAAGAGCACAACTGTTTGTGCTGGCTGAGGGATAGCCCTGAAGATGCTCAGGCCATGGCCTCTGTAACCCGTGACTGCTGTCTCAATGGCAAAGGTGACTTCGCAGATTTGATTGGGAATTTTAAAGCTAAGAGACTGTTTGGTAGACCACACATACGAACAACCTCAGGTGTCTTCCCTCAAGGCCAGCAGAGGGAGAATCTGGGTCAGAGCAGAAGGAGGTAAAAGCTGCAGTAGAAATGGAGGGAAATTTTTTGAAAATGGAGAAAGGGGTCCATCAGCCAGGACAGAGGCAAAGACTATGTGGGAGCCTCTGAAGAGAGTTCAGCCCTGTTGGCACCTTGCTTTAAGACCAATAGAAAGCATTCAGCCTTCTGCCCCCAACAGACCTGAAAGAAAATCATTTTGTCATTTAAGCTGGCCAGTTGGCAGTATTTTACTGGAGGCATCATAGCACATTGATTACAGTAGTTCTTAAGACACAGGCAGGCACGGTGTGGCCTGAAAGCAATTCCTGGTAAAGTTTTGAGCCTCTCCATAGGAAAGAAGCCTTGGGAGGGGCTGGGATGTATTAGCCCATAGGATCTATGCAAACAAAAACATCAAGCTCAGAGCGCTACGTGAAAATCCTCTCAGAAATAAGAGAGTGCCTTACAGAAGAACCAGGGCTGCTTGAGAATGGCCTTGGTGGGCATGTAGAGGGTTTCAAAAGGAAACCTGGTATAAGAGGGAAAGACCTGCTGGGCGTGGTGGCACACACCTTTAATCCCAGCACTTGAGAGACAGAGGCAGGCAGATCTCTGTGAGTCTGAGGCCAGCATGGTCTAAAAGTGTGAGTTCCAGAACAACCAGGGCTGCACAGAGAAACCCTGTCTTGAAATAACTAAAAAATAAAAAGAGAAAGAAAGTTCTAAACAGAGAAACAAAACCAAGTGTGAGATTGGAGAAAAGCACAAAACCAGAAACAATCGGTTCTCAGGTCCCCAGCCTAGTGCCTGGCAAGGCAGGTCACTGCCAGAAAGCCTTTATCCTGGCATGAAGGTTTAATATCAGGATTTCAAGAGTTCAATTCCCAGGTCTCAATGATGTTCAAATCCATGTCAGGTTTTGGGGTTGGATTATATAGGACAGTTCCTGGGGCTTTTGAAGTTTACATTTCTCCACATTAACACAGGTGATATTTGACACACACACAAAAAAAATATTGTCCAACTAGTAAAAAATCATAAGAAAGTCTAAGTGAAAGCTATGGCATCAGGAGATATGCAGTAAGCGAACAAGACAGCCAAAGACAGAGCCCTTAAGTCAGCCCTAGTAAACACCTTCACAGAGGACTAACAGTGGCTTGCAAAGGTGTTTGTGAGTGTTTCTGCAGGGATCCAAAGACAGCTTCAGGGAGCTGAAGGTAAGATACAAATTTACTATAAACTCTAGAAGGAAGAAGACATTCCCAGATGAGGAATAATTTACTCATAGCAGGGAGAAAAATAAGGTGACTTCTGTATTTGGGGAAGTAGATAATGATACACCAATATTTCTCTCTTAAAGTCTTTTTCTCTTAGTGGTTTAGGAGGATTTTCATTCTATTCTTAAACTATAATAAAAAGAAGACACAGTATGCCACCATTGCGAGTTCAGTGTTCCTTTCACTCGAGTGTTACAGACCACTTTCTGCAATGCTTTTCATCAAGATGAGTGAGCTATTATCGAATTAAATCCAGATGGAGGCAAACCAAGGCTTGGGTTTTACTGCGGTCTATACCATGACATCAGGGTCTCAGTTCTACATTTCTGCTCTGTCATCCTTAGCAAACAGCTGTCCTTCACACTGCTGATCCACAGCACAAGGCAGCCACTCCCACTTTAACCACGTGCATCATACGGTGTGCTGGACATGGAAGCAAATGCAAAGGGAAATGTTTATCATTTCCTTCCAGAAGCTTCCCTTAAAGCAGCATTGACTCACACCCCAATGCTCAAATTGGCCTTGTTTATCCACTCCCACCAGCCCCACTGTACCATTTTTTACTTTTAGGCTGAGTAACCCAATGTCCTAAAGAACAACAAGGAATTCTTTAAGAAATAAAGGAGAAGGAAATGGACACTGTGTGGTAGGCTAAAATCTCCTAGGAACTTCAGGAAAAGCATCAAGTATTTCATTTGCCTCAATTAATAGGAATTCATTAGGACTGACTCTCATAGAGCTATTAAAAAACAGAAGATCCATAGCTGGGCATGGTAGCACACATCTTTAATCCCAGCATTCCTGAGGCAGAGGCAACTGGATCACTGTGAGTTCAAGGTTAGCCTGGTCTACAAAGTGAATCGAGGAAAGCCAAGGCTACACAGAGAGACCTTGTCTTGAAAAACAAAAAAAACAAAAAACAAAAAACAAAACCAGAAGATCCAAGGTGAGAATACGGCTCAGACAGCGAAGGACTCGCTACTTAATCCTGTGGAACTGAGTTCAGGTCTACAGCACCCACATAAAATTCATGCTGTGGTACTGTATGTCGATAACCTCAACCCTGAAGTATAGAGACAGCCCGATCTCTAGAGCTCAGGTGCCACCTAATCTAGGTAACCAACGAGTTCCATGTTCAGTACAGAACGCTGTCTCAAAATATAAGTGGAAATCAATTGTGGAAGGCTCTTAATATATACCTCCAAATGCACAATCTTATACATGCATGAGTACCTGCATGCATATATGTGCACATGCAAACACACACACACACACACACACACACACACACACACACACACACAAATGAGTATGTTAGTAATAGTAGTGTACATTCATCAAGAATTTTGGTTGTAAGCAACTGAAACAATGATGGCTTAAACTAAAGAGTAGAGCAGGAGGTAATTAGGCATACATCAAGGTGTCTCATAAGCATAAACTTCAAATAACCTACTCTCAGGAAGAGAAGAAATCAGGGATGCTCCAGGAATGCCTCCTACTTTTCTTCCATAAACCTGCCAATCACAGGACCACATAGGGCATTTTACAAAATAGCATTCTAAAGTTGCAGGATGATAAGTGTCAGCTCCTGTCACAGCTGGCTATACATTAGATCACTGAATCATTGTCTAGGACCAGCATCTTCTAATGATAGAGTGTATGATAGTGTCTGTTCATCCCTCGGGTGCCATCCCACTGCCTTGCCACTTTACTGGGAAGTGAACTGAGAAGTGATATGTTTACTAAGACAGTACATATGAAATTCAGAAAACTCAACCCAAATTTATATTGTGCACATCTATTCTGATAGAAGAAAGACTTTGATTTAGTCTGCTAAGAACATAACTTAGCTGATATTATTATTGAGTCACTATAAAACACCCCTGAAGTTTGGTGTTAAAGTATGGTTTGGGACTGAGAACTGGGGAAATCCATGCAGTTTAGTCTGTTTCCACCACCATACCTCCCATGTTCTTGAATCTACCGATTAAACGCCATATTAGCTAATAATGAAAACTTACTGAAATGTAAAGACTACTCTGTGTACCTGATGAGAAACAATAGTTTTCAGCCTCTAGCATCTTTTTTGCCGACCTATCCACACCCACCAATGCCTCACCTCTTTGTCCCCAGCGTTCTAATCTGATGCTTTTCTCACTAGGGCTACCCAATGACTTCTACATGGCAAGCAACCCACAGCCTGACTTCAGGTCACTTTTTCTCTCAGGCAACGTAAATGGGGAATTGTTACATTTCCAGCCATAGACTTCTCTGTTATCTTCAGGGACGCTCCATGGAGCTGTAACACTTAGCTGAGCACTATAGTTATTGCCAGCATTTCACATTAAACCAACTATGAGGTTTAATCTTCAATGGACTCAGAAAACCATCTATCATTAGTAGGCATTAGTAGACATGATCGGATAGATATACGATACTGCTAACAGAGGGAGTGTGTGTCCAGATTACACAAGATATTCACACATTCTGTGCCTAGACTGAGGATGGAATACTTTGAGTTCCAGCCAATGTGAAGATATTTATCAGGTATAGCAATGGTTTATGAGCAGCTTGAAGATAAGTTATCCAAGGTCTTCAGTCTTCATCAAACTCCATACAAAGCTAGGCACACATTCTGGAAACGGTATCTGGCCAAAAGCAATGTGATTTTTCCTCAAACTCAATAGGCCAACTCCAGAACATAGCTTGAGACAAAGTTACTTCTCCAATATATGACCTTATACTGTATGGTACCCTGGAGCTTTTCAGTCATAAATTCTGAGAAAAGAGCAAGGTAAATTTTGTCACAGAAGCCAGCTTTGCTCCATTCGCCCTGAGAGAGTTTTTTAGATACTCAAAGGTACCACTTTCCTCTCTTTTTCTGTCATGGTTTATTATGGAAAGGATTCATTTTCACATTCCATAGTCTTTGGATTGTACTACCATGCTAGCTGGCTGGGATCAGTGCAATATGGTGCATTTAACTCTATTTCAGATTCTAAAGAAAAACTAAAGAGAAAATATGTTAGTAAATGACATCACACATTCCTTCCATCCACCAAGAGACCATCATGTCTCCACAAAGTGACATTCCTTCAACTGGACTCTAGAACAGCAAGACACATGGAGGGCATCTAAGGCCTGTCCACAGTGCAGTGTTGAGTTAGAACTGCAGGGTCACAGTACAATGCAACTCTCAGAGAAATGAGTGCTTGTTTTTTGCAAGCAACTGAGATTCCTGATGTATTTACAGCAAAAATTAATGATGGCAGATAATGTTCCAGGTAAAAAGGCCAGAGAATGCACAACATGCTTTCTCACAGTGTGATATAAAATCACACCACATGTTCTACTCTCTCCATGACGTGGGGCATCAGGTGTAGAAATATGTCCTTTACATTGGAAACCATGTCTCAATATACACTACATCATTAAAAGACTAGAGGCTTCACATTAGCCAACTCCAGTAGCTTCAGCCAAATTGTCTTGGCACTTCTCACTCCATGTTCTTCCAGATCAGGCACTAGATAGCATCAATGTAATGAAAGCACATCGTACATACTCTTGGGGGCTCACCTGAAATGTGATCAAGCACAGCTGCTTTATGATGCCTGCCAGTTAGTCACAGCTGTGGCTGTGTCCGAGGCTACGGGCAAGAAGAGATTTATTCAGCAGAGCCCTTAACATCACATAGTTTATATTAAAATAGCAAAGAGTGTGCTTACGTATACACTCTAATGACTGATTCCAAACACCTAGCTTCCACATCTCCTGGGAGGCGACCGCCTGCATTCTCACAGTGCAATGACTGTGCTAACTGTGGTGCCAAATTTCTGGGCAACAGAAATGCATTCTGGATGCCATAATCAAAAATATTATTGGGAGATTATAAGAGTACCTTACAAAGAACCATAGGAGTTAAATAGTGAAGCTTTGTGAACATGAAGAATCCATGCAGCACTGAGAACATTGCAGCATATTGAAACCTTCATTCGCTCATAATGATTCTCGGGCTTGACCTCACACTATAGTCATGAACTCATACAATCCCCTTGCTGATGCCCATGTTTCAGTAGCCTTTAAATCCTAGGGTGGCTCTAATTGGCAGTCATAGCTGAAACCTTAGCGGCATCAGAAACACTTATAAAGCTAGGTTCAGCGTGCATCTCTGACTCCATCCTCAGAACCTCTAATTTACATAAATCAGTTGGAGATGATTTACATTTATAACAAGTTTGCAGATGGTGGACTGGGTGTTGGATGAGGCCCGAGACTCTATTCGTGACAAGTTATCTCATGATCTGAAGTTGCTGATCCTCAAACCCCACTTACAAGCAGCAATGTTCTAAACAGTTCTCCTCAAACTCAAACATAGGTGCATCGCATTCAACCTTTGTGAGACATGAGGTCCGGGACTCCACCAGCAAATTATGGTTTAAGTAACCCCCAAGTGGTGCTGATGCAGCAAGCAAGCACACCTCTCTCCATCACTTCTATCAAGCAATGCCTAAGTCAAGTGATTTTGTTTTATTGTCATATTGCGGCAAATGGGGTGTTGCTGGAATCCGGTGATGATCTGTAGCTATTCAACACTCCTTCCAGTAAGAAAGCCCACAAATCACAGGAAAGTCAGAAGGACACAGGCAAAAGATACAGGACTCTGAAGTCCTCTCCCTGAGCTTCCATAAGCATCGTTAGCAGTTGCTGGTCAAGAGGAGACTCTTTGGTGGAACTGCCTCCAGGTTGCCCAGGGAACACGAGTGGTACAGCTTTTCTAAGTTGTCATTCATCCTGCAATTAAACATTTTAGTAATTTAGGCAAGTCATCCATGCTTCTGTAAATCACTCCTCATCCTATAAGTAACTGTAATAACCTCACTGGTCCACCAACGTAGGCTTGGGTAGAATGCTGTCTCTACACTGTCACCGGTGTACTATCTAGGGTGAACAGGGATCTGCTCATTTCATGTCCCATTTTTCAAAAAGTGATGCAGTGAACAGAGGGACGTGATATGGTTATACATTCCACATTGCCCATCTCACAGCACATTACACAGTATAAAATGTCAGTGGTTCTAAGACTGAGAAATACAGCGGCCCCACCATAAGTCTCTGTTCTAGTTTTATAATTCCTGTTAGGAAAAAGAAAACCGAGCACTCTCCCTGCTAATAGGATGTATCCATGCCCTGATCAATCAGTTCCGTGAGGTAGCACAGACCTTATGGCACATACGCGTTGGCTGGAAACCAGCTCTGGGAGAGAAACAACTAAAGATGGCCGGTGAGCTAGTAGAAGTGAAGAGAAGCAAGGGGAAGTATAATGAGCTGGGGCTGCTGTTCTCTCTAGATCCATAGTGCCATGGGGAGTAGGCAGCACTCGACGAGAGATGAAAGATGAGCTTTCACTCCTGCTGCTGTGGCTGGATATGTTTCTGTTGTCCTCACAGCTGTGAACTTCATTCCAGGCCCTTGAAGCGCAGGGCAACTGCACAGTTTCCTGTGTTTAATCGTGCCCCGGGTTTCCTTAAAATAAACTCTGTTCCTGCAATAACTAAGCCCATTTCTTTTGCTCAAAACCTGAAGTATGCATGCACACAGTCAAGTACATATGTGCACAAGCGGGTGCCAGTTCACACTGGGCTCAGTGTTGGCTCAATATGAATTGCCATCCTGTCCCACATAGGACCTGGCAAAGCAGAGAACCAGCTGACCTGCCCTGTGCTGCGGGATCGCCTTGACTTTGGTTGCCCAGCACTGCCTCACCACTAACCTTTCTACACTCTTCAAGTCTGTTCTAGATACGGTACTTGAAGAGGAATGACAACATCACCCTTGATTGGGTGTTTATTCAGACTCCCTGTTCTGAATGTCTCTCAAGATAGCAATAAATACAGGCATCTACATACATCCATATAGAAACAACCGCATAGAGATGTGTGTATGGAGATGTAGTGAGCTATCTACAAGAGAAGACCCTGCAGACATGAATTGAAACCAATTCAACGTCTCTATTAGCCATTAGGCAACTGCATTGGCTGTTGTGAAGCCAAATGCATTCCCAAGCCTTTCTTAGGGTGGGTTTTGGAGCATTAAAAAAAGAACACCCCAGGTTGACACACTTCACTTAGCAGGAATGGTTAGCCAGAAGTAGAACCACAGTAGGCAGAGAGTGTAGTTATTACAGTTAGGGACTTTTCCAGAACTATGGATTGTAATGTCTTTGTTCTCATTTTGGCAGGGGCTGCTGCCTGTGTGCTGGGTTCTAAGAACTGAAAGGTACTTGCACCGTGATATCAGTCATTGTCTGGGGTCCTGCCATTGTTATAAGATTTTTAGATGGTACAATTATCATCAGTGAAGAAAATGAAATTTTACGGAAGTAAGATAGCCTGCCTAAAGAAACATATCTCAAAGACGGTAGAATTGGAGCCCAAATTCAGGTGTGTACTAAACCGTGACCGGTTTCTTTTCATCACTCTCTCTAACTCACTAACCAGTTCCCTACGCAGATTCTCTGTGGATGCCGACTGTTTTGTTTATAAGCTAGGTGTCAGTTAGAACCTAAGTCCTTGAGTTAAAATTCTACGCACATACAGAAAGCAGTACCTGGCCAGACACCATGCTCTCAATAGACCTATTTTTAATAAGTTTTTCACTTCATTGTAGCTTTAGAGAGAGTTCCCTGTGTGCCTCATCCCCTTTGCCTCATGATTTCAAACAGATGGTAAAGTAGTCTTGGAATGAGCAAGTCCTTATTGCAACCTACTTCAGGACAAAGATGCTGCACAGGGCCCGGTGACTGCAGCCAGTTCTCTGTCGGTCACCAGGCAGCACGCTGTCAGGTCAGCCCAGCTGGAATGGACCCTGGTGACAAAGAAAATGTATCAGGAATGTCCTAGTGCTCTGTGAGGCTCAGATCTGGCACTTGGCTGGCGCTTACAACACAGGATAAATCAGTGGAGTGTGCCTGTGTCGTGCCAGCTCCTCCAAAGGTTGTGTCTCACTTAGAGCATCAAAGCCATTGGCCAGACGTCCTGTTCTCCCCTGTGTTTTGCCCAATGCCAAGTACACTACAGATGGTTTCCCAAGTGCTAAATAATAACACTGTCTAGCTCTCATAGGCTATTTGCTGTACAGTCATTCTTTAAACGCATTCTATTAACTGCTGTAGTCCCTGCTCTTTGTAAGAAAGAGTGTTATGGGTGACAAGATGGACATTCCGTTAAAAGACATTCTCAGAAATAGATCTCGCTCTCGATCATTTGAGATTCTTGCAGCAGGAGGCAAGAGCAGAGCATTAAAAGTTTCAACACCTTGTCCTTTATGCTAGGTGCAAAATTTACAACCACTGCCCTACCTGCATCTTCCCTG
Source organism: Acomys minous (assembly GCF_964271855.1). NCBI lineage: Eukaryota > Metazoa > Chordata > Mammalia > Rodentia > Muridae > Acomys > Acomys minous. The sequence goes on from NC_140487.1 coordinate 15,172,173, forward strand.
AGATCCTATCTGCCTTTGTGGACTAGCATGACATAATTCTACTCTGCTGTAATAATGTGATGGTGAAGAGGAATTTTCTGCTTGGAAGAGACCACCTCATTTCAATATGCAGTGACATCTTTTGGAAACCAATATCCTCTATAATGGGGAATGGCTGCAGATCAAGGGCAATCATTTCTGTGATTTATGAGCAGTGCAAGCAGATGGTTTTTTGAATATTTGGCCTTTTACCAAAACCTCATGCAAGCTAAGCTGTTCTATCTTATTGCATGAGATGCCTCTGCTTCCAGGTGAGGGATGGGCTGACTCAGAATCTGCCTTTGTACTTGAAAGCAGGGGCCAAGATGCTACTTAACACAAGATGAGGGAACTTTTTCATTTTAATTTCCTCCCGCTAGCAGCAATCACAGGTACAGACCAAGTCACGCCAGCCAAAAAGATAGAGAGCCAGATACCTGGCCTGGGCCGTGAGGTTGTCGCACTTTGCTATGGTTATTAGATTATCAATTTTCTCCCCTCAAGACCTGTGTGATTCACGGGGAACACTATTAGCCTGGCAAGAATTAATTATAGCCACAGAAAAGGTGACCTTCCCAACAAAGGCGAAAAGGCAAACCAGTGTGTGTGTGTGTGTGTGTGTGTGTGTGTGTGTGTGTGTGTATGTGTACAACTAGGGAGGCTAGGGAGTTTAGAAGTTGGGTTAGGATTCTAGGCAGGGTCTTGAGAGCTGGCTGATTAAAAGGAAGCCTGTCAGATTGCTCCTAAGTAAGAGACTTTAGGCTGCATTAGATTCTGCTGGAAATATGAATTCTGGGCATTATTCAGTATTTTGATGCAGGAAGATTTTCTTTCCATTTATTTAATATTTACCTAGGTTAAAAAAATAAAAATAAACAAAACCCAGAAGCTTCTGAGGACTGAATATTGACACTGAAAAAAGAAGTATCATTTCGTCTCATCTTAGCATCAGAAAATGCAGGGCGTTCTGCACTGTCTCGTTCTTTACAAGCTTCTCTAACCAAATACCAGAAGCTTAGTAAGTTAACAACTATAAAGAATTTTTCACCATTTTAGAGGCTAAGAAGTATAAAACCAAGCGCCAGCAGATCTGGTACTTGATGATCACTTTGGGGTTTATAGCTACTACTTTGGCACTCTTCTACAGGAATCCTTAATCCAGTGGTTCTCAACCTCTGGATTACAACCCCTTGGGGGTCTCCTAAGACCTTGGAAAATGCAGATATTTACATTATAATTCATAATAGTAGCAAAGTTAACGTTATAAAGTAGCAATGAATCTAATTTTATAGTTGTAGACCACTACAATATGAATAACTATATTAATGGGCCATAGTAGTAGGAAGGTTGAGAGCCACTGCCTTAATCTTATCAATGCGAGTTCTGATGTCAACATTTAACTGCTTAGAAAGAGCTCATTTTCTCCTTAATATGACAATAAAGCAGCTCACAGCCAATCACTGAACAGAAGATTGAATAAGGCTGGACTTGCTGCCAGCCAGGAGAGGAGGAATTAGAAGAGGGAGTAAGGGGATTTAGTGGCGGGCTGAGGTCTAGAAGACACCAGGAGGGGTGCTAGAGCGTGAGGCTACAAAGAGCAAGTATTTCTGCGATACACGCTGGGAGGAAGCCAAGTTAACTTGTAGGGTAAAGGATAGAGTAATAACTGCTCAATTCTTGTGCTGTGAAGCTTATTAAAATAAGGAAGGACAGCAGGTTACCAAGAAGAGACTTGATACCCTATGAGCATATACAGGGGGAGGTAATCCCCCTCAGGAACAGTCATAGGGGAGGGGAATAAGGGGAAAATGGGAGGGAGGGAAGAATGGGAGGATACAAGGGATGGGATAACCATTGAGATGTAACAAGAATAAATTAATAAAGGAAAAAAATGAAAAAAATAAGATAATGGAGTCTCAATTTATTTGGGTGATAGCCAGGTTAAGAAAGAAACTGAGAAACAAACACAGTTTTATAAAAAACAACTTTACCAGGGTGGAGGCTGGTATTGTGGAACTGAGAATCTACAGGCACCTGGAAGACAGGCCTCAGGATACGCCAACAGAGGGTCTTCTTGATTGTGTTAATCGATGTTCATTTTTTTGTTGAAGGGAGGAGCACTTCATGGATAGAGGATGTGGAACTGAATAAAATTGAAGAAGTGAGCCCAACACTAACACCCATTTGTCTCTCCTTCTTGAACATAGATGCAATGTCACCAGCTATCTCAAGCACTTGACACTGTGACTTCCCTACCAAAATGCACTGGCCCCTTGAACTGTGAGCTGAAATAAACTCTTTCTCCCTGTGAGTGCTTTTGTCAGGGTATTTTATCATAGGAACAGCATCATCAGCAGGAGTCTTTAATTATTCATATACATGTTCTTAGAGGCATATAGAAACCTCATAGCATACACAACTGTGCATTCGAGATCTCTCTGTGCATTTTCTCTCAGGAAAAAACCTTGAAGCAAAGCAACACCACCTTTTCTCACTATGCTTTTATATTTGAGTTGAGCTGGAAAGCTTCGGTACCTGCTAAAAGGATTTTAGAATGAACAGTAACAGGGAAGAGGGATTTCTTTCTTTCTTTCTTTTTTAAGGTAATAAATTGCCAGCGGTCAGCTTCCTTTTTGTTGTGACCAGCCTGTACTACCCTTGGGTTGTAGGTTCCTGCAACAAATAAGTATTTGCTCTGATCTATCCATTTTCATAACATCAGAGGTCACAGAACCCAAGTTTTCTTAAGAACTTGAACTTTTCATATAATTCAGTTATATGTGCCTTTTTACCTTGATTTCTTCTTTGGTCTATTCATTATTCAGTAGTGTGTGGTTTCCAGGAATTCATGTAATGACTACATGTTATTTTATTTTTAATTTTATTTCACTGTGGTCAGATAAAAAAGACATGAAGTTATTCCAATTTGTCTATACCACTCGGGATGTGTTTTGTGTCCCAGTATTCAGTCTTTGAGTGAGGCCTCCATGTACTGCCAAATAGAATGTGTATTCTTGGCCTTTGTGTGGAATATTCTCCAGATATCTGTCCGGTCCATTTTGCCTGTGACTTGAAGAAGGTTGGATATTAAAATAACCTAGTATTGCTGAGCTGGAGGTAATCTGTGTCTTTTTTTTTTTTCGGTAGTACCAACTCTGATGAAATTGAAATTGGGTATGCCAGCGTGTGTTTAGGATTGAAATGTCCTGTCTTTAGCTCTTCTGATTCAGTTTCCTTTGAAATCTATTTCTGGAAATGTTTGGGGAGAAATACTTGCTTGTGTCCTTCCTTGTCTCACTTACTCAGAATGCTTCTTTCCATCCTTACATTTTGAGGTGATACCTATCCTTGAAGGTAATAGGAGTTCCTTGTAAGCAACAAAAACAGAGACTTTGTTTTTTAATCCATTATATTAACTTGTATCTTTTGATAGGAAAGTTGACGTCAACAACATTTAAAGTTATTACTGAAAGGTGCATATCAATTGCTGTCTTGTTTTTCGTTTGTTTGTTCTTTGTGGTCTTCTTATTTAATGTTTCAGTAATTATGTTTCCATTTGTCTTCATCCTACAGAATTTGTCCATGCTTGTTTCTCCCCAGTCTGAAATATTAATCCCATGTTTTCCCTTATGGCTGGGTTAGTGAGGATGGATTCCTTTAGCCTGTTATATCTTGAAAAGTCTTCCTTTCTTCTTTAAAAAAATGGTCGAGAACTGCTAGATTTTCCAATTGCATTTTGAGTTTTCAATCCATTTCATGTCAGCTTTTCCAGTAGCCCCTGGGCCTCCTGTGATGCCACTGTAGATCGGATAGAGACATCTCATTTCCTCCAGAGAGAGTTGAAAGTTCCAGTGTCTGTATGGTGTCCACTGACTGCAAGGGTTTGGGATGGGAGACTGATTACTGTCCAGAGAATATAAAACATTATCCCTAGGGAGGAGATGGGTATTTTCCCACAATGGTGAGTACTCCTCAACCTGTGTTGGTGAGAGTGTGGGTAGATTCAGAGTTTATATGGGCGTGACTAGAATACGGTGCTTCTTTATCCTAATGGTGGTTTTGATTTCTTTTCTTTTTTGTTTTACAGTGGGTTGGTCATTTATTTTTTTATCTTTCTGTGTTGTTCCTTCCTTGGTTGAGATAGTCAATTTTCATTGTCAACTTGATGGATTAAGAAACACCTAGGGCATAAGTAGCACACCTTTAGGTGTGTCTATGAGGATTTTATAAGGATGCTGTTTTTAAAAAAAGACCCATCATGAATCTTGGAGGCATCATCCTCTGGGCTCAAGTCCTAGGATGAGTAAGAAGTCAATATAGGAAGGACTGCCTGAGCTTTACTGTTTTGCCTTCTCTGCCTGCTGATCCATGCAGATGTGAGTCAGCAGCCTGTCCCCAGCGTGGGCAACCTTTCTTCAATTATACCCTGCCTTCTCTGCCACGGTGGAATATGTCTCTGAACTATGTAGTGAGAATTTAGCTTCTTTTAAAAAAAAACAAAAATATTGTCAAAATATGTTTTCATTTTAATTCAATGTGTGGGGGTAAGGGACTGCTCTAGCAGAAGCATGATTTTGCTAGTTGCAGATAGTTTCTGCCATTGTGTGATGTTTGGAATTTGGGGGAATTTTCAGAGGGTGGATAAGTGCTAGGGCCCCCAGAGACATGGTGGGTTGTTGGAAAGTTGTTGGTGGTTTGTTGGTTGGTTCGTTGGTTGGTTGGTTGTTGATTGCTGTTTATTAAGTAGTTGTACACAAAGAAAAAAACAACAAGAAGAAATTAGATATCCTGACATTGAAGATCGAACTTGCCCCAAGGAACTCAAAGCCCCTAATCAGCAGGAATAATCTAACTATAATGTTGCCCTTGTTCTAGGCCCTGACTTTACTTAGGGATTTCCTTCTTTTCTATCCCTTTTTGCTCTCTTATCTAGTGCTAGAGGGTTGAAAGGGAGGAAGAAAGGGGTAAATAAGGTGAAGAAATCCACAAAGTAGCTAATGCCAGCAACAGAACCATGAGTTAAAATAAACATTTCTCCTTAAGTTGCATCTAAACAGGTATTTGATCAAGGCAATGAGAAAAAAAATTAACTAAACATTTATCCTTTGGGTAGAGGAATGAAACTTTTCTTTTGACTAGTTGTTTAAATATATGTTCCTTGTTTTTTTATCTGCATTATTGTCTTCTTCGGGTCCAAGCCTGGGATTCACATTAGCAAATAGAATATGCAAGAAACTTACTGAGGTGTCACTTCTTGATCCCAGGATTCCTTAGGGAAGCTTGTCTACCTGCTCCTCTCTCCTACTCAGTATCTCCTGTGTTGCATTGTTTATAATGTAATGGGGAGGGCGCTCATTCTTCAGTCCAGGAAGCCTTGATACTATTACATCTCCTCTCAGTTTGGTCCTTTCAACTTGCTCTCTCCTGGAAGAAGAAGGTCTGAAATTGACAGTCTATCTTGTCCTCTCATGCTTAGAGCCTTCTTTCTTATTAATTCTCCAAGTTTGAGGAGTATTATTAAAAAGTATATTTTAAGTGAAAAATATGAGTCATATACAACTTCTCTGAAGATTTGATTTACTCTGTATCTCTGGTATTTCTTGTTTTGTTTTTTGGTTTGTTTGTTTGTTTGTTTTTTGAGACAGGGTTTCTTTGTGTAGCCCTGACTGTCCTAGACTCGCTTTGTGCACCCGGCTGGCCTCGAACTCACCGAGATCCACCTGCTTCTGCCTCCTGAATATTGGGATTAAAGGTGAGCACCACCATTCCTGGGTCTAGTATTTCTAGCAAAGATGTTAATTTTACTTCACTACACTATTAATTTCTTTTTTAAAATGTTTTGTATGTGTAAGCATGTGTGGCATAGTATGCATATGGAGGTCCAAAGACAATTTTGTAGGGTCAGTCCTGTCCTTCCATCTTTATGAGGATTCTAGGCACCAAAATTACATTGTTAGGTGTATTTTTTTTAAAAAAAAAAAAAAGCTTTATCCTCTGAGTCTTTTAAATGAAACATTTTAGAATTTACACTACCTTATCAAATCCTTTCATATGTATAGCCATGTAGAAATTCAATCCTGACTTTTGTTGCATCATCTTTTTTTCTTTTATTTCAGTGATTTTATATTTTCTTGATGTTTAATGCTCAACTAAGATACAATCATATTCTGTCTCTTAAATGTTTTCCAGTTTAATAGGTAATATGTGACTACAAAAATAATGAACTATGATCAAGTCAAATGTGATGAAAAGTTAATCTCCCTGTGATACTAAATATTCTCCTTTCCTTGTATTCAAGCATTATTGATAGTTCATATTTTATCTAGAAACATCTTATGTACACTTGTGTAAGTGTATATTTGTTTGTTATTTTTGATATAAAGGCATCATGTAGGCATTGGTTTTATCTCTTACTGTATCTTAAAGATCATTTCATGTGAGAACTCCACTAAATGAACCTACCTTTGATGAGGGTGGTGGCATACACCTTTAATCCCAGCACTCAAGAGGCAGAGGCAGGTGGATCTCTGAGTTTGAGGCCAGCTTGGTCTACACAGAAAGTTCTAGGACTGTCAGGAATAGATAGAAAAACCCTATCTTGAAAAAAAAGAGAATCTACCTTCAGTTATGTGTCTACTGTCTCTGTGAAAATATTTCTGTTAAAACACTTAACCATGAGAAATATTTAGAAAGGCATACTAATCCCCTTAGTCCTGCATTTTAATAAAAGGACTTTACACTTTTTTCATTTTTATTTTTATTTTAGAAATCCTTTACTAAGGCCTTCTCTTTCATTTCACCTGATCTATTTTTGTCCAATTGGCATCCCCTTTCTAGATATAAAATTACTATGCTGGCGGCTTTTATAGATCCATTCCGATAAGTCTGAAGGAGCACACAGCAAAATGTGTGCATTGTATGTGGTTGAGTGAATAAAGAGAGATTTTCACTTTCATTAGTTCAAGTAGCATATGTTGAAATGTTATGAAAAGAAAGAAGTGATATGTTAAGTGTTTAGTATATAGTGATAGCACACAGTTCACCTACTCAAAATATGGGAGCAAGGGCCACTGAGGCTGAACTCTACCCAAAGGAAGAAGTTTCTGTTTATGCCACATCACAAGTGTGTTGAAACTAGTGGCAACCTTTTCCTCTTGGCCCTGGCTCAGGACAGGAATAGTGGACCCCCACTATGCTACTAAGCCAAAATGTCACCTTCCTCCTTACTGAAAGCAAACAATAGCAAACAAATTGGACAGTTGGTTTGTATAGAAAGTGCTAGAAAATTCCAAGGATCTGGTAGACAGCGGTTTAGTGAATGGTCTACTTAACCTAGTTTACGGAGGTTCTCTGCACTCACAGAGGTCTAAAAACTACTCTAAGCCTCAAAGAAAAGAAAGATAGAAGGTTATGAAAGCCAATGGAGAGCTGTGACTACAAAAAATGTCCTGGTAGGAGCTCTGGATCTTAATGTAAAGGCAGTAGCAAAACCAATATAAATATAACTGGGGAATAGAAGCAGGCCAACCCAACAGGAGTTACAGCTAAAAGAATTGAACTGCAGCAATATCAGGAGGGAGCTAAGGAAACAGAGACTTCCCCTAACCATTCTACTCTCCTGCTTTCTGGTTTCCTATGATGTCTCTTCTTACTGAGACTTAATAAGAAGGCAAAATGCAGTTGCCTGGGTCATTTAGGGTCAGGACCAAGCTCCTGTGGTCTGGAGCAGGCTGAGAAGTGGAATCTCTGGCTTCTATTGTCCCACCATTCTTCCCTGGCCCTTGCTTTAGCAACCAACAACAGCAATAGAGCCTTGACTTAGCTACAAACAGGTCCCACTGCCTCAGGCCTGGTAAATGAGATGCTTACATAAGACCAACCTACTCACCCATCCTTAATGTGTTCAACCTGTGTATGCAAGGAAATCAACAGTGCCTGCAGCAACTCTAGACCAATCAGAGTTGCACATTAATAGACAAATATGCCCCTTCTCAATGATCCCAATGATGAGAGCTAAGAAATTTGGTGCTAATCCTACATGGTTTTGCAGAGACTTCTTGGCAAACTTGTGCCCTACTTACCTATAAAAACAACTGACATTCAATCTAAGTAACTTTCCTGATGTATTATCTTTACCACCTTCTTTGAGTTCTTTTTCTTAGTCCCATGACTCTGATTCCTTGAGAACATTTCCCAGAATGGTTGCCTGTATCCTTTTCAGAACTTCTGGTTTTGAGGAAAATAAAGATAAAATAAACATAAGACTGGAGAGATGGCTTGGTGGTTAAAGGCACTTACTTCTCTTTCAGAAGACCAAGGTTTAATTCCTAGCATCCATACTGAAGTTCAAAACCATTTTCAAATTCAGTTACAAGAGACTCAATTCCATCTTCTGACCTCTGGGGGCTCCTGCATACACGTATGCACATAAATGCACTCATGCATGCCTGTGAATTAAATAAATAAGGTTTAGAATTAAGGAAAGAGTGAAATATTTTAGACAGAGAATAGGAGAATAACTTAGTAGCACTCTCTCTCCCAAGTAAAGCAAGAGCAAGTAACCCCATTCCAAATCTGTGTGGACACCTACTACCCTAACGATTGTTCAAAATGACTATGTGTGTGACCACTTTTAGAGAGATGTATGATAGTAAAACATTATTTTATAACATGAAATATGAAATACTTTATATATAATATACTTTATAATATAATAGCAAACTACAGCATAAGAGAATTTTTTTAAGATTATGCTTTAGTTGCTGTTATAAAATACCCCAACAAAAGCAACTTAATGGAGAAAGGGTTTGCTTAGCACAACACAGGTTAGAGCCCATTGCTGAGGAAATTGAAGTCATCACAAACTTAAAACAACCGGTTACATCACAGCCAGAGTTGAAAGCAGAGATCAATGAATCAATACATACAAGTCAGTATGCGGTCTCTTTCCACTCTTAGTCTGTTAAGGATGCTAAGCATAGAAAATAGATCTGCTGGCTTTAAGACTGGGTCTTCCCACCACAATTAACCCAATTAGGATGATTCCTCACAGGCTTTGCCAGAGGCCTGACACCCAGATGATTTTATATTCTGTCAAGTTGACAATTAGCACTAACTGTCGCAACTCTACCCTTGCTGTGCAGGGTTCCTGGCCTCGGATGTTCTCAAGGGCTCTCTCAATTTTGTGTCTTTCATGCCTTCAAAATCAACATCATATGAATGATGTTCCCAGGTTCTGCTGCCAGCTCATGATGTAGCCCAGCTTTCTTAGACCACAGATGTCTCAGCTTCTCTGTGCAGACCCTGAGGCAAAACTCTCCTATGGCCCCAGTGCAAAACGTCAGGTTTCTCTTTAGTGGCACTAGTCTCTCTAACAGTTATTTCTATTTTGTTATCTTCACTCTCCTTGGCCAAAATTTTAAGCTTGCCCATAAACATTTCCTTCATCAAATACTTTAGCCCGATATTTTGATATTCAACTTGTCTCAAGTTTTCAGGACATAGGAGGAGTGAAGCCAGATTCTAGACCAAAATATCAGTTGAATGGCCTCTAACCCAAAAAAATATGTCCCTTTTTTAACCTTGAAATCTCATGTGCTCAGCCTCCATTGCCTATAATTCTGGCAGCATCCTCCCAAATACCCACAGGAATAGCCCACTAAGCTCATCCCACATCACTGAACGGTTTTTCTGACTCCAAAGTGTCAAATTCTTCTACAATCTTCCCACAAAACAGTTCCAAAAGCTTAAAATACATATGGTCAGGTCTTCCACAGCAACAGCCCTACTTCTTGGTATCACAATCTGTATTAGTCAGAGTTCTCTAGAGTAATATAACAGAATACATATATACTAAACATTAAAGGGGAACTAATATTGTCATACACAATATACTTTGGTGTTCCAACAACGGCGAGGCTTAGAACATGATAGTTGCTCTATCCATCAGGGTGTATGCTTCAATAGTCTCATCCTCATGAAAATGCCTGGAAGATTCCTGAAAGCCAGGAATGGCTGTGAATGGTTGAAGATGCTTGGTGATGTGTCACCAAAGAATGGCAGGAGCAGGTGAACAGGGTAGATGAACTCAACAGCAAGGCACGACCGAATAGGGAAGATAACTTGACAGTATGGCTAGAACGCACTACAGAGGAAAGCAAGAAAGAAAAAAAAACAAAGCTTCTCCCATTAGACTTCTTTATGTTTGCTGACACCAAAATGTAGCCCACATTTAGGATGGGCTTTTCCACACGTGACCTAATCCAAAGAAATCACTTATAGGTGTGCTCATGGGCTTATCTCTTAGTTGACTCTAGATCAAGCCAAGTTGACAAGCAAGAGCACAGAAGGAAACAAGCAGGAAATCATCACACTTTAGTGTAAAGCTTCAAAGCAAACAAAGAAGCAATGCCCTCACCACAAGGATTTAAATAGCAATTCATAGCATGGGCCAGGTTTGATGTCCCACACTTACAACCCCAGCATTGGGAAGACTGAGGCCTGGAAGATCATAAGTTAGAGCCCAGCATGGAATAGCTAGCTCCGGAGTGAGGTTCTCATTTCAAAAATTCAGAAGACAACAAAAACCAACCTTACAGTACAATCTATCAGACCCAGATGGCTAGTGCCACAGCCATGATAAAAGCTGGGGCCAAGCTACGTGGGAAAGGGAGAAATAGATGTTGTAGTTTATACTGATCACAAGTGGTAGGCCAGAGTCCAAAGGATGGAAAGGTCCTAGCTTCAACTATTTTTCAGATATGGGAGCTGTTTGGCTTTTGTTAGTTATATTGCTGCCCCAAAATAAAAAGGTAATGATGTAAATCTAAGGCCAACAAAATTTTCCGAGAAAGAGACAGAGAGTAAGTATTTTGAGTTTTACAGACTACATGTCTCCATAAATCAGCCACAGGACATTCATAACTAAGTGAGCCTGGCTGTCGACCAGGAATGCTTCATTTACAGAAAAAAGTCACAGACCTGAGTTATCCTGTAAGATGCCATTTCTGCCCAAACACAGCTGACTCCTGTTGCTTCTTCACAAAGAACCAGTTTCACTTCAATGTGTATGTATTACCTCAAAGTTGTCAAAAATCATTACAAGTAAACAGAAAATCTATCTCTTGGCTGTTTTGAAAAATTATGTTTTCTGTTACTTAAGAATGCTGGATTAACAAATTACCATCTCATTGGTCATATTTATTTTTCCCATATTATAAAACACTTCGAATTTCACCTGAATGGTCCACCCACCACCACCAAGTGAAGCTGAAAACACAAGACTTGACAACCTACTAGGAAAGTGCATCAATTTAACACACTCTATGCAGAGCTCAAGAAACGTGTGTTTGTTCAGAGACAATTGAATAACTAAACCAAAAACTAGTCTCCTGGAGATAACCTCAGGTTAAAAGGGTTTTGTATTTTCTTGAGAGCTTTTTCTGGTGAAATTTCTAAGAGCCCACTGGTTGTTCAAAGTGGCAGAATGCAAGCATGATTTAGCAACCCCAGGCAAACTTTATATAATAAAGGTGAGATACGACTGACTATATTTCTTATTCATGGGTAAAGTAATCTTCAATTGCACAAATTAAAGTTTGATCAGAATCCAGATGCTAATTGCAATACTGGGCAGAGTGTACTCAAGGTTTAATTTGCAATGAATAGAGAAGAGGCTTATGGTACCAGGCTCGGAACTCGGTGTTTGAATGCTGTAGCTTTTCCTACAGCAAAATAACACACTACAGCATCATTGTTCAGCAGCACCATAGGCATCTCTGTGGGAATTCTGTAACAAATTACTGACGAGAGTTGGCCTATTTAATCCATAATCGTGAATGCCATCAATGCCTATGGTTAGAAAGCCATAAAGCCAAAGAATAGCACACACTTGGGTCTTGTTCAGACTAAATTACTACAGAAAAAAGGCCAAATAGCCAAGTAACAACAACTGAATCTTTAGATTGTCCTCCTGAAATTATTTTTTTGTCCTGAAAATTAAATGCAAAAATACATAATCCTTTTTAGAGCTAGGGTTTTTTTTTTAAATCTAGTAAACAGATATTTAACTTCCCATTGAGTGACGATTTGCTTTTCTCTTTATCACTCAGTTTCCATCAAAGAACACAGAATTCAGCAATTTATTTGAGTGTTCTATAAAGTAAACTGAATTATTGCATAAAAAATAGTTATTGATATCAAGCAGTAAGTTTGACAGCTTTGAACAGATGTGTAAAGAACGTAAAAATACTAACCTAGGCATGAGACATTTTAGCAGTAGTGAGCAAGGGACATCAGTTACACTCGTGTGTTTAGGTGAGGTATAGAGGGAGGATGCCCTATATTTCACTACCTTGCATATCTTTTGTGATAATTTGACTTCCAAATATAGTGAAATATAACATTGAAAAAAAGATCCAGCCTGAATACTTGGGAGCTGCAAGATGGATAGAACATGATAAAAGAATTGGGAAAGGAAAAGTTTAATGTAAATTAGGCTTATGATGCCTAAGTTAGCAGGAACCAGGTGACTTACCAAAAATGGAAGAATAAGAGAAATCATCTGGCTATAAAAAGTTATAATGATCCAGAGAGACATGAGGGGAGTGGTTAAATAATGGAGATATGGGAGGGTTTCAAGGGAGCAGGGGAAATGGTGTAATTATATTAAAATCTAAAAAAAAAAAAGAAATGTTTTTAAATGTCATTTGTATATATGAGGGCTTCTGGGTTTGGTTTTGCAGGAGGAATGGTTTGGTTTTGGTTTTGGGTTTTTTTTTAGTTTTTCTGTTTTGTTTTGTTTTTGTTTGTTTGTTTTTTGTTTGTTTGTTTTTGTTTGTTTGTTTTTTAGGTTATTTTGTGTCTAGCCACTTTGCTGAAGGAGTTTATCAGCTATAGAAGTGCTCTGGTAGAATTTTTGTGGTTACTTATGTATACTATCGTATCATCTGCAAATAGTGATAATTTGACTTCTTTGTTTCTAATTTGTATTCCCTTTATCTCTTTTAGTTGTCTTATTGCTCTAGCTAGAACTTCAAGTACTATATACTGAATAAAATATATACAGAGAGGACAGCATTGTCTTGTTTCTAATTTTAGTGGTATTCTATGAGGTTTCCTCCATTTAATTTGATGCTAGCTACAGGCTTGTTGTAAATTGTCTTTATTATGTTTAGGTATGGTCTTTGTATTCCTGATCTCTCCAAGAATTTTTTCATAAGGAAATGTTGGATTTTGTCAAAGACTTCTTCAGTATGTAATGTGATAATCATTTTTTTTCTTTCAGTTTGTTTATATGGTGGGCTACATTGACATATTTCCATATGTTGAACCATCCCTGCATCTCTGAAATGAACCATACTTGATCACAGTGGATGGTCTTTTTGATGTCTTCAGATTTGGTTTGCAAGTATTTTATTGGGTATTTTTGCATCAATGTTTACAAGGGAAATTGGTCTGTGATTCTCTTTTTTGAGTCTTTGTGTGGTTTAGGTACCAGGGTGGCTGCGGCCTTATGAAATGAATTTGGTAATATCCTTTCCATTTCTATTTTATGGAATAATTTGAGAGATATTTAGGTCTTCTTTGAAAGTCTGATAATATTCTACACTGTATGTCACTGGGCTTTTTATGTTTGGGAGAATTTTAGGTACTGTTTTTCTCTCTTTTTTTTTCTGCTTCTCCTTTATAAGGGGTTATGGGTCTATTTAGATTGTTTATCTGACCTTAGTTTAACTTTGGTAAGTGGTATATATCAAGAAAATTTTCCATGTCATTTAGCTTTTCCAATTTTTTTGGTTTATAGGCTTTTGAAGCATGACCTAATGATTCTTTGGATTTCCTTGGTATCTGTTGTTATGTCTACATTTTGCTTTCTGATTTTGTTATTTTTGAATATTCTCTTTGTCTTTTAGTTAATTTAGATAAGGGTTTGTCCATCTTGTTGATTTTTTCTCCAAAAAAAAAAAAAAAACAACTCTGTTTCATTGATTCTTTATATTGTTCTCTTTGTTTCTTTTTTTTTTTTTTTATATCAGCCCTCAGTGTGATTATTTCCATCTACTCCTCTTGGGTGTGCTTGCTTCTTTTTGTTCTAAAGTATTTGGATGTTGTGTTAAGTTGCTGGTGTGAGACTTTATGAAGGCACTTAGTGCTATGAACTTCCCTGCTAGTACTGCTTGCCTTGTGTCCTATAAACTTGGAAAATAAATTTATTTTCACTAAATTCCACATTTGTATTTCTGCCTTGACCCCAGGTCTGCCTGGAAAGGAAAAATAAAATAAATCTCTTTGGTGGACAGAGGCCCAGTGGGGTTGGGAACAGGAGCGATTAGGTGGGTGGGAGGCACTAACTTTAGCAAAGACTCCTAGTAATGGGGGGGGGGACATGGAAAGTGGACTAACCCTCTTATATAACCAGGCAAGGCCTCATGTGGAGGGACTGGGACACCAACCCAGCGATAAAACCTCCTGTCTATAGTTTGTCCTGCCTTCATAGTGCTCTGGGACCAGAGCATAGCAGAATAGTCATTAAAGAGACCAGAGAGAACTTCATCCAGCAACTGATGGGAGCAGATGGAGAGTACCATAGCCAAACATTAGGTAGAGTTCTCTAAGTCCTGCTGAGGAGGGGGAGGAAGAATGAGAGGAGGCAGATGGGTCAGGTACACACCACCTTGAGAACACGGCTGCAGAAAGAACTTACCTGAACTCCTGGGGACTCCCAGAGAACAGGAAGCCTGTAGGGGACAGCCTACCTCTAGCCATGTGTCCTCTGCATATGCTATTGTGACTGAGTAGTGTGGTGTTCTTGTAAGATTCCTGACACTGGGAGCAGTAAGGCGACGGGGGCTGTCTCTGTCTCTTTTGCCTGATTGTAGGACTTTTCTTTTCTGCTGGGTTTCCTCATCTTGATAGTATGTGCCTGGTCTTATTGTAGCTTGTCATGCTTCATTTGATTAATGTCCCTAGGAGGCCTGCTCTTTTCTGAGTGGAGGCAGAGGGGGCATGAATCTGGGGGAGAGGGGAGGTGGGGGTGGAAAATAGAGGGGAGAGGATGGAATCTATGGTCAAGATGTAATATATGAGAGGAGGGTAAAAAAATTAATTAAAATTGTCATGAGTGTGAGAAGATGATTATCATGAGTTCAAAATAGAGGTAGTAGATGTGAAACTATGTATTTGAAAGAGGTATAATGATTGAATCTGTCCAGTGCCCAATTGGTTGCTGCTCTAAAACTGGGTCTATGTAATGGGATCTAGTCAGAACTGGAGATAATACAGTCAGGATATGGTAGAGTGTGGCAGAGGGAAGCCAAGCAGGACAGTGCTATGACCCAAAGGCCACCTTTATTCCAAGATGATACTACTTAGTAGTATAATAGGTGCTTCTAAAAAGTACTCTTTCGGAGTCCTTGATACAGTGTTCTTTCTTTTTTTTTTTCCTTGTATATTTCAGCTACTCATTAGCCAAATAGAAAATTTTCAATTATGAAACATTTCAGTCTGATATGAACACCTAATATCAGAGCCGTTTCTGTCACACATCAACTTCAGGGCAGGAAGGGCAGCATCTCTGAATAGCACACTTAATTGGATATTATGTGCTGCTATTATGTGCTCTCTTTGGCAACATGTGTGAGTGTGATTTAGTTATTCCACACAGCAGTCCCCATGCAATTAACTATTATTTACTTGTGGCTCAATACTCTGAGCACTACCCAGACAGGAAATGGTTCTTTTTTTTTTCATTCCTATAAAGATTCCAGTACCAAAAACCTGTGTCAAACATAGACCTACCATAGAATACGTAATCCTTTTTCTCCAATCACCAGTACCATACGAGAGAGGGAAAGAGCCCCAGAGAGGAGTCAGATGTTTCTCTCAGCTCTTCCCCTCCACTTCCAGGTTGGTTAGGGAGCAGCTGGGCTCAATCAATGTTAGAAATCAAGCAAATTGGCCTGGCAGTGCAGGGCAGCTTAATTTCTGGAGGACATTCAATCTTCCTGGTGTAAAAGTCATAGGAAATTAACAAGAGCAAAAGAAGAGAGTGGATCACGGGATATTGCAGACTTGTGGGTAAATCACCAAACACTCTCAGATCTTGAGAGCTCGTCACATCTGCAAAATGGTAATTGTCATTCTATGATTTTCACAAGTATTCTTCTGAAAATGTAAAGCCAAAATTGTTATATGTCAAAGTTTTTATTATTTTGTGTGTGCATGTTCATATATATATATATATATATTGACATATGTGCATATGTGTGTGGAAAGACTAAATGACATTGTTGGGTATTGTTTCTTGAATTTTTTCCACTATCCTTCTTGAGCCTAGGTCTTTTGTTGGGCCTGTGACTCACAAAACAGGCTAGGTTGGCTGGCCAACTAGCCCAAGTGATCTCTGGTCTCTGCCTTCCTGGAACCAGAGTTACAATCACATATCTCCACATCTGAGTTTATTTTGTTTTTCAGCATGTGTTCTGAGTACTGAACTTAGCTCTTCCTCACACTTGCTTGGCAAACACCTTAGAGATAGACCTAGCTCCACAACCTGGTTATATATATATTAGTAAGGAAAATGAATAAAGAAGAAAGTCACTTTGTTCTGGAAGGCAACTGACTACATAGTTTCAAAACTTTTGGTCCCCAAGTCAAGGAGAAAACTAACCAACAGGTTGACCTAGCATCCTTGAGCTCTGGCAAATCTTCATTTTCTATCTGCAATAATACCCAGTACTAATAAAGACTCCCAAAACAGCCTATCCTACCACTCCACTATGCCAAGCATAGGCTGCTTCCCTACTCACCCAGCATACATCTTTTCAGCTCTTTCCTATATGATAAATATGAAACTTATGAATGCAGCAATTTTTGACTAAAGGAATCTTGAATGATTTCTAAAAACACATGTTACAAAGATCTTATTTAACTCCAGAGGGAAATAAAAACTACAAGTGTGTTGTCCCCTTTGCCCTACACTGCTTTATTCTATCCTAATAGCTATGATTCACCTATTTGATTATGTCACCAAAAAGAGTAAAAGCCCATTATATAAGAACAACCATTTACGGGATTTATTGGTATTGTGTGGATTGCACTACTCATCAGAACAAATGGAGAGTGGGCTTCTCTGTGATTGTTGAATCTAACACGCTTGAGATTGTGTCAAGAAGAATATAAACAGGCCAGCACTCCATCCTCCAAGAGCGCATCTGTATCTTGAGCTGTAGCAAGGTCCTCGGACGATGAAACCTGCAATAACTAATCAGAATCACAGGATTCTGGTTCCCGTTAGAAACGAAGCACCTGACTATTCTTTTCTTCTGCAGTGATAATACTATTTTTTCTGAGGGGAGTATGAAGATATTTCAATAGTTTGAGTGAAATGAATGTCTCTTTTTTTTTAAATTTAAAAATATAACTGTGACGGGAACAATGCTACTCACCCGCACTCCACCCCTGCCTTTGTTCCTTTCCTTTTACCAACAGAATTGCCTCTAAGCTTCTTTTTTTTTTTTTTTATCAAATTTTACTTTTACTTTGAGAGTCTCTGCATTAAAATTCCCTCGGTGTGCCCTGCTGCTCGAGTCAGAGTACAGAGAATTATGGCTCAAGCCTATCTGTAAAGTCAGTGTGTTGGCACAGACACCAGCCAGCTTTCCTACAAAGGAGCCTTATGAATCATGAATCAAATGAACAGCATCATAAAGGCACACACCTCTGGAGGTGTCCATCTAATGCATTTGGGGTGGGAGGCGGGAGAAAGAATACTTAGCCTCTCATTTCTGAATCCATGGAAGTAAATTTTAAAAGAGTTTTATTTATTCAACCCTATAGTTTATTTTTCTTCTCTTATTTTTTTATGGGACCTTCCTCATTTACAATGCTATCCCATAAGATAACCTGGTAAAGGTAACAACTTGTTTGCCTAGTACTCCCCAAAACAAAAAGAGGAACATACAGCAAGCCCCCATGATAGAAGTACCACACTGTTGGCAACAATATAAACCCAGCTGACGTGATAGGACGTGCTTATAGACACACCTGCTAAAAGCAATGGTGGTGATTTTCCAATGCTGCCCATGGATTTTCCAAAGTGCTTTTTATGCTAAAAGTCTTGAATTAATGATATATTTAGCACAAGGACAGCTTTACTTAAAAGTTCCTTTTTGTTATTTTTCCCATCTCTCTTATCACTATGATTTATTAAAATTGAAGTTAAACAATTTATGCATTTATGAAAATATTTAATCATAGCAAAATATTTTACACTATTTGTGCATAAACTGTCAGCAGAGGAGGGGCGAATGAGGAAATTTTATTTCTGTACAGCCTCCATTGTTTCCAGGGTTTGACTTTTTCACCATTGAAAAGGCCAGTTGCAAATATACAAGTTAAACACATCTAGAAAAGGTTGAAGAAGGTGTCACTGGAGTAGACTCCACAGGAGCTAGGCAAAAGATTCCATACAGTCCACAGCATGAAGGAAATGATATTCCCTCGGCTTCTGTCCATATGGCAATCCCAGCAAAGACCTGGTTTTGGTCTCACTAATCTACCTCTAACCAATATTCGTCTAACACTTTATTTCTTCACCGTCAATGTGATGTTATTCTTTCCTTGAGGAAGCTTCTCATCATCATCGCCATCATCGTCATCATAATCATCATCATCATCATGATAATAATAATAATAGTATCATAATAATAATGTCATCATCATCATCATTATTATTGGGCATATTTCCAAGACTCCTGGAGAACTGGGTATGCCAGAGGCAATGATGAATCCTAAGGTCTTCATGTACTTCCAAACACCTTTCTTCCTTTGTGCTTTTTGTTTCTTCTGCTTAATTTTGGTCACATCCTTCATGTGACCATGAAGTCCTCTTCATGATGAAAGCAGAACGAAAGGACAGAAAGATGGAGCCCAAAGAATTCATATTCTGGAACTCGGTTCCAGCCTGGAGCACTTCTTCATAAATTAAACAATCCTCTGTTCAGGCTTTCCCTGTCGCGTTGCCAACTCTAGCTCTTAACTGACATTTCAGCTGTTGTTCCTCTGGTGCCTGAGAGGAGGGTGTGGCTGAGTCTTTCTCAGTTCTCTTTCTCTTCCATTATCATAGTGTCATAGTCCTGCTTCCTTCAACTCTTCCCTTCTATTCCTCAAATGACTATTTCCCTTTCAATCAAACTCAGCTTTTAAAAAGCCAGATTTTGTCTTCTGAAAGTATCGATTCTGGTGTGTGTTTCAGGAGCTAGCATCTGGGAAGTAAAAAACTGAATAGCTATTGATTTTTTTTTTCTCTTTGCACTTCAATTATAACAATCTTAACTTTCCTCGAGAACAATCTTAACTTTCCTTAAGGCAGTGTGAGAAATTATTAGCTATTGGAGGAATAATCACTCAATGGAAATTGTGGACATTTAAAAAAATTGATATATTTGATTAAGAAATAACAGGAAGTGAAACAGATTTACAAATAAGCCATGATTTCTTCTAAAGCCCAGGTTATTCTTATTTTGGTCAGCATGTCATTTTGTTTTGTTTTGTTTTGTTTTTTTTCTGTCATTCAGGTAGCATAGTTCACTTGGGAAGAGGGTATGTCTGTGTTTATTCCTAAATCTCAAATAAATAATGGAGTCTTATAGAAAGTGTGGTGGTGGTTCCCAAGCTAATAAGAGATTAAACCTGAAAGGCATCTGGAAACTAAGATTGCAGTTGTATGCCATGAACCTTTAGAAGGCATCGTTAGCTACAGACGGCCAACAGTCCAGATTCTTGATACAGTGCCTAATGGGCTATAGTATGGTATATGAAAGAGTTTTCTCTGGAGAACTAAAGAGTTTAGCAAAGTTCTTATAAAAAAGATAAGTAGAATGTTTAATTCTACTGCTACTAGAAACACATCCTTCTAGATCAGTGGTTCTCAATGCTCTTAATACTGCAGTCCTTTAATACAGTCTCTTCTGTTGTGGTCAGCACCAACCATAAAGTTATTTTTGTTGCCACTTCATAACTGTAATTTTGCTACT
Organism: Acomys minous; assembly: GCF_964271855.1. Taxonomy (NCBI): domain Eukaryota; kingdom Metazoa; phylum Chordata; class Mammalia; order Rodentia; family Muridae; genus Acomys; species Acomys minous. The sequence continues at coordinate 15,192,227 of NC_140487.1, forward strand.
GTTATGAATTGCAATGTCAATATTTTTTGAGATGTAGGTTTGCTAAAGGAATTGTGACCCACTCACAGGTTGAAAACTGCTGTTTTAGAGACAAAATAATAAAAAGGAAGATTTCAAGAGTATGAATTAGCAACTTAGAAAAGAGACAAAAAAAATCACCATCCAAAGGAGCTGACAGCTGGTTCATCCTTTGGCAGCATACCCTAAAGTTAAGAGGATAAACTCTTCATTGCTAAAGTAGAATTTTGGCAGGAAATTGTGATTCTAAAATAAACACCTGTTATATATATGTAACCCTGTTTCGTGTTAAGTAACCTCATTTCATCCTTTAAAACAATCATCCTTTTATCAGTTAGCTTTTTATCACTGTAACAAAACATCTTAGACAAATGGACTTAAAGGACAAAAACAAATTGGTCCATGTATTTGGAGGACTGAGCCTATGCTTCATTAGCAGCATCACCTTGGGCCTCTGGGAAAATGGAGATGCTTGTCTCATGGGAGCTGGGAAGCAGAAGGAATACAAGGGCCTAGAATAAGATACTCTCTCAAAGGCACAACTCAGTGACCTTCTCCCTCCTAATGTCCCATTTAGCTAGGAAGCCATTAATGGATTAATCCACTGATGATGTTAGCACCTGAATATCTAAGTACCTTTGAACTATGCCACCAGCTGGACACTGAGTATTCAGGATATAAGCTTTGGGTGACATTTTATATAGAATCTGATTCCTTCTTATTCTCTGATTCCATCTCCAACCCTACAAGTGCCTCAATGACGCTAGCACTCATAATTATGTCATTTATTAAGTATGTGAAAATTCCAATATGTGGAATATTTCTAATGTTCATAACCCTCTTATGCATCTCATAGAAAATCTACAGTCTACAGATGCTTCTCCAGAGTTCATTTACAAATTCTTATCTAAGTAATAGGAATTATAGTTAGCAACAAAAACATCTCATGTGATGAATGGAGATTAACTGACACTAAATAGGGGAGTGACATGAGGAACATTTGAGTTCTTGACAATTTAGAAGGTTGCTGTGAGTGTTCGGTGAAGTTTAAGAATCTTAAAGAACATAATGTAGCTTAACCTACCCAGTTAGCATTATCCAATACCATGTCAGAAAATGAATAATTAATATCATTCTTGTGGTTCCTAGTTTTATGTTAACTCACAATCTTGGATTACCTTGAAAGAGAGTCAGTTTGGAGACGACTGGGTTAAGTTTCCTGTGGACATATCTGTGAGGGAGTGCTTTAATTGTGCTAAAATTATGGGGAGACTCAGCCCTCTGTGGCCGGCACCATTTCTGGATTTGGGTCCTAGACTGTAGAAGAGTGGATAAAGCAAATTGAGAATTGGGCATACATTTACGCACTGACATTGGCTAATACATGTGACTAGCTACTTCAAGAGTTTCCTGTCCTTAAGTGGAGAGCGGGGACTGACTCTGACATGAACTCTGGTGCCCCATATTTGGCCACCTCTCCTTTGTGGGAAGGCCTGATGGCACTCAAAGAAAGAATAAGCAGGCTACCAAGATGAGACTTGGTAGCCTATGACCATATAGTGGAGGAGGAGGTCTCCCTCAGTCTTAGACCTAGGGGAGAAGAGTAGGGTAAAAGTGGGAGGGAGGAAGGATTGGGAGGATACAAGTGATGGGATAACAATTGAGTTGTAATCTGAATAAATTAATAAAATTAAAATTTAAAAAAAAATTTTTTTCTGTCTTGAGAGTCCCACAATGGTGGCCTAGAACTGTAAGCTAAAATAGCCTCTTTCAATATGTTACTCTTTTCAGATTATAATAGCAACAGAAACAAAATTAGAACAGTGGTTTTCCAATCATTCCTTAAAGTTCAGTCACTCTGAAGATGCAATAATGTTTATGGTAATGTTCTAATTTCTACTTATTTTATGAAGAGTTTCCTCTATTCAGTCAGTACATGGATTACCTGGGAGTCTGATATTAATTCCTCCTTTTGCTGATGCCTGTTACTCATATTATTCTATATTTCATATTCTCATAATTTTACTTCATCCAAGATATGAGTGAAATAATGATACAGCTGTTTGTGACTTAGTAATGGAGATTTCATCCATGGCAACAGACACAAAAGGGGGCTCTGTACCATCGTGCCAAATACCCATCCCAGTACTATTATTTCTCTAAAGAAAAGCTATTCTTTTTTACTTTAGGCAGATAAGTTAAACACTTATAATGTAAACCCAAACAGTAATTGAGCAGAGTAAAATCTAGAGTCTACTGTTTAGCCAAGTATTCCTTGGGCATATCCTACTGGAATTTGGCTTAGGTTCTGGTAGGACTGTGTCTTTTTAATCCTAAAAAAAAAAAAAAAAAGATTGATGATCCAATTATGCCATTTATAGTTTCCTGTTTCACATATGTCAAATATATTAATTAGATTTTTAAAAATTTACTATCTCTCTGTGTGTGTATGTTCACACATGTACATATGTACAGGTCAGAGGACAACTTGTAGGAATCAGTTCTCTCCTTCCACCATGTGTATTCTAGAAATCAAACTCAAGCCATCAAGCTTAGTGGTAAGTACTTTTATGCACTGAGTCATCTTGCTGGACCTTGGATGTATTTTGATGTAGAAATCAGACCAGTCAGATTTCTCCTAGAATGGAAAAACCAAAAGTAATTTAATCTTGCCTTTAAAGTCTTAACCAAATCCCCAATCTCATGTCCTAGAAGAAAAATGGATGATAGTTTTGACTACATCATGGATTCAATCATTTCATTTGCCTTTACAATTACCAAAAGGTAACACTATTATATTAATAAGATTCTTCTCTAAAGCAAGACCAGTCTTCTTCCTAGAGTGTGGTAATAGACTTCATAAGCAAAAGCTGTTCCCTCTAGGTGTTATACCATCTATTTATTCTATTTTTTCCCAACATCTTTAAAACAAAATTTTCAATTTGTTTTTAAAGTTGGTCCTGTGGAATTGTGATATTATTGCTTTGCCATGATTTCATGATCTATATCACCATTTTGGTGAATAAATTTTAATCCCATTACATTTTTAAATGCATGGTTTTAATTGTCTACAAAGGAGTCTTTTACCTGTAATGGTAAAAATGGTGGTGGCATTCTAAAAGCACAAAATCACTAGTATTGCCAACCTACTTAAGATGTGGCCACATTCAAAATACACCAGTAGTCATAGGACAATAGATACATTTATCACACACTAGTTTTCTATCCAACCCCAGTCTCTAATGACACTTACAAATACATCACAGTTTGAAGGGTAAATGAGTGCATCTCACCCAGGTTTGCATAAGAATGTTCGGTACACACAATGGTAATAATCTTGTTTTCTTGGACCTCCTCCCAATCTATGTTCCTCTAGACCACTAGCACACCAAAATACTGGGAGTTCTTAGTCACATCCCTTTACATAATATGTCACAGCCAGAGCAGGATTTATAATGTAAATATTCCTTAATAGTCCAGCCCTTCAAAAACTCTGTCTCTCTCTGTCTCTGTCTCTGTCTCTGTCTCTGTCTCTGTCTCTCTGTCTCTGTCTCTGTCTCTGTCTCTGTCTCTCTGTCTCTCTCTCTCTCTCTCTCTGTCTCTGTCTCTGTCTCTCTCTGTCTCTCTGTCTCTCTGTCTCTCTCTCTCTCTCTCTCTCTCTCTCTGTCTCTGTCTCTCTGTCTCTGTCTCTCTCTCTCTCTCTCTGTCTCTCTCTCTCTCTCTGTCTCTCTCTCTCTCTCTCTCTCTCTCTCTCTCTCTGTGTGTGTGTGTGTGTGTGTGTGTGTGTGTGTGTGTGAACTCTCAACATGTATATTCATTTCTGTGTGATGGACAGCGGCAGTTTTGGTCTTTCACTCTCTGCCTTATTTTATTGAAACAGGATATCTTTCTGTACCTGGGACTATGCTGACTACCATGAAAACCAAAGAATCCTCTTGTCCCATTCCCCCACACAAAGCCACCCACAGCACTGAGAGGTTTGAAGGGCATGAAACCACATGTGGTTTTTTACATGTATGCTGGGATTCAAATTCAGCCTTGCACACTTGTATAGCAAGTACACTTACCTGCTGAGTCATCTCCCCAGTAGGCTTAGATTTTTCAAAAACCTATGTTATTTATGGTTCTTAAATGCTTCTACCTCCCTTCCAACCCACTGACCAGAAGTAGAAGAGAATAAAGATTAATAGGGGTAGGGGTTGTGGACGTTTTTTAGGGTGATTCTACTCCATGTTGTCCGGATACCAACAGTCCAGTCAAAAAGCAAATACCAAACAGCAACATGAATCAGTGGCAGTGGCATGATTCAGCAGAAGCAGCAAAATTCCATTGACTAGGCCAGCAGACGTGGCCAGCATCAGCCGGAGTGCCATGAGATGCTACCTGGAGGGCTTCTGCCTGAGAAGCGAAGTGTTGAAAAATGAAGACCAGAGAAGCTATGTAAACCATTGTAAGGCGTATCAATGTAAAAGGGTTTCTCGCTCTCTGTGGGCCTCTATTTATCTCCTCTCAGAGTCCACAAAGGTGGTTTTTACCAGCAGCCCCTTGTGTGAGACAGCTTCCAGGAAAACTTCACTTATCCTTTCATGGGTCTATTTTCCACTTACAAAGGTCACGGTTCTTCAATGGTGGAAAACCCCTCCCACATGCCATACTTGGGACTAAAACAAAAAACACATTTCCATGACACAGCTGAGTCTTCAAAGAAACCAGAAACTCCCACTTCACTCCAGCTCATAGAAGCCTTTCTTTTCTATTATGTTAATCTGTTTTTATCTTTAAGAAAAAAATTAACAAAAGCTGCCTGTTCAAATCAGCTTAAAACACTGAAAGCAAAAGCTGGTTTAGTCTCATTAACTGTTTCATGTCTAAGCACAAAGTCACAAAGTCTGTGCTATTTTGAAACACATAGGTTGTTTTTGTGCCTTGAGCCTAAAATAATACATACTTGAAAATGGAATTCTCACCATTTTATTGCAAATATCAAGTAAAACATGGCTAGTTCAATTCTCCATGGAGTGAAGTTTGGAAAGAAAGCTGAATTATTTTCAGATGACAATTTTCAAACCCTCAAACACAGAGATCTTGTTGGTTAAATCACTTGAGCCATCAAGTTTTTCTTAAAGTGTCTCGATATGCTTTTGACTGATACCATCTGTTCTCTGCTGGAAAAAAAAAAAGCCTATTTTACCTTGGAAGGTATTCATCAAATTATAGGTGACATATTTGTTTGAGAATATACTAGACCATCTGGTGCTATAAAACTGTTTCTAAAAAATACTGCCACCCTGTCTCTGCTATCCGTCCACATTTTTCAGAAGCTCTTTTTGTTGCTCCCAAAACAGAAGCATGTGATATTTTTGGCTCCAGACTAAAGAAGCAAAGAAAAACATTTACAAAGAATTGTTTTTTTCTGAACACTGTGGTATTTTATAGCTCTTCACTGAAGAAATAAGCAGGTGTCCAGAAGGATAGAGTGTGGAGAAGAAAGGGAGGAAGCAAGGTGGGCTCAAGGAATATTTCATACTGGGAACAGAAAACTACCAGAATAAAGGGCCCCCAAAATATGTCCTTGTGTTCGGGGATTTTGTTTAACAACTAGGTATGTTATCCTATTTGTAATCATGAAAGCCAAATTTTCAGGATAAACCCATTCTCATTGGTTTGGTTTTAGAATCCTCCAATTGATAGTTGGTGCTGTTAAACAGTTATGTTTTCCTTAGGGCTGTTTTTCTTTTACTTAAAAAAAAAATGGAAGAAATTCCAAGAACATAACCTCTCATGCATTCTTCATTTGCTCTTAGTAAATTTGCAAAGGGACACTTTTTCTCCAGTTGTGCTACTTACTCACCAGAATGGGGTTTCTTTAAATCAGTCCACAATTTCTTTTTGAATATTTTGAATTAGAGAAATGACTACAAACAATCTCACCTTTCCCGTAGCCTTAGCAAGTGTATTACTGTAAAGAGAAGCTTCTCAATTTTCCTATCAAGGAATTTTAAGTATTTCACCATGTTTTATTGGTGTGGTGTTGATTTATTCATTTTAAACATTTACTAAAAATGTACTTACTGTGTGGCCAACATTGCCAACCTTTAAATATGTATTGGTAAACAAAAGCATCCATAGTCTCTCCTATAGGGATCTTATAATTCAATAGGTAAAAAGGGTATTGCTGAAATAATCAACAAAACAAATCTATATTTGTAGGTATAAGGAGAGTTAGAAAGAGTTGGGGAGTAAATAACAGCAAAAGACTATTGGAAAGCTATTGGGTGAAACTATTAAGAATTAAACACAAATCCCATAGTAGGCATCTGTGAGGAAGTCATACATGATATGGGATGTGAAGCAACAGAGGCTGGGAGTATCTCAGTGAGGACGGCAGAAGACAGAACTGAAAAACACACTGAAAACTTCGACAACCTGCCTGGGTCCAGATCCAAACACTGTATCAACAAAGGACAATGCGTACAGTAAACCTAGAACCCATATCCAGATCTAGCACATTTGTGTGGAGAACAGGCACTGAGTTGGACATGAACTCTGGTGCCCCCTATTTGGCCACGTCCCCTTGATGGGGAGACCTGGTAGCACTCAGAGGAAGAGTAAGCTGGCTACCAGGAAGAGGCCTGATAGGCTGTGATCTTACAGTGGGGGACAAGGTCCCCTTCTGTCACAAACCTAGGGGAGGGGAATAGGATGAAAGGGGGAGAGAGGGAGAACGGGAAGATACAAGTGAGGAGATAACAATTGAGGTGTAATCTGAATAAATTATTTAAATAAAAATGTTTTTTTGAACCCTTAATAAATTAGCACAGTCCCTAAGAACAGTCTATAAACATGTGTCCTTATACCCACATGTAAGTGCAGTCTTCCCTTCTCATCAAGGAAACTGCTCTTTGTGACAGATAGAGACCACTACAGAAAACTACAGCTAATCAAAATGCAGAGTGTGGAGCCCAATCCCAACGGCTACATCCACAAGACGACTCCTGTGCCCAAGGCTCAGGGACCACTGCAGAAGAGAGGTCAGAAAGACTGTAAGAGCCCGAGGATCAGGAAGTATGGAGTAAGATTTTTGTCTCTTAGCAATATCAGATGCTACACCCATAAAGTCACACCAACATGACTGCCCAAATGTGAGCTGAACACTGACAGCACCAATGAGCATGAAAAAGTGAGTGGGAACAAGTCCAGGAGACCTCCACCTGAAAGACGGAAGTATAGGCTGTAGGCTTTGATTTTTTTTTTTTAACCCACTTTATTTGGAGTTTCTTAATGCCTCTACCTCCCTTCTAACTCATGGACTGGACCTCATTTTGGAGAGGCGGAAGGTTAATAGGGACGGGAGATGTAGACCTTTTTAGACTCAGATCTTTCGGGCGATACCACTCTGCACCTTCAGGATTCCAACAGTCCAGCTAAGACAGCAGACCGTAGCAGCAAACAGCAGCAGTGAGATGACTCAGCAGCATCCTTCGCGAAGTATTCTCCAGAGCATTTCTCTCCAGGAACACTTCAAAGTGACCTCTTTCAAGGATGTTTTCCAGATGACAAAGACCACACCCCACACATGAGGCAGTTTCCAGCTGAAAAAGATTACATGCCCTCTCTCAAGGCTCTTATCAGCTGTGGATAAACTAAAGGCAGTTTCGTGACCCACATTTGGAATCAAAACAAAAACATATTTACATAACATAACCAAAACTTCCTCTACAATAGGCAACTGAAGAAAGCTAGTGAAAGAGGCTGTCCTCCCCAGGGAACGACACACCAGTTGGCTGCCCAGGGCCAAACAGTGTTCCCTGAAAACGTATACATGTAAATTATGTGCATTGACCAGGTTATATTTAGTAATGTATATATATATAATAACAATTAATGAAAAAAGAGGCCATGGATTTGAAGGAGAGTGGGAAGGGGTAGAAATACAAATGTGAAGTTTAGAGATAAAAATGCTGTAATTACATTAATTTCAAAATTAAAAATTTAAAAACAGTCTCCCATGCCTTTTCAGTTGCATCAAAATGTAATAAAATATTGATATATACTTATGATTTCATGATGATTATCCTTTTTTTTTTTTTCGGTTTTTTGAGACAAAGTTTCTCTGTGTACCCTTGTCTATCCTGGACTCACTTTGCAGACCAGGTTGGCCTCAAACTCAGTAATTTTCAATGAGCCATCAAGAACAGTTTTTACACCATGGCCCAGAAGAACATGTTGAGAGATGGTCAAAGGATGGGACTGTAAAATTTAGAGATCCTTTGTGTCATTTAAACCTTCCACTGTTCTGTTTCTACTAAATGATCTTACTCAGATCTGAAAGACTGAAGTCATTCTGAGACATGATACTTCAAAGTTAAAATTTCATTTTATTTGTTGTACTGCTGCCACAAGATTATTGTAAATTAGTGTCTCAAGAATACAGCATATTTTCACAATTTTTAAAATAATAAGTGCAGCTACTGGGCTCATGAGATGGCTCAAGGTTAAAAGCACTTACTCAGTTATCAGGCAAGCCTGACGATCTAAGTTCAGTCTCTGTACACATAAAAGCTAGCTGTGTAATCCCACCACTTCCAAAGTGAGATGGGGACACAGACAAGAGAATCACAAGGAAAGTTCTCAGGCCAGCTAGCCTAATATACATGGTAGAGTAGACACAGCAAGAGAGCAACACGATGCGAGAAACAGTGTCTCTCACCTTCATACATGTACTATGGCCTGTGCACCATACACACAGGCACATAAACACATACCCACACACCCGCCCATACACACACACACACACACACACACACACACACACACATCTACATGCACACACATCTTTTATTCGCCTTATGTAACTGTCATCTCAGTGGCTTATTGCTGTAAACTCACTCTTTCTGAACTCTGGCTGGCTGCCTCAACTCAGCTGTTCTGGCTCAAACTCCTCTCCAAGCTAACTGATTCAAACTGGCTTCTTCAGCTTCTGACTGAATTGTTCTGATTGGCCTCAGACTAACTCTAGCAATATGTTCTAATCTTCTGGCTCATTCTCATCCTCTGGCTTGTCTGTCTTTACTTGTATCTAGCAAGTTCTCTCTGCAACCTCTCTCTGTACAACTATCCCAGGAAAACTGCCTCCTCTCTGCACTGCTCCCTTAAGTCACCTCTCTTTCTTCTCTGTTCTCATGAGAGTTGGGCATATCCTATCTGTGACTCATTCTGTCAGATCTTTCTCTGGTTTGTCACTTTCTCTGTCCCTCAGTTAGACATTATTGTTTGGGATTAAAGGTGTGTACTAAAGATGTATCTGTATTCCAGCCAGAGGGATTAAAGGTGTGTAGTAAGGGCATTTCTGTATCGCGTAGACCTAGGTCTGTGGATGTGATCCATTGCCAAAGTAGCTATGTTCCTGGATTAAACTTCCTCTACAACACACACACACACACACACACACACACACACACACACACACACCAAACACCATACACAGTGTCATCATTATCATAAAATAATGCATCCAGTGACTGTGCAACCCTATTGATTCAAATAAAATTAGGATGCTGGGCTGCATTTTTCCTTAGAGGCTTTGAGAATAGGATCTCTGAGTTCATTAAAGTTGTTAGCTGATTTCAGTTCACTGAACTAAAGGAACTGAAGAGACTATGTCCATACTTGTTATTCACTAGAACTTCTCTCAGCTCTTTTATTCTGGTTTGCACACTCTAATTCAGTTACTTTCCTGTCTTGAAGCCAGCACCAATACAGTAAATTCTTCTAGGATTTCAGCTATCTCTGAATTTAATTTCATCTCTTTTTTTCCTGCATCTCTGGTCAGAAGAAAATCCCTTTACTATTAAGAAGGCAAATTATTTCACTCAGATCCCCCCCCAGAATAATCTATATTTTAAGGGCTGCAAGCTTTAGTAAATCAGTGAAATCCTTTTTCTCTGTAGAAAGGGGTCAGGAATTGCTATTTGGACATCGTTGGGGGCCATTCCTCAGCAACTCAAAAGGTATTGGCTGCCAGCTATTGCAGAAAATGATTTCTTTTGAGACAATTCTCCAAAGGAAAAAAAAAGAAGATTGGTAATTTGGTGTGTATTTATACCTATCAGTGATGTAAATATTCCACATGAAAGAAGATGGAAATATGGGAGACAGACATGGTACCTTAAAGTTCTGCTCAATGCTTCGTGTTGCCTTCTAGAGTGCATTTGGGACATCATGACACTAGGTTATCCTTTTGCTTCAAGGTTTGTCCTTTGGCAAGTTTTCCTCAGCCTTCTGCGGTGATGTAATGTTTGCTTGAAGTTCTGTGTGAGCTCTTCTATGTATGTAAGAAGCCACAGTCAGCCTTTGTGCTCACGTTCCATGAGAGTCTCTAAGAATGTTCTGAACAGTATCCCATTTCCTCAAGAATTAAGGCCAAAAATTGACAATTGGGACCTCACAAAACTAAAAATCAAAGGAAGAAGTCAGAAGAAGCCCACTGAGTGGAAAAGAATATCAATAACTTGAAGTTATAATAAGTGAGAAAATTTGAGTTTACAGTGGTGCTTTCAGTTACTATTGCCAAGTAACAAATTATGCCCCAATTTTAAAGAACTTGTGTGTGTGTGTGTGTGTGTGTGTGTGTGTGTGTGTGTGTCTGTGTGTCTGTGTGTCTGTGTGTGTCTGTGTGCATGTAAATACACATGCATATGTCATAAGGGTGGTGTGTGGAGGTAAGAGATAAGTGTTGTCCTTCTGATACCTTCTATCTGTAGTTTGAGACAGAGTTTCTCAGTTGAAAGTTCCCTCATATTGTCCACATCAGCTGCCCAATAAGCTTCCAGAGATCTTACCTTCTGCCTTCTCTTCTGCTACCTTACAGTCATGTCAAAATAGAGAAATACCAAAGGACATTTAATCAAAGGGGGTAAGAAACTTTTCACAGACAAAGGCCAATACACGTGACACGTTTTTAAATAAAAAGATTACAAATATTATTTCAGAGTTACTATTCATATGAAAGACCAAGCTTTTGTAGCACACAAAATAGAAATGTGCTGTGAAATTTTGGAGTGACAATAGCAAGTGACTAAGACTGGCTACAACATTAACTTGCACATCCTTCTGATATCCCTGATCCTGATATAACAATGCTAAAGTTGGCAACTTAGAAGAAAGCTAAAATTAATCAATGAAGGGACACTTTGGATATGATTCGAAGTGCAGCAGAACATTGTCAATATAGAGTCGAAGTGGACAAAAGAATAAGCATTGGTTCAGGAAATCTAACAGTTTTCATGAAAATATGAAGATATGAGATAATCTTGATTTGTTCAAATTGTATTCAGTTTCCAGGAAATGTCAGAAGTACTACATATACTTTCATATTTGTGTACTAATGGATCCTTGGACAATAAATATCTAAGTAGAAACAATAATCTCTAGACTAATTCTGTTCTGGGGAAAGGTTCTTGATTGGTTCTAAAAGTAACCATGCTCCCCTTCCAGAAAAAGAGTGGTCTCAAATGAGTAACAATTGAATTTCAGTTAACAGGTTATAGATTAGTTACTAAGATCAAAAACAGACAGAGACACCAGGCCTTCCTTTAAAAAACCTGTTATAGTACTTTAAAGTTCCTTAAGTTTGTTTAAGTTTAGTATACAAATAATTATTTATATACCTTTTATAAGTAAATATTTTATGTAAAATTATAATATTCAACACCTAATTATGGTAAATGCTGTAGCAAATTAAATATCACAATGTAGAAAATGCAAATAACATTTTAGTTCATGTGTGACTAATTTATATCAGGAGAAGGAGCCTAATTAATCAGAATTAACTTACGTCATGTAGATCAGATAAGTAATTATTAATTACCCTGAAATTGGGAGATTTTTGATGTGTGGAAGCATATGTAAAGTTACATTGAGTTAAAGTAAAGAAAATCATTAAACATTATGGCCATGAGCTTTAGGCAACACTACCCACTATCTAAACCCAGTTACCTTATTGGCTTGTTCTGAGCAAAATGGTAGGTTAAATGTTTCATATTAAGTAGAGTTACTGTTCTTTAATGCCAACTTAAATTGTTTTGTAAGACCCTTAATTAACTGTAAGACTTCAGACTTAATTAACTTTAAGACCCAAGGCTTGAAAATGTCCAAGTAATTAAAATAAATAGAAACTGATCCTTTCACAGAGCATGTACCACTTAAAAAGTAGGAACACTGGCAATAATATCAAGCAAAAATAGTTGGTTACCACACAACAAATTGTACTGATACACTCTTATTTATGAACACATTTTATTTCTGAATATCAGCTTCAACAGGATAACAGCAGTAGAGTGTAAATCTAGCCTTAAAGCATGCTTAGTTAGTGGAACTCTGAGGACCAATTCAAAAAAGCAATATATATCTATGTGAATTAGTGACATGTGGCAACCTATTGTTCTGTACAATTAATAGGAATAAGAGAAAATTAATTACTCAGTGTGGGACAATAATTTTTAAACTGGTAATTTAAGCTTATATTATGTCATTTTAATACTGTTTTATATAGATCTACCTAAAATGTATAAATATTCAAAGGAATTAAGATTAAATTTTAAAAAAAGTTTGATGTGTTTTTTTTTTAAAGGAAAGCAGTTATATCACCAAGGTAAGTAGTCGCCATGCGTACAGCTTGCTTTGGATGTGATGTTCTTTAGAAGCATTTTTGTTTGCTTCATAGTCTATCTACCTCTTTTGTATAGGATTTTTGCCTAACCACTGAAGTCTATGTTTTACTCAGATGTATAGAATTTTGAACTACTTTGTAATATTTTATAACTACAGTCAGATACTCACAACCAGCTACCTACAAATAGCAGAGTAAAGACCTTTTTTCATTTCTCCACATCTAACATGCGTACAGGACGGATGAGGGAACAGCACAGTGCTGTCACCATCTCTTGTTCATGGGCACCTGCAGTTTTATTCAAAGGCAATTGTTATATTCTCAAAAATAAACCCCACGTTTATGTGAAACTAAGAAGATTATTTTAACTTTATAATATTTCTAGTACTCCTTTGAAGTCCAGACCTCCTCTGGAAATAGAGACTGTGTCCCTTGACCTGGAGAGATACCAGTAATAGGAAGTTAAAAGCAAGACTCTCAATCTACTCTTAGTTAGAGGATAAAATAAGAAAGAAGAGAGGCTCAATTAAACCTAGATTAACTTTATTCAGGGAAAGAGCTTTCAAGTTGAATGTTACATAGTGACTGGGTGATACTCCATGGTGGATAGAATATGACCAGGTTCATGAACTTCAACTGACACCATGACAGAAGTAATCAAACACCAAGAAAACTTGGATTGAAATTATATGAATTAAACCTTCTTCTTCTTCTTCTTCTTCTTCTTCTTCTTCTTCTTCTTCTTCTTCTTCTTCTTCTTCTTCTTCTTCTTCTTCTGGCCAAAATGAAGAAACAGAGTCCAGAGTTGCATTCCTGCCTGAAACAACCTAAAGAAACAAAATTTGTAAAGATTTCATGATAGCAGACTTCAGCAAGAACAGACAATGATCCTTGAGAAACGGAAAGTAAATGGGGTGAATCATGACTGTCTGCACTAACTTCTCGGACAGAGTTTGTAAGCCTGGGGCACAGAGGTCAACATTAGGGAACCCAACATGTTAGAAGGAAGTTGACAAAGTCTTTGAAAGGCACAAGCTAGTAAAACTCACACATAACATGTGTGACCCTGTAAGTATTAAAGACATTATATTAGTACTTGAAACTCTTTTGACAATGAAAGCTCTAAGACCAGAGAGCTTCAAAGTTCTGGCAAAAAATTAAAAAAATAAAAAAAATTTAAAAAAAAGAAGAAAGCAAATTCCTCAATGCATTCCAAAGGAAAAAAGTATTATCCATACACTAACACCTAATAAGAAAATAACAAGCAGAAAAAAATGTACAAATAAAGTATGTTTCAGAACCATAGGTATAAAATTTTAATTTAAATTTAAAATGGAATCTAGAATTGTATAAATATATAATAGGAATTGAATAATATCTTTTTAGTTTTTAATCTTACTATTCATTTCTTTTTGCATATATATGTCTGTGAGTTGTGTGGTGGGTCTGTGTGTGCTTGTGTGTGTATGTCTGTGTGTGTGTGTGTGTGTGTGTGTGTGTCTGTGTGTGTGTCTGTGTGTGTGTTAGTCGAGAAGTTGACCTCAGATGTCCTCTGCAATTGTCCTCTGGATCTCTTGCTAGCTCTAGGCTTGCAAATTTCCCTATTCTAGCTAGCTAGCCTGCCTCAGAGATCCCCAGTCCCCAAAGTCTAAGCACTGGAGTAACAGGCCAACTATCATGCCCACCTGCCTTTTTACATGAGTGTCATGGATCTACATTGACCCTCACATTTGTGACTATCATTTTAAAAACAACAGTGTTAGGGTGCTAAAGAGGTGGCTCAGTGCTTAAATTCACTTGCTGATGCCCTTCCAGTGGATCTGAGTTGGGTTCCCAGAACCCATGGCAGACAGCACACAACTGCTTCTATCAGTAGGTCCAGGGGATCTAATACATTCTTCTGACCTCCAGGGACACCCACATATATGGCATGTGCACACACATACACATGCACACACCCAAACTCATATAAAGATGGCAATCTGAAGAGTACACATACCCATGCTCATATAAAGATGGCAATGCTGAAGATAAATTGCCTCGCTAAAGCTTAAGAAAAAAAAATACACCAAAATAACCATTATAGAAGTTGTTGGTTTAAAGAGAAGATAATTCCAAGATTATCTGTAAAATGTCATATGGTGTGACAAATACTCTCGATATGGTGTGGAATATAATTGAATTGGGAAATGGAAAAGAAAGCTGCATCATTTCCTACTGAACAGAAAGAATTGGGGAAATGGCAAGTAGTTAAGGTGCCCGGAGAAATTAAATATCACAGAAAGGCTCCACTGTGTGTTACTTGGACACAGGTTGACTGGGAGCTGGAAGGGAGCAGCCTGTGTTTTTGCCTCTCGATCCTGCAAAGCCCTGGACTATAATTTATCTCAAGATCTTAATCATATCCTGGGTATTTGGTAAGTATTCAGATAGCCATGGCCCTTCTTTTATGACATAAAAATCAGTTTAAATTGTCAGTATCTAAAATTATCATGCAATGTTTTAAAATTACTATGAAGGTAAAGATCCTTGATATAACAAAAATAATCAGATCACCTGCAGCTACTCAAAACTACGGGGCGGGGGGAGATTTTCCTGTAACAAAGGAAAATTTGTAGTCCACTCTCAAAGGGTGAGGATTTGGAGAAGGTTTTCTAGAATGCTATGTCATTCATCCATTCAGTGTGAAAACATCTGTTAAAAAAAGAAAAGAAAGAAGTTTTCTTTTTCTTTGATTCTTTTACCTCCCAAATCTAATTTGATGCCTATCTTGCAAAGAGTAGAATGTCCAAGGAAGAAAATTGATGTTAAATTTTTTTCTTAATCAATAAGAGATAACATGAGATAAAGGATCAAATGTCAAACTGTAAAATAGAAATGACATAAATGCTTATTGTGATCTTAATACATTAAAAATATGTATATGTGTACACACATGCCTGCGCACGTGCGTGCGTGCGCACACACACACACACACACACACACGCACATGCAATGTGGTTAGAGCTATAATTACATTGACATTTAAAGTGATTTGAAAACAGACCTCAGTACATCTCAAGTTATTTCCTGCTTCAACATGGTCCTGCAGTAAGGCCCAGAATGACAGCAGGCTCATTCCCAGAAGATAGAAACAAAGGCAGCCTCAAAAGCAGCCTTACTCACAGGGGTTTATAACATTTCCAGCCTAAGCAGTGACTCAGAAAAGGGGGGAAATTCATAGGTTTTGACAAAGTCTGAGAAAAAAAGAGATGTAGATAGAGGGGTCCCTACTACCCAAAACATGTGGCCAATACAAAGTGGTGGCATATACTAGGTCCCAAAACAAAAGACCGGAGTAGACAGAGGACATGAAAACCAGAGAATTCCAGGCCAAAGATGCTGATGAAACCCACACTCTGAATGTTAAAAAGCAACCTCAGAGAAGAGAGGCAGCATTTGAAAATGCTAAATACTGACAGTGGTGTGAATAAGATTGAACCTCACTTGGTCTACACGAGAATTTCACATTTTCAAGCAGGATGGATTCCAGACAGGGGGGAAAAAAAAGATTATACAGCAGCAAAGAAAGCTAGGGTTTCAGTGCATCAGAATTTGTGGAATATTTTCCCTGCATTCTAGCATACTATTGCTATTACATCCAGCTTTGTAAACTAACTTCTTTCTCATTTCTGGCTTGATAAGTGCTTTTGGCACATGTCTCTGGAAGATTTCAGAAGATCGGGACTTCTTATTTTAACTCAGCTTCTGGAGCGAGGGTAGCCCAGCAAAGGTCACTGCACTGAATCATTAGTGAAATGCACTCACTGCATACAAACTTCTTATACACATTGCCTACTTTAAGGCCTACCATCTTCCATTTCATTTCAATTTTAGGAATCTTTAGTGGTTTTTGTTTGCTTGTTTACTTGCTTGCTTGTTAACTTCTTAAATGATATCAGACATGTGCACAGTTCCTAAGTCAGAGAGAGGAGGGGGAATTGAGTTGCTTATAAATATGTTCAATTATTTGAAGTTTCTCAATTATCTGAAAGCTATGTATGGATAAACAACTTCAAAATATTATTTATACATTTATTTGTTTTATAATTGTATGTGTATGAATCATTTGTCTATATGTATGTATGTGTACTACTTGCCTGCCTAAGGAGGCCAGAGGAGCATGTTGGATCCCTTGGACCTGGAGTTACAGATGGTTATGAGTAGCCATATGGATGCTGGAACCAAACCAGTCTCCTCTGCAAGAGCATCCTTGTAGAGAAGTTTTAATTCGGAAACATAGCTGCTCTGGCAAGGATTCACATTCAGAGATCTTCTAGGTCTATGTGATCCAGCTGAAATGAATAAATGCCCTTAGTACACACCTTATTCCCAAACAACGAAAGTAAGGTTAGTTTCTAGAAAGAAATAGATATGTTTGAAAGTGACATCTATTTGAGGGGCAGAGCAAGGGAAAAATCAGAGAAAGATGTGAAAAGATAGAATATGCCTAACTCCCATTAAAACAGCACAGGAAAGAGAAGCTACTTAGGAGCAGCACCATAGAGTAGAGACAGTAGAGTGGGGTACAGTACAGAGTAGAAAATACAATACAATAGTTCGTAGAGTTGAACCAGTTCCAGATGTTCAGTAGAGCTCTGTCAGTTGGGAGTCAATGCAGTGAGTGCAGTTCAGTGGAGCTGAGTTTGTTAGTGAGTCATGCAGTCCAGTGGAGGTCAGCAGAGACAGGTAAAGCCAGAGAAGAAGAAGGAGTCTGAAGATGAGACAATCATCAGAGTTAGTTTGAGGCCACCTAGAACAATTCAATGCGAAGCTGGGAAGAACCATATTTAGTCAATCAGCTTGGAGAGGACTTTGGACCAGAAGAGCTGAATTGAACCAGCCAACCAGAGTTCAGAAAGAACTAGAAAGGGTGAGTTTATTCAGCAATAAGCCTCCAAGGTGACAATTACGTCAGGAGAATAAAAATTATATTTAAAACATCTGGTGCCCAACAATTACATCTGGCAAATAAAAGTTACTTTTGCACAGTCTGTATATTTAATTACAACCAGTCTTTCCTTATATTAAAAACAGTCAACTGGAAACAACCTGGATTACAAGACTATCTGCTGCCCTTAAAACAGCTTTCCTTTCCCTACCAGGGTGCTAACATTTCCAGGTAGAACGTTGCTGATATCTCAAGAAATGAGCTCTGTATTTTAAAATATAATGTGGAGACTATTGATGGATAGGAGCTAAGAAAGGGTGTGAGCAATGGATTTCCGAACAGATCAATGTTAAGAAAGAGTACATAATAGGAACTGGACTGCAAGATGATTTCTCTTCAAATTGTCAATGTTTATGTTCCCCATGGAGCATTTGCACGCTGCTTTAAAGACTAACAATGTGTCATCGTAGAGTACAAGATAGATAACTGAACTAAAGCTCAAAGCAATTTTATCCGCAGATTAAACACGAGATGTAGATTTTTTTCCTCAATCAAGTAAGCATGTAAACAAAGAAGATCACTTCATATAATGGTAAGTATTTAAGTATTTTAAAAGGAACAAAGATGTAGTCAATGAAAATGATTCTCTCTGCTAGGATGACTTTTAACTGACCTGAACTATATGAAAGGAAACGAATATATATATAAAGGTCTCATTTTAGGTGGAAAAAAAGACAAGATTAAAGAAAAAGAAACAATTAATATGCAGTGAAGTTGGGAAATAGGCAACACACATATGGCAGTGGGAAGCCGTGACAGGTCTGTAGCAGGGAAGCCATGCACTTACGTATGTTCCCTGAAGACTAGTTAGCATGGGAGAGATTGTAGAAGAGCTGATTAGAATGTTATTTGTTGCACCCCTGTAAGACTTGACAGGAATACATGAAAACAAATGGAAAAAATAACTACTTGAAAATATCTCAAAAATAAAGAAAATTTTATTGCCACTCAAAATAAATAAGGCATAATAACACCCAGCAAGTAAGTATTCACCAAATATGAATTGATTAAATTCCTTTACTTAAATATTGCTACTCCTGTTTCATGTGAACCACACTTTAGAAATAACCACAGTAGAATTTTTTTTACTCACAGAAATGTGTCAAGACCCTTAGTAGATACAGGAAACCATAGATAGAAAAACATATGTTTCAGAGATTAGTGTAGTTGTGTTCTTGTTAACTTTAATGCAATGTCCAAAGACAACAGCAAGGATAAACAAGATTACTGTATTAAATAGTAATATATAGTCACTAAGAAAAGTCAATGTAACAAAATGTATGCATTTTATATTGGGTAAAAGCCCAATATAAAAAAAAAGTGGCACAAAGTACATTTTACATTTATATTAAGCTCTGGAATTGGGATAATTTTGATAAACAAGAAAACCTAAAATACCAAGTATCTGGGTGTTGAGAACAATGCGACACTTTTTGAGTTCATAACAGTATTTTTAGTCTTTATAAGTGTTTATACTAATTTCTAGTGTGTCCATATGTTAAAAACTGAATATGCAGTTTTAATTTGTTCACTTCATTGTATATAAATTTTAAACAAAAAACTATAAATACATTGAATTGCAGTTAATGATAGCCATGATGAAATATTTGGAGAAACTGACTAGAGTTTGAGACACACTCCAAAACATCAAGTGACAAGATGCAATGGTGATGAAAAGAGGTACCGTGAGGGCAACAATAATGCAGTCTGGATGAATAGATGGTTGGATTAGTCAGAACTTCATTGTTGAGGGAAACAATTTACAAGCACGAAAGATCTCATCTTGGCTTGGAGATTCAGAGGCTTGTCTGTGAAGAACAGACTCCAAGCCTGTGGGAAGGCGAAACATATGGCAGAAGGGAACTGCGGTTGCAAGAGCTGCTCATGTCATGGGGTTCAGAAAGCAAAGAAAAAAGCTAAAACTTGCCAGCAAAGGCACTCCCTAGTGACCAACTTCCTTCAGCTAAGCCCCACCTCTGAAATCTTACATAATCTCCTAGTAATGTAATCAAATTGTGATTCCATTTCTGCATTAAGCCATCAATTGGGAATATGTACTTCTTAACCCAGTGACCTCTCAAATGATTAAAACACAGTTCAAAAACTGCTTATTAAAGCCTAAGGGGCAAAATAACAAAATCAATCAAAATTTCAATTTATCAAAAAAAGTACAAAAGAAAATTATAATTTTTATTTACTATTGTCTCTAAAATCCTAGAAAATTCACTATAGAATGAAAATACTCATGAAATTGAAGTAAGAGACTTAAAGCTATTTCATATGTTTGATAGTATCATTGTGTACTTTGAAATCTATAGTATCAGTATAAGACTATGTTATACATACAGAATTAGAATTGGAACATATTTAAAATAGAGATAATTTAATAGGTTAACTAAGTGTTGCATGTATAAGCAGAATAATTTTCTCTTGCCTGTCAAGGGAATTTATAAATTAACATGAGAAAATGTTTCACTTACAATATTTCAATTTCAAAGTGATAAAGGACCTAATAGCTAATTATATTCAATAATCAGTATTTTTAAAAGAAAAATGTGGGCCAATGTATGAAATATGAAGCCATGGAAAGCTTATAAAACTAAATTTGAAGCAAAGAAAACCACAGCACATTGCTGAATCAGTGCTCCATCATCAAATTTCAGTTCTACAGTGAAAGAAGGCATAGAATTATATCCACTCAGGCAGAGTTTAAAGTAGAAGCTGGCACATAAATAAAAGCAGCTTTCATTCTGATAGAATGCTTTTGTCAACAGGTATTTTATAAGGCGGAAATGATGGTTTATACCTTTAATCCCAGCACTCAGTAGGCTGTGTCAAAATGGTTGCAAGTTCATGGGCATCCTCAGCTGCAGAGTGACTTCTATGCCAGCCTGGGCTCCAAAGAAAACCCTGTCATAAAAGAAAAAAAATTTTTTTGAAAACTAATAAATGCCTTCAAAGTATAAAGTTAAGACTTACGGGATCACAGAAACTGTAAAAATCTAGAAGACATGTACTTTTCAAGTACCTGTTACCCCTTCCATCAGAGTGGGTTCTACTGCCTGAGAAATAAAGATCAGAGTAAAAGTCTAGGGGTGAAGGGTGTGGGATAAGCACAACAGTAAACTCTGTCGTTAAGGTCTGAGGCCTCTTTCATAACAGTGGGTTCTACTGACTGAGAAACAAAGTGTGGAGTCTTGTATAAACCCAATAGTCTGGGAGCTTTGGCTGAGGCCTGGTCCTACAGAGAGCAAAGATAAACTATATCCATTCCCAGCTTCGGGTATAAATCCATTTCGTGGATGAATAGAAAAGCCTGCGTGTTGAACGTTTCCAGTTTCTCTAGTGCTGTCTGAGGGACCAATCATTTTCCTGTGTCTAAGTCAGGCTGTAGAGGATCGAGTGCCCTCTTCTAGCCTCTGAGGACACCACATGCATATGGACACATAAAACTCATACATGTATAGACATTATTTTTTTTAATCTTTAACATTTAAAAAAATGAATAGATAATGAAAATGTTGTACATGTACACAGTGGAACTTTACTCAGTTGTGTCAAAACATTGATTAGTAAAATAGGTGGAACTGGGACGTACAATACCAACAGAGGGACCAAAACTCAGAAAGACAAAAAAACTACTCGCTTTCTGTCATATGCATATCCTAGTCTGTAACATTTCTATATATGTACATAAATGGGTATAAACATAGGGTATAAACATCTGGAATGGAGACTGAGAGGTAGCAAAAGGAATAGGTGGGGCAGTGAGAGATTAAGGACGCACCTAAGTAAAAGTAAAAGTAGGGGCAGGGTAAATATTAGAGAAGAGAAGAGCAGAGGAGAGGAGGGAGGGAGAGATGTATGGGGAGCTTTAATCAAAACACTTCCTATAAAAATGTAAATATGATACCATCTTAGTTAATGCTCTATCGTTGTGAAAAGATACTATAACCATAGAAACTCTTATAAAAAAGACGTTTAATTGGGGTTGGCTTACAGTTCATCTCTTGGGAAGCATTACAACACGCAGGCACATATGGCGCTAGAGAGTATCTGAGAGTTCTATATCCAGATGGGCAGGCAGCAGTCAGGGAGGGACACTGGGCCTGGCCCGAGCATTTGAAAACTCAAAACCCCACCCCCAGTGACGCACTTCCTCCAACAAGACCACACCTCCTAATGGTGGCGCACTCTGGTGACCAAGCATTCAAATCTATGAGTCTATGGGGCCGTTCCTATTCAACCCATCCCAGATCCCTCATAATTTGTCGGCCTATGAATCTACAATTTCCAGGTATAACAGATGTAGGAAGGTGCTGTGCAACCTAAAGGGAGCCTTGACAATGCTGAGCACATTAGCCCATGAATGCCTTTCCAGCAGTGGGAAGAAAGGAAGCAAATTTCTTAAAAACTACTTTGGAGATTGAGAACCATTGAATTGAATGGATTTCACAGAAGGGCATATGATAACCTACAGCCACATTTGCTCTGATGCAAAGATTTGCATAAAAGAACGACCTCTATTTGCACAAGAATTCAGACTATGGGTACATACTCTGGGAACCCAAAATGCTTCACAAAAATCCTATCCAGTACTCAAGCATTACAACTTCGAAATGGACCACAGAAATGAGATATGAGGAAAATTAGAATGAACCTTGATTGAGCAGTAAATAGCTAAGTAAAAAATTTCCAAATCTGTATGTCCCAATGATTCTGCATAATTATTAAGAAGTCACAGCATGTCCCAATGTCCCAGCATAAGATAATCTCAGATTTGTTACAAAGATCCTATTCTCAACATCTTGGTTTGATGACAGCCGGTCTGCCTTGTTTGCCTGAACACCAACCTCAAAATCATGCTCAAATCCCTTTCCATGCCCACTTTTTTCCATCATCTACCAATTCCACTGGTGTTGCTGTTATGACCAGGAATGGCTTTCAATCAGTGAAACAACAAGAGGAAGATCGTTGACAGTCTCTTGCATAGCTTGCTGTAGCAATATTTTCATTGCTTCCTCTTCTCCAGCACTTTATCTTTCCATACTTTCTCCTCATTGGGCTTATGTAGTCATTTTAAAAGACATATCTGATCACAAGAATATCTTGATCAATATCTTTAGGAATTTCCCTGTTACTTATTGGATTAAGAGTCACACTGCTTAGCATGGCACATAAAGCTCTGGATTGGTCTGACGTACCACTCCAGCTTAACTGCCTCCAAACCCGTTCATTCCCTAGCTACCCCATACTCAACCTTCAGGGCCTGGCTCAATAAGTACCTCCTTTGAAACTCATTTGTGATGCTCTTGTCTGAATCACAGTCCCTCACTACCACCTTGCAGTTCCCTCAGGGTTAAAATTTTCCTTAGTGTGGTGCAAGTGATTGAGCATTACACCACATGGGCACCGTTGTGTGAACAACCTAAAGAAAAAGCCTCAACTTTTTCCTGCATTTTCAGCAAAGTGTGGTCATTGTCACTAGAATAACTTATGGGAAAAATAAAAGACATTTTTAAAAGAGGAAAAAAGAGAGAAAGCCAAATATATGTATCTGAGTAACTTTTGGCTCTAAAATTCTGTCTCTCTACTTACATGTATTTGAACTGGGCCTTCCTATAGATATTCCCTACAGGAGGCAAAAGATAAACTATTAAAACTCACAAGTTACTTTTTTCTCTTACCTAGGGAGAAAGTGCCCTTCTTAAGATCTACTATTATACCATTATGGAAGCTGTAAGGTGACAGAGAACTTTGAAATATAAAGTTTGGGACTGCTGAGAGAAATAGATCCCAGGAGGTTTACCAGTTAGCTGTAATTTATTCCAAAGCAACTTTGCCAGAGAAGCCGTGGGTCATTCTTTTCCCATGTTGACTATCTGGGAAATGAAGCCCCAGAGAACAATGGAAGCAGCCCCGCATCTCAGAGCAATGGCAGATGGCCCTACTCATTCCAAACGTTCCCTGTCTAGGGTTTTCCTCTTTTTGTCAAATTACATCAAATTAAGATATAAACCCTTGTTTTTTTAACTCCTCTTTAGTGCACCCATGGATCATCTACAGAATATATCCCACTGTTAACTGTTAGAAGTTGGGGCTTTCATCTGGGGATCAATTTTTATTTCATCAAAGAGATTGAGAGATTTGTTCTTAAGGTATGATTTTAAAAGGATTTATGAACAACAAACCATCATAGATATTTTTCCTTCTGTGGGAAGGAGGGAAAGTGGTTCCCTAATTAATTTTAACAATGATGATAATCGTTTGACCTATCAGGTGAAAGCTGGGCAACTTTGCTAGCAGCCTTTCTTAGTGTAAGCTTCTCACATATACACCTTTTCTGTGGTTGTAAAAGCCAAGAGGGTGCACATTTGCCTACCATTTCATCCTTTAATGTTTTATTATAATTTATCCAGGTTACATCCTGGTTGTTATCCCCTCACTTGCACCTCCCCATTCTTACCCTCCCTCCCTCTTCCACCCTATTTCCCACCCCTAGACCTCTGACAGAAGAGGACCTCCTCCCCCAGCATATGACCACATCCTATCAATCTCATCTGGATAGCCTGCTTTCCTTTTTTCTGTGTGCCCACCAGCCCTCCCCACTAAGGAGAAGTGGCCAAATCTGGGGCACCAGAGTTCATGTCAGAGGCAGTCCCCACAGCCATGGAGAATGAGCTATCCACTGGCTAAATCTGAACAGGGGGTCTAGGTTTACTGTATGCGTTGTCCTTGGTTGGTGCAACAGTTTTTACCTGGGTCCAGATCCACCAGCCTTGATGGTCCCCTTGTGGGACTCCTGAATCCTCTGGGTCCATCCATCCCCCATTCTTCAATACCGCTCTCATCTGGAGTCCAGCAGTGAGTCCCAGCATCTGTACCAATCCCCTGCTGGGTTGAGTTTCTCAGAGCAGATCTATGTTGGGCTAGTATCCACTTATAAATTCGTATATGCCCTGTGTGTCTTTCTGGGTCTGGGTTACCTCACTCAGGATGATTGTTTCTAGTTCCATCCATTTTCCTGCAAATTTCAAGATTCCTTGTTTTTAATAGCTGAGTAGTATTCCATTGTGTAAATGTACCATTCTTTCTTTATCCATTCAGTAGATCTTCACCAACCCTATATCTGACAAACAGATAATATCCAAAATATATAAAGAACTCAAGAAATTAAACACCACCCACCCAAATAACTCAACTAAAAAATGGGGTACAGAGCTAAACAGAGAATTCTCAGTAGAGGAATATGGAATGGGCAAGAAACACTTGCTCAACATCCTTAGTCACCAGGTAAATGCAAAGCAAAACAACTCTGAGATCTCATATTACACTTGTCAGATGTCACTCAAGTGACAACACATAATGCCGATGTGGACAAAGGAGAATACTCCTTCATACTGGTGGGAGGGCACACTTGTATATACAACCATTTTGGAAGTCAATCTGGTGCTTTCTCAGGAAATTGGGAATAGTTTTTCCTCAAGACCCAGCTATACCACTCCTGGGCATATACCAGAAAGATGTTCCACCACACAACAAGGACATTTGCTCAACTAGGTTCATAGCAGCCTTGTTCATAATAGCCATTTCATTCCTGTGGAACTTGGTGTGTGGCTAAGAAATCTACAGGGAGTGAGCTTACTTTGTCATTGTGTTGTGAGTGATAGAGTCCTTTCTCTGACCCAGAACCTGTATGCTATCATGTATGAAACAGTAGCAGAATCATTGATTAAGGTTTAAACTCAGGTGAAATCTCAGATCCTTTCATGATCTTGATAGTGTAGTGTGCACTCACACATGTTATCTGAGTATTTTCTTTTGATCATGAATTTCTTAAAAGCAAGGATCGAATCTTGTCTGGTGGTACATGTTTGCAATCTCAGCCACTCAGGAGGTGTAGGCAGAAGGAGTGTTAACTAAAGGATCATCTGGGCAATAGAATAAGCTCAAGGCCAGCCTGTGCAGCTTGATGAGACCCTGTTTCAAAATAAGAAGTAAAAAGAAGCCTACTAATATTACTTAGGGGTAGAACTCTTGTTTATCATGCATAAGACCTTGGTCATCCCTAGTCTTGCAAGAAACCATAACCAACCAATCAAAACAATGAATAAGCTAAAAGAACAAAATCACCTAAAATTATTTTCTTGCAAAAGAGAAAAGAAATGTGTGACTGAGAAGCCACAAGAAACCAGATTGACAGGAAGTGAAAATGGGGGAAAAGAGCACATTGAGAGGAAGTCACAGGATGAATAGAGAGGCACAGAGGAAGTAGAAAAAAGGAAGATTGAGTTGAAGGGTATTAAAGGCAGCGTAGAGATGGAGAAAGAGCTTTTTCTTTCTGGAACGTGAGCTGAGTAAGAAGAGTTTTTTCCTTCTGGGACATGAGCAAAGTAGGAAGAGTTTTTTTTTACATCTGGGCCATCAGCTGAGTAGGAAGTCAGCTGGGGCCTTTCTCTGCCTCTCTGAGCTAGCAGGTTTTCACCCAGGCGTCTGGCTTTTGAGTCTTTATTGGTAAAATTGAATGATTGGGATTTTCTTTCTTTATACAAGTGAGAGATACGCACAGAATGCATACAGACCAGGAGAAAAAGCATTTGATCAAGTCTGGTCTCTGGGAATTTCCTAGAGCCCTGAAGCTATTCTCAGCAACTCAAGAGAAGGGCTCCAAATAAGCTAGGGCTCCTAATGGAGGAACACCTAGTGTATACAACCATTAGATTTGAGCTTCTAACATAACTGACTCATGGTTAGGGGTTAGCATTCCCAGAAGGTCTTGGAAAAATCTGGGAAGGGAACTTTGCTGGAAGGCTAGATGAGGTTTTTACAGCCACTGAAGTGTGGTCATAAATATAAAGGCAATTCCATTTTATCCACAAGCTTGTGAAGCACAGGGTACATTTCGTAACAAAAATATCAAAGTACAAAAGATAAATTTCAAAGGCAAAGTTTACAGCTTGTCCTCTGCAGGACAGACTATCTGGGATGCTCTTTCATCACAGTTAGTTAAATGAGGGCTCTGGCAGTGCAATGACTCAGAGATAACAAAATAAAGTCGTAACATCAATATCCTCAAATGTTTGGGGATATATGAGAGAACATAAATATTAAATGCTGGAAAAGGGATTCAACCTGCCCTTCAAGCCCAGCCAGCTGGCTTCCCTCCACCACACAGTGCCCTCTAAGACAGATGTAATGAAAGCACAGCATTCTCAAGGAGCCATGTTCTGCAGGACATTACAAAGGAGTGGAAATGCAGAGGGTTTTCTGGTTTTGCTTTGTTTTTTATCACATTTTTATATGTTTCCTTTGTGTCTGTCCATGTGAATGCAATGGCACAGGTGTGAAGGTCAGATAAAGATTTTCAGGAGTCGGTTCCTCTCTTTCTTCCTGTGGGGCCTGAAGAAGAAATTCCATTCTTCAGGATTAGTAGGAAGCAGGTTCACCCACGTAGCCATCTTTTCAGATCAGTTTTTACTTTATTTCATTCCATAAAGAAAAGAAATTAACTGTTCTTACTCCATGACAGTAAATAGGCTACTGGAAGGCAGATGGCATTCTTTCTAAGAGGCTCTGAGAAACTCTATCCAATGGAGTCCTCCTGCAGCCATCCAATACTGCCATTGCTAAATAAACTTGTTTACTTGAAGGAAGGCCTGGATTTATAGAGATGTTAACCTTCAAGGTCTTAAGTTAGTTAATAATCCAGCAAAGTAACTTTCTGGGTTTTGTTTTCCAATATGGCGGCTATGACAATTAATTTAACTTTGATGTCAACTTGGATAGCTAGGGAATCCAGAAAGAGACAAATGTTTCAGGGCAGATCTACAAGGGCATTTCCAGGAAGGATTCATTGCCCGTTCATTCTGGAATGGGAAACCCGTTCCTTCAGAGGTCTGAGGAAAAGACAGTGCACTTGCGTGTCTCTCTTTGCTTCCTGCTGAGGAATGCATCTGTCCCTTCCCTTAGTAGTTGTTGATGCTGCTATCCTTGCTGGCCATCAGAAACTAGCTTCTTCAGCCTTTCAACATGGACTGAAGATGAGCAGCCTTCCTGGTACCTTCAAGTCCTTCAGCTGAGGTACCCACCCTTGTGAACTGAGCAGCTACCAGGCTCTGAGCTTCTCCAGTGTACAGCCATGGTTGAGATACCCAGCTTCCATGCTACAAACCAATTTCATAAATTCTCTTTTTGTCATATTTATTCATTCTGTTGGCTTTGTCCTTCTAAAGAACCTTGACCAATAAAGCAAGTATTCTGAATTATGAAAACCACCTACTATTGCCAATTTTTTTGTTAAGTTGAAGCAAGGAGTCAACACAGTAAAAAAGATAAGGCATCCCCAATGAGAAAGATTAAAAAAAAAATTTGACAGGTGACCTGACCATAAGATCCATGTTAAAGACCCAAATTGCTTTCTGAAACATAAAACCTCCTGCCTTCTCTTATATCCACACCTTTCACAATTATGCTAGATGACAGCCTTTCAGAGGGCTCTCTGAACCCTGCTTAGCTATAACCTATTAGACAAAAATACAATATAATTTTAACACACCAAAGTAAAAATCTCACCAAGAAGCAAAGCTTGATAGGGTAAATATTCCCCTAACATTTCTGATTAACACCTCTGACTATTTTTTCTTAAGTTCAAAGAGCTATTATTAGAAAATTGTAGCACCGTGCAGTTAAGTGTGGCAGATGGCATACAGGAGTGAGTGGTGTGCAATTTACAGTAAACAAATTCTTTATCTTTGACGGGTCATGGGGAGAAGTAAAACGGTCTCCAACTCAATCAGGGAATATGCAAGAAAACACTGACATGCAGATACACTAATTACAGTGAAATGTGTTAAAAAGCTACAATTATCCCAATGGATGAAACCTTTTCCCATGAAGATTAGAAAAAACAACCAGGCGTCATGGGCTGACAGCAGGATACCATTTGTAAATGTGCTCCCAGATTGGTTGACACCTGTTCAGAGAAGAGATTCAAATCTTCAGGGCCTTCAACTTGGTTGCCTCTGGAGGCTGGTACACTTCTTGATGGTATGTGTGAACGCGAAGCCATCAACTGTTTCTAACTAAATACATGAGGGGAAAAATGTAGCAATCATTAATTACCTCCTTCCTTCAAAAGGAGAGGTTGATACATCAGCAAGAACTGATTCATAAAATTCTCTTTAGGTTTGCTATCATCAATGTTTAGTGCTGCAAATATTGTACAATTAGAATTTTGCCACTACAAAAATGGGAAAAGGAACATAAAATGAATATTATAAAGTGTTTTTCAACAATAGCTCTTTGAATATCTACTGAGTTGGTACTGTAACATTTTTCAATTTGAAAAATAAAGTACAAAGCCATGTAATTCTATAGCATACAGTTGCCTCAGGTACATTAGCGTATAAAACAGAGGTGCAATAGAGAGCTCTTAAATAGCTCTGAAATTGGACTTTGGTCCAATGGGACAAGATAGTTGGGTTGAGAACCACTGATTTGGATCCTTTCACAAATTAAAATTATAGAGATGAAGAAACATGAAATACCTTCACACACACAATCTTAGCAGTTTACTTTGTTAAATGGTTTCCTGACCCCCAGACAGAGGAAGTGGCTAGATATGTCTGATTCTGATCTGTATCATAGCGCTGCCACAGGTTTTCTCCCAAAATTACATAACTGTGCTGGCAGCTATAGTTTAGAGGAATGTATTTGAACTTGGGATAGGTATACAAAGAGTCAACAAGTGGTCCTCAGGACCATAGGTTTTTTTTTTAAAGATTCTTTATATATATATATATATATATATATATATATATATATATATATATATATATTTATAAAGGAAAAATTGAACTTCAAAGCTTTTTGGCATATAACTCACAAGGCCAAAGGAAATTTGATTTGGGAAGTTTATTTTCTTGGATTTTATTTTAAAACTCTGAGGTTTAATTTCATTATCATTTTACTCTTTGAACATTATTGTCCCCTGATCTTTTGATGAGGATGATGTAGTATAAAGGACTATGTTTCGGTGGCACTTTGTTGTGGGAATGTCTCTAAGCTTTCGTGTGACCTCATTGTGTCCTCTGGTAAGCAGTTGCCTATATAGAATAGGAAAGAGAAGTATAATAGCCTTGATATAAAGGTGACCTCTCAGCATTGAGAACAAGGTCCAGGAGCTAATGTAAGTAGCCCACCATTTCCCTTTGTCTCGATGGGCTTCTGAATGGAAGCTTGGTGTCCACTCCCAATCCCAGGAGTCCTGATGGCACTCTGAGACAATGGCTTCATTAGCACTGTAGTAGCAGAGTAGCATAGTAGACAATGGCAACAGCACTGTCCTAATGAGTGAGACACATAGTCACCTTCCCAGGGAACTACCGGCTAATTTGTATTCCATATGGCTTTAAAGGAACAAAAACATGGAGTTGGTGGGAATGTGTCTCCCTCACTCATCAGAGTTTTCCTAAGCGACTATGCCAGTTAGGGTTCTTTCTTTTCAATGTACCACTCCCTCCTCCTCTCTGCCACTGTGTATCCACTGCTTGGCAGGGAGAGATCAGTAGACTCGATTTCCAAGTCGGAAGGTGCTTTTAACTATATCTGCATAACACTGAAGGTTTAGTGAGTGGGTCACATCTGGGGAGGCTGGCACCAGTTCTAGCAGGTGCATTTCTTCCACCATTGAGCCACAGTCTTCAAGGAATTTCCCCCTTTATTTGACAGATCAGTGTAACTATTTTCCCAATGGTTCCATGCTTGGGTGGAGAATAAAGCTTATTTACTGGCTCTATTCAAAGCCCTTTACACTCTATGTGCCTATAAAATGTCCTCATTTCTATCACCGACAGAATTCTGCCTTAAAAAGGGCAAGCTTGGATTCAGGTAAAGTCAACGGCTAAACTCTGCCAAGACAGAGTAAGCAAGTCCTCAATAGTCCCTGCCTCACAAATATGTCTGTCAGATATATTGGGCCAGAAGGCTGAAGATGATGCTCCAACATTGTAGAGAGTTTTGGGTGACTATTCAGGTAGAAAACTGTCTCTGTCATCTTCTCATTTGGAAAGCTACTAACCTGCTCTCCCGGCGTACTCAGGTAATCAAGCTTATTCCTTCTCAAGTCTCTGATGGGGTTGAAGACAAGGTAGCTTAGTCTTACAATGAAGCTTAGTTGTTTAGGCGTTAAGATGTTTTTATGTCAAGATAGATGTTTTAAGTTGATAATGACAAGATGTTATGGAGAATTATTCCCTTGTGGCTTTACCTTGGAATGTCAACAAAGAATATGATGAGGTCAAAATTCCTCATATTTGTTGCTACTGGACAAAGAAGAATGGCTAATGACAAGGTTTGAATCAAGTTTCTAGTTCTTTGGAAACCTAAAGACAATAGTAGAATAAGCCAATTTCCAAATATCTATTGAGTATCCACTTGGACCAAAACCCATTCTAGAAGTCACATTGTGGTCCTGGCCTCCATGCCAAAAGTGTTGGCTAGCACTGAGTTTTCTGTTCTCTCAAAGACAAGGTACATGATCTTTTTTGGGAAAAAAGATAGTCCCTAGCACACTCTCATTAAAATTTCTTGTTTCTTGGGGCTGGAGAGATGGCTTAGTGGTTAAGAGCAGTACACGTTGCTCTTGCAGAGGACCTGAGTTTGGTCCCAAGCACCCACATCAGATGGACATCTGCACTCACAAGCACATTTGCCTGTGTCCATGTGCACTCACTCCTGCACACACAGACACATCCTTACACATAATTAAAAATAAAAATAATAAGTCATTTTAAATATCCAAAGGCGAACTTTTGCTTCTGTGTGTTTACATTAGGAATATCCTCCCAGAAGGGAAAAGAGGGGAGGGAGGGAGGTAAAATCACTTCTATAGATTTTAAAATTTCCCTGAGTTGTACTTTTGGTGTGGAATAATGCTTTAAATCCCTATGGGCATGACAAATCTCACAAATACCTTCCTTTGGAAAGATAAGAATTCAGGTGCAAAATTTTAAATTTATAAACAGATCTGCATAGTCCAGGAGATGAACCACATGTTGCAGGTAGTTACGAAGTATTTAATGTGGGAATGTTTAAACTTGAGATTCCCTGCAAATGTGAAATACATGCTGTTTGGATTGAATAAAAATGGCCCCTATAGGCCCATAAGAAGTGCCACTATTAGGAGGTTGGAGTAGGTGTGGCCTATTTGGATGGAGTTTGCCACTAGGGGCTGGGTTTTGAGGTTAGTTCAAGCCAGGCCAAGTGGCTCGCTGTCTCTTCCTGCTCTCTGAGCATCTGGAGGGAGAATGCTAAGCTACTTCTCCAGTGCCATGTCTGCCTGTGTGCCATCATCCTTCCCACCATGACAATAGTAAACTAAACCTCTGAATGTGTGAGCCAGCAACAATGTAATATTTTCCTTTATAAGAGTTGCTGTGGTTATGTTGTGTATTCACCAGCAATAAAAACTCTAACCAAGATACATGCGAACTTCAAAACCTCAAGTACTACTTTAGAAAGAAAACAATATTTTTTATAATCTCTTATTTTAATTCAACATTGAAATAACAGTTTAGAAACATTGGGTTAAATGTAATATTTAAACCAACACTAAAATTTAATTTTGCTTTTCTTTTTATTTAATATAGTCATCAGAATTTTAAATTGCATATATGATTTATATTGTTTCTATTTGAAAAGGCATATGAGGGAGCAAATTGTGCTACATTTACCTACTGTATCATTGTTTATGTTAACAATAGCTCAAACACTTATCCATTAAAAACAATATAACCTTATTTTTTAAAATAAAATT
The DNA here is from genome assembly GCF_964271855.1 of Acomys minous. NCBI lineage: Eukaryota > Metazoa > Chordata > Mammalia > Rodentia > Muridae > Acomys > Acomys minous. The sequence continues at coordinate 15,224,720 of NC_140487.1, forward strand.
TCATAATATGTCATTTTTATTATTAATATTTACCAATAAACACTAATACTTATTAAGTGCCCAGGTACCAGGCAGGGTGCTATATAATTTGCATATATTATTTCCCTTACACCTGATTATCTTATTCTGGATGCCCTACTGAGAAGAGTATAAGTAAGCAGCTACACTAAGAAGCTCTTTATCTCTGCCTGGGCACAGCCAGGCTTGGGCACTCTTCAGTTTATTTTCTAAGAACTTTCCCCCTTTGCCCTGCACGGCAATGCTCTCTCTAAATAAGTAAATATCAAGCCTGTCCAGGAGTGAAAGCTTTCTGTTGAATCTGTGTATCACCTTTCTCTTTTCTGTTTCAGAAAATAATGGTGTCTCCTCCCCAAGTTGTTTTATAACAGTGCTATAGATTGTCCAAGTAATGGGGGCTAACTTAATGGAATGATACAAAACTCCCCAATGCAATCTCTGAATTAAAAGTCATTCTGTGTTGGTCCAAGCTTTTAGCTCTCGGTGGATTTTGATCTATTTTGAGACATATATCTTTAAGTTTCTACATTTACTGATTGGCTAATTGATCCATATGAAACTCACTCTGCCCACATACATAAGAACTTTATTTTCTACTCCAAGACTGTTTACAAGTAGTCAAGTAATTTTCCACATGCAAAAGGTAAAGTAGGATATATATAGCCTCTAAAAAGTTTAATTGCAGGGATATTTTTATGATATATTTAAACATCTAGAATACTTATTTTTAATAGTAGGTAACAGAATAGCCAGAGTATTTAAAACCATGCAAAAAGTCCAGGAAAATAGTGCATTGTCATCACTAATAGTAACAAAATAAATAAGTAAATTAAGGAGATTAAATTTGTTCTAGCAACAGAAGTTCTTGTATAGCTTCTGACCTTTTTCTGGTTTAGATTAATCAGTCCCATAAATGTAATCAAGCAAAGATTTTATTAGCCTTGCCAATGATTCTATGCCAGGAGAAGCAATATTAGGCCAGTCATATTAATGACTCTGCTAAAATGTCTTGTTTACAAGTATCTTCATGACCTACTAAGTACCATAGTCTATATTACCTCAGAGTATGAGGAGACCGAGATCAAACAAGGATGTCACAATCCTATTTAGATTAATAAAATTGATACATTGAATTCTCCTCAGAGGCATCATTTGAGCACTTATAAAAGCAAAACTGGAATGCTAAAGATCTCTAAAATATGCACAAAGAAAGAACATGAGAAATACATATGTATTATCTTAAAGAAGTCCTTAGTTTGTCTGAATTATATAGACTGCACACACATCAGGTTACAATTAGAAACACATATGTACACACACACACACACACACACACACACACACAAATTCAGAGATGCAAGCAATAACAACTAATGAAAAAAGAGACATAATTCTGAAGGCTGGCTGGAAAAGAGTATTATGAGAGAGTTTGGAGGGAGGAAAAGGAGAAATATTGTAATTAAATTATTATCTCAAAAATCAACAAAATGTAGTAAGTGCATAGCCTAAGAGTGAAGTAGAGCCTAGCAGAGAAGCTGACTTTAAAAGCAGGAGTAGCACTGCAAACAGAAATGATCTGAACAGGTTACAAGGGCTCAAACATAGACAAGGCTTGGTCAGTGGAAGCATAGACACACTGAAGAAAAACTGCACAGACAAGGAATGACTTCATTTTCTAAGTCCACTGGAAGACAAAATCAGTTGGAATATAATGTAAAAGGAGAAGAAGAAGGAGGAGGAGGAGGAGGAGGAGGAGGAGGAGGAGGAGGAGGAGGAGGAGAAGGAGAAGAAGGAGAAGAAGGAGAAAAAGAAGAAGAAGAAGAAGAAGAAGAAGAAGAAGAAGAAGAAGAAGAAGAAGGAGAAGGAGAAGGAGAAGGAGAAGGAGAAGGAGAAGGAGAAGAAGGAGAAGAAGAAGAAAGAGAAGGAGAAGGAAAAGAAGTCAACAGATGACCTAGCTTTAGTCTATGTTGTGAATTGTCTTGAATGTAAGATCAAAGGACTTGTCTGAGTACTAATGAGTGTATACTACTTTGCCAAGGTTCAGAACTATCAGGGTAGAGAGAAAAAAAAAGCTGTGCCAGCATGATAACCAAACACTAACGTAACTGTGGATCTGGATGTGAAAAACAAAAATAGAATCACAACCAGAACTGAGGTAGCAGGCCTGAAAACTGCAGAGGAGGGCTACGGACATGCAAGATCTAAGGGATGTAGGCTCTGCAAGAGGAAGTCCTCCTGGAAGAGTAAGATGTAAAATGCTGAGCTGACAACAGTACTAGCCAGCAACTGGACCAAAAGTGAGGGAGATAGTGGGATCTGAGTGTTCTCATTTGCTAGTTTTACCAAACTCAGGAAAGTACATTGTTATTTTTATAATTACTTATCACCTTGAATATTTATTATCTTGTCCTTAGTAGCTTAGATAATTTAGCATGAAACTATTACTTAAGAATAATAATTACACCAAGTACATATACAGACAGGAACAAGGACAATTATAAAGACATGTATCTTTAGAAGATTCAGACAATATAGAACACTTGAACTAATTACTATTTTATTGTTTTCTGTCTTACCTGCTAGAATTTGTCCTTTGACTAGACACGGTGCAATCTCTCACAGCAGGCATGACTCACTTTGATCTTGGCTTTAAAACAGTACTGTCATCACTTCTCAAAAACTCCATTTTATCACACATAGCTTTTATATAATGTATCCAAACACCAAAAGTAAGAAAACCAGTAATGTGTTCCGTCATTTAGAATTTCCTTTATTCTAGAAAAGCTTTTATATTCTTATTAAACATGTTGTTGGCCTTCTTCTAAGGTTTTTTAAACCATTTATCTTAAGGTAACAAATATGTAAATATTTGGGGTTTTTTTTTTCTTTTGAAAATGTTTGAATGGATAGAATAATTTATACAGTCCTGGGAATACAGTGGGATATACTGACATTTACACTCATGTTGCACAATCCATTAATTAGCATATCCACCACATCAAACATGAATTGTTGCTTTGTGATGTGAATATTCAGACTCCTCTCTGCTGGGTATAGCGCTGCATTTTAGTAAATCATTAAATGCAGTCACCCTATCAGAATGTGGTTCCCTATCAGCCTCCTTACCCTTCTCCGCCTCTGGTAATCAAGTCTCCACTCTCTCTATGGAGAGAAATTAGTCATTAAGATCAAATTGAAAGGACTGGGCTTCAGTTGATTGCATACTCAGAAGGAAGACGACATCTGATGGGGTTTCTTCATCTTTTACTGTTTGTCATTGAAACTGTCTCCCAAGGTTATTGCTCCAAAGCAAAGAACAAATTTGGAATCTTAGGAATATTAAAGCTTGGCTAATTATCAATGGGGTTTATAATGGTAAATTTAATAAGCAACTAAATTCTTTAGACTTTCTTTCCTACCTAGCCTACATTAGCAGAGACATTATGAACCTTTTCTTGGCTTGGTTCAATTGGAAAAGAACAAATGAGCTATAGCTACTGTTACTAACGTTATTTATAATTGCTGCCCTTTTCGAGAGGAGTCCCTTGCCAAAGGAGTCATGAGGGCTGCCGATTTCCACTTTCAGGGCAGTGGATCTGTGCCTGTGAGTGTTTCCTCTCGCCACATCATTTTATTCTATCCAGCAAAGTAGAGAGGGAAGCTAAACTAGGCAGAACAAATAGAAATTCTTTGACTTGTATGACAGAAAATTCCCCCAGGTGGAGGTTTTCTGCCGCTATAATAAATCTTGATTTAGAGGAGTATAATATTTCATGATAGAAGATATTTCATTCCCCTAAACTACTGTAATGTGTGAGCCTATTGGAAAACAAGGAGAAACAAGAATTTCCTGAATGGGCTGATACGATCAGTGCTGATATTTAGAAATGAAAAAGAAAATGTCAAGTAATTTCTAAAATTAAGGTAAGGTTATAAATTGCAGAATGGGATTACTGTCCATGTTGGAGGGGGGCTTTTTTTTTCCTCTTTCTTTTTCTTTTTTACAGCCATGTCCCAGCCCAAGTGTTATATCCACCCACCCACCCTGATCATCACATTACTAACACAGATCAAAATACATGAGACATTAACTCAGTTAACATTAAAAGTCTCTGTACTGTAGTTACATGCCTGTTGTTGTGTTATTTTATTTCTAAATGTTTAGTAGGAAGTTGTGCAATATTTCTTCTTCCTCCATTCACACCTCATTGTAATTTAGGACTGGGGGTTAGTTATCTCAATCCTATTGATAATTTTAACCGGCAAAGTTAAGCTTCAATGTGCCAAGTTCTTCATTGCAAACACTTGTTTTCACTCATATAAGCAACCGGTGTTTAGTCTCAGGAAGAGCTCGTGGGTTTTTTAATCTAGATATGCTCTATGCCCTCATTAGGTTAGGTCATGATATAAGAGGATTTCAGAAGTTCTCATCAAGTAGCCAGCAGAAGATGGAATGTCAGCCATGAGATATTAGTAGAAATAATATGTAGAAAAAATGAGATGCAGTATGCTCATTTTTAAAAATAATATGAGGAAAATGGCAAAGAGTAATACTTACCCCTAGGTAAAAACTATCTTTTGGAGCCTTATACTATACTTGGAAAAAGAAAATGAAACCTTGTCAGGAAAAATGGCCACTGATCACACGCACCAAAAATTGGACCCTAAAGTCCATTCTTTTACTTAACCTGTTTGAGAATGTCATATATGATACTATATTTGCATAATTTTCATCCTTCTTCATCTGCACTCACATTCCTCCTGGGACCATACACCTCCTCCTAAACTCGTGACCTCTTCTTCTTTAACTATTATAGTTGCATATATATATATATATATATATATATATATATATATATATATATATATATATTTCTGAGTCAATTTAGTATTGTTCACCTACACATGTGGTTAGGCATGTTTACATGGAATTGCATAACCTCCCAGAGATACCATCCCTGAAGAAAAGTGACCCACACTTTCTCCTAGCAGCCCTTGATTCCCTGTAGCTCTTCATAATGTTATGAGACCTTGAGAAATTTTCCCCACCCACATCAGCATGTCTTGTTTAGGCAACTATATTGATTTTATTTCATGAATTCAGCTTTTCCATCATATCCAAGGGAGAAAAAAACACAGCAAATGTCACAGTCCTCGGGCTTTTACAATCTTTCCACCTCCTCATCTTTAATTTTCACTGAACCTTAAGAATATTTACAGGTTACATTGTAGATGTATTGATTGGGACTAGGTGCCCCACAGCCACTTATTTTCTGTATTTTTATCAGTTGGGGAATTATGTTCTATCTGTTGCAAAAAGAATCTTGTTTGATAAGAGCCAGAAAGCTACACTTATCTACTGGCACAAGGGTAAGTATTTAGGGTGCAGCTAGAAATATTATTGGTTTAGAAAAAGGCAATAATAAAGTCTACTCTCAGGTCTATGACCTCTCCAAGTAAGTATCGGTCTAGGTTTACAGTGAAGGTGTAAATTGACTCCCACGATGTGGGCTTAAGGTCTAGTTAAACAGCTGTTGGCTATCCCCAGGGTAAAGGAGCCACTAGTGCACACTTGTAGATACCTTGTCGGAGAGGTCATTATTGTGGTTCCGGTTTTACACCTGAGTAGGACTATTGACTCTCCGTGCCCTAGAAGATTAACTTCCAATGCTATTCCATGTCAGTCCCAAGTCCTGTGTTCAAAGTGTATGGTATTTTCATCAACTGACCATTCAGTTTGGGAACAAGTCCAAGAGAGATGGCAATGGCTTGTATCCTTTAGGTGTCTCTTAGACTTCCCTGAACAAGGCAAAGGTAGTTGCTCATACCTGGCATTGGGAGTTTTGTTCGATACCATATGACTCTCTAGGGGAGCAGTATCATGCTCATCTCGTGTCATATTATCATGTCATACCATTGTGATCCTCAATTTAAAACGATATATACAGTCAGGCATGGTGGCATGTGCGTATAATCCTAGCACTCAGAAAGGCAGAGGCAGATGGGTCTCTGTGAGTTTGAGGCAAGCATTTTCTACAGATCAAGTCCAGGACAGCCAAGGCTACACAAAGAAACCCTGTCTTAAAAACTCATATGTGTGTGTACATATACATATATGCACATATATGTTATAATTATATATATATATATATATATATATATATATATATAATTATATAATTTTCCATTGCTGTGATAAAGTACCATGACCAGGAAAACACATAGAAGGATAGTTTGATTTGGGACTTACAGTTCCGGAGGGCTAGAGTCCCTAATGGTGGAGTGCAGGTAGCTGGAGCTGGAAGGTGAGGACTCACATCTCAAACTACAAACAGGGAGCATAGGTGAACTGGGAATGCTATATGATTTTTAAGTCTCCAAGTTCACCACAGTGACATTATATCCTCAAAAAAATACTAAGACTGTCCTAGTGTCACCACTGACTAGGGACCAAGCATTCAAATGCCTGAGATTATAAGTGATTTTCTCCTCTCTCTCTCTCTCCTCTCTCTCTCTCTCTCTCTCCCTCTCTCCCACCCTCCCTCTGTCCCTTTCTCTTTCTATCTCCCTTCTCTCTCACACAGCATATGTGTGTGCATGTGTACGTGTGTGTATACATATGGTGTGCATATATACATACCTCTTCATGTTTTTAAATAAGTTTATAGAATAGTATTTTTCCTTATGGCATTTTTAATATCCTCAGCATCATTTATCTCTCTTTTCTTCCTTTCCCACTGTATTGCCCTCATTTCTCCTTGCCCAGTTTAAGTCCTCTCTCCTTTTCTTCCATTGGCCACTTCCTAGTACCTCCGTCCTACTCTCCCCCTCTGCAGAGTTCCTTCTCACCTCCTCTGTCCATAGTCCCTTTCTGCTTTCCTGGATACTTTCCATGATGACTAACAACAAAATTAAAATAAAACAAATAACTAATCTAGAAAAGCAGGAAAACTATTATCAGAGAAACTTGGACACCTTTGTGTGGGAAAATACCTTAAGGGCAAGGATACCTCCAGGGGATATTTCAATCTAGCACCATCTGGAAGGCAAGTTTGGTTATTTCACAGCTCAAGTGGGAGAAAGTGTTTGTTTGTTTGTTTTTCGGAAATTCTGAAAACTAAGGTGTCAAGGATATGAGCAATAAAAAAGTGCTGATTCTCGAAACAGCAGGTGGATGGAGTAAAGAGCACTGTTTGCTTGAGGACTGCCAGCAACAGGGAAGAAAGTATCAGAAAAATTCCCTTGAGAAGTTGCAGATAAGGAACCAGAGCAGAGTCCCTATAATGCCACAGAGCACAGTGTCAACGTCATCATAATAATAACTACTTACTGGGTTGTTACACGGGTGAGATTATGTGCCTAGAGTTGTATTAGTTGTTGATTACTGCATAGTGTTATCCCCAAAACATATGGTTAAAACCAACTGTCATCTCATAATCACTAAATTCTCTAGAACTTAAAGGGCCAGTCTTACATAAGGCATGGGTTCCTGAAGGCCCAGGTCATTGAGAGTCATCTTAGTTACACTGAGTGGAAATCAGCCTATCAAAGTGCCCTAGCCAGTAAAGTTGACTGTGTCTACTCCTGTCATTTGTACCATCTGGAAATGCATAAAGAAATTCACTGTTTATTGTTCTTTGACACACGACTTTCTTAACACATTACTATAGCACCCAAGCTCCAAACAATCTTCTAAATAATAAATAACATAAGGTATCTCTTCACAGCTTTTTATGAAGACCACGTGAAGAATAAACAAAACAAGCTATACCCAAGTATTGTTAGGGTTCGGGTGATCTACTGAAGAAAGACTCCAAGGCAGTATACAAAAACAAAGAGTGCTTTTATTCTAGCATGCTTGGATCACTTCTCTCTAGAGGACAACCCCAAAATGAGCACGCAGGCTCAATTTATAGACAGTTGGAGGGATCTGTGATGACAGAATTGAGTCAGAGGATACAAGGGGATTCAGGACTGGTGGTTTGTTTTGGTTATTATGGAGTTTTGAGTCACTGAAGTTTTGGCTCTTACTCAGGAGTTGGCCTTTAATTTGATTGGATGGGGCCATCTGTGTTCTTTACCAAGGCCATGAAGTAATAAAAACATGGTATCTAGTCATTTTGTTCTATAAGCTGATTAGTGGCCTATGAGCTGTCTATAACTTGTGGTTTTTCCAGAAATTGTTAGGAACTTGTCCTAGTTAGGCAAAGTGAAAATTTGAAGCCTGTCATGGAGTTGGTCTAGTCAAGCAACAGAGGTCTTTGGGGGGTTGAGTCCCTGGGGTTCCTGGACTCCCTGACGTCAGATCCCTTCAGTATGATACTCAAGCCACCAAGTATTAATTCAACAGTTTATATCTCAGCATATATTATTAGAAAAGTCTCTGTATAAGTGAGGGTGGAGGCAAATGGTGATGGGACCTGTCCAGCTATCATGAGCATTGCCAAAGCATCCCATTCTCACCCTGAAATCTGGGTTCATCTACTGCACAACTGAGAACCAACCATTTAAGGAACGCTCTCCCACCTCTGCTTTCAGGTGCATGTAAAGGTGACGTAAGGAAAACAAGTACAAATTAAAAAAAAAAATCAAAACAAAAAAACTCACTAAGGAATTATAGAATGGTGAGATGGGGGTTTTGTTTATTTGTTTGTTTTGTTTTTTGTTTTTTTAAAGTCAAATCTGTTTTCCTTAGAATTATGTGTATGTCAGCTTTGGATAAAAGGGAAGAGTAATTAGAAAATTGTCTAATCATGAATAAAAACACTCCTTCCTAGTTTTTGCCAAAACAACTGTAAAGAACTTTTAAAAAATCAACTATGTTATGAATACCAACCATCTCTGAGAAAAGTAGGTACTGCAGCCTCTCTAAAACTGACAAACCCAAATCCACGGTACTCTAAATGTTTCTTCACCCCCCAACCCTCCTACTAGCACCGTGTCCTTAGACAGCTGATAACTTAAAGGCACAATTAATTATAAGTGATGAGGAGACAGATGCTCTGTACCTGGTCTCCAACTGGAAGAGCCTCTGTATTCTGGGCACCAGGCTCGTGTCCTCCAAAGTCATCACTGCCCAGGCTGCAAGATGCTTGACGGGTGACTTGCTTGCAACCCGTTTGGGAACACCACTGTGAGTCAGCCTGGTTCCTGATTTCTCCAGCTCGCTGTTCCCTCTCCTTCTCTCCCTATAGCTAAATCTCTGTCTTCTTTGTCACAACCATCAAGTCAGGAGTTTTTCCTACACTCCAATTTTTTTTTTAACCTACATAGAGTTCTTCAAAGAAAGTAATGAATAAAACAGAGAGGGATTGAAGCACTTGTTTCAGAGCAATGAGTGCCTTAGAGATAATCAGTTCTCATGTCAAAAAATACCCTTACCTCCAGACAAACCTTCTTCCTCAAGTGAAAGAAGTCTAGAATTCTTACATATTTATTTACATTGCAGAACACGTGTGTTCTACAAAAATTTTAAATAATATTTTAAGAAGAAAATAAATAAACACAATACATTTCCGAGTTTGCTCGGTGAGCTATTTTAAGAAATTCTCTATAGCCGATGTTTATTTACATTCTTCAGTGCCTATCAAACATAGAGAGGCGAATGTCTTAATTATGTAACTACTATGCTTGAACTATAGGTCAGCCAATAGTATTTTGTGTTCATTAAATATATATAATATTATACACATATACACACCTGGTTTTATTGATATATTTTACTGAGTTCAATCCAGCATATTTTGAACCATGAAATTAAAAAGCCATAAAAGCTCACCAGTTTTAACCCTTGGTAGCTTGGCAGAACATCTTGGCTAGTTTGGCTTGCACAGGGAGACAGAAAGCATGTGAATACTAAACAATAGAAGCTTGTTTCTTTTAGCTCCCATAGCTACGGTGAGGTCAGGAGGTAGCCCTAATGAGTGTCCTTTCAACATGCAGATTGTCACCTTCTCCTTTATGTCTTCAGAGCCAAGGGAGGATGAGGGAGTTCCCTCTGTCTCTTGTCCAAGGGCACCAATTCTCTTAAAAATGCCAACCTCATTTTGTGACCCAATACCTCCTAAAGCATCCACTTCACGATACCATGTTATTGAGAAGGAAGATTTCAACTTAAGAATTTAGAGTAAACAAGCAGTCCCTTGCAGATACCTCTAGAGCTTCAGGATTCCCTAATGCCAATTTTGCTCATTTATATCTGTCTTTAGAATATTTTGACTCAATGTCCTATGCTCTGTCCAATAGACAAGTCCACTAGATAGGCAAGATGTTTCTAGGTACATGAACAAAACTTAAGATGACTCCTTGACATTTCCTTACTTCTAAGTCTCACAACAAGCCTTAGTGGAGTAACTAAATGATCCAGGCCTGGCGAATGTTGAGATTCAATCTTGCTTTAAAGTTGGAACATGAGTTTCCTTGGAAAATTTGCTTTATGACTTTATGGCTCACTTGGAAATATACTATCAATTTCCCACCATTTTGCTCCAGCAGAAACTTATGTGACAACATACCTTGCATTTGCCTCTCTCTCTTTTTTTTAAATGTTTCTAACCTTTAGGAGTTATGCTAGAAGTCTTTGCCCATCAGTGTTCTTTATGTCAAGTACAAAGCAAGGCAGATTGAACATATCAACAGATTTATCCTCCATTCCAATAAAAACAAAATTGACTTGTTTTATTTTCTATTTACCACCATGGATCATATACTTTCTCCAAATAGTGACAATAAAAAGCCTAAATTCTATCTACAGGGACTTCACTGCACTCAGAGAAGACAGTTATTAATCAGCAAAGCTCCACAGACTGTCTTTTGAAAATATTAAGCTATGCCTTCTAAGTTGCTGTTTTGTTCCTCATCCCCTCGGAATTCCTCACATATTGTTTTGTGAATTACTCCCACCAGGTTGGATATCCTGGTTTCTCATCTCTCCCATCTCCCGTGGTTAATGTAACGTCAGTGCACAATTTCCAGCCCATTGCTTTATTCATCCCAGCTGTCCTCATCAATTCCACTCCACCAAAGCCCACTATCCTGTGTAAACGAAGCTCATCCAAATCTGCTTGTTAGTGTGTGAAAACTCTCTACTTCAGTTCCTTGCTCACAGTCCAACAGAAATCAAATGAAGGATGAATGTCATATATTCCGTACTGGCCTCTCTACTAAAGGTTTCCTTTTCTCCCGTTCTTCACACTTGGAGAACAGGGACTGGAGAGTGAGAAACAGCCAGCTGTCTGTACCTTCTCCACCATTCATTTCAGTCACTGGGGTACTCAGTCCACACTGGCTATGTGGAACAAGTAAAAGTCATTTATGCTATAGACCTGCTATGAGCCACTCTTCCTTTACATGTGATTTATGCCACACACATAGAATCTATTATTTGCCTTCTTGAAACCCAGCCTTAATTTACATGTCTCTCAAACCCAGGAAACATTTTTCTCTTCTTTGCCCCAAGCTAGAGGTAGAGGAATGATCTAGGCCAGGAAGATCTGACTCAGCATCCTCCTGTATCCCAGAATCAGCGCATACTACAGTCAGGGTTTCTTTATGTATCCCTTGTTGTCTTGGAATTAGCTGTAAACCAGGCTGGCCTCGAACTCACAGAGATCTGCCTTCCTCTGTCTCACAAGTGCTGGGATTAAAGCCATGCACCACCCCCACCACCTGGCACTATTATCATTTTTTATGCCTTAAAAAATTCTGTCTATCTGCTTCTTTACTCAACTATCTTCCATTAATTATTCTTACCCGCAACATTTTACATTTGGGATCCTTGACTATAGAAATGAATCTTTCTATATTGAAGGTACTATTGCTGAGTTTAGCAAATAAATATGAAGGACTTTATCTGGTAACTCTATGGCCAAAGATGGAGTTGCTCCCACACAATACAAGTACCATGACTACTACTTAAAATAATAAACAGTCAGCAGTACATGGACAATGACCAAGCATATGTGCAGGTTGATAAGGTGAAAACACGTCAATTCATATCTTTGTAGCCTTGACTTTCAGCTCACAGAGATGCTCATGCTTTGTTTACCCCTCCAAATATTCTTCTTTTAATGATGCCTTAATATTAACTTACTGCATTAAAACTTCCTGCACTAAACTGGAATTAGCTGAGTACTGAAAATCAAGTCCGTCATTTCTAATAGGCCTCCTTTATTAAGTTTCCAAGTCAAGTATAAATCTCAGACCCCACACAGTTCTTGACACTGTTTCACTACTTAAATGTGTCATACACATGTATCTAATATCTCCTAATTATACTTTCCTTAACGGATTCTGACTTTCAGTCATTGCTTAGGTCTATAGATTATAATAGAAGCTCAAAAGTCTCATCAAATGAAATTTTAACAAATGTTTAAAAGCATACCTAGATTTAAAAAAAAAGAGAAAAGGAATAAAGTTGTGGAGGATGCTAAGACAGTATATTAATAAGAATAGTCTTAAGAAATTAATATTGATCTAATATTAAAAAGGCAAAACTCCAAGTGCTAGAAAAACATGCAAAGCAGAGGAATCCATAATAAATGATTTCCAAATCTAATATTTGCATCTGATGTATGTCAACACAGCTTGATTTGCAGGCAGGCTACATTATTATCATTCTTACCACTTCCAACTGAAGCTTATGTATTTTGTACCCCTAATTAATGGTGTTAGGAAGGATGCCACCAACACAATGACAGGCAAATTGCAGCAACTAGAAAGGCAGCAACATGGGACTCACTGAGCCTTAAGCAGAGGCAAAGTGGGCCATAGTCCTTGAGCCATGGACTTCTACACAGCTACATATCACATGGGCACAAGCAAGAAGTCCATGTATTGGCCTGGACAAGAGCTACAGTAAAATGTCTCTGATAAGTCAAAGGCCATTGACCAGTGCTTGGTGCTGCATGAAAAGCTCAACATGTATTTGAGGAACTGGTTCTAAGATTCCTACAGTAAGATGGCCTCTTACAGTAAGACTGCCTGTGCATAATAAGAAATCAGCATTTATAGTGAAGCTAGCCCAGAAGCTCCAAAATAAACGTAGGATTCCTGAACTGACCTAATATTCCACAAGTGATCTGTGACAAGAGACACAATCTCTGCCATTTTCTTTAATGTCAATCGAAAGACACTTGATCTTCAAGTGGTAAAAATCCAAATTTGAAAAATCAAAACCCTTCTTGACCAGAAACTTTAAATTCTGAATAGGCACATGATTATGAACTAAGTGTCAATTTTTTTTTCACCTTGTTCTCTGACTTTAAATTTCATAAGACAATTTTGTATGCCCTCATACTGAGTCTCATCACCCATCAGGACATTTAAATTAAAAACATCTGACAGACAGACTTGGCTTATGAATTCATTTTCATAATATTCAAATATCCACATCAAGGCTCTGTGCTGACAAGTGGTCTTTTTTTTTTTAAATAAGCATATTATAAGCCAGCAGGAGTCATCTTCCTAGTTACATTTTCATGCAAGAATTAGATATGACGAGATTCCTAGGTCAGTGTAATCAGCTGCAATTTAAACTTATTTTTCAGGACTTCTCAGCTTTCAAAAATGGATTTTTCATGACTTCCAAATAGGAGCAAAAGTGGCAGAAGATTAAAGTATGGCATTATGATGTCAGCTTGATATCATTCAGCCTCTTATCACATAGCCTATAGCTGAAGTATGAGGTAGTTAAATACCAGGTTTATTAAACATAAATTCTACAAATTTTCTCTGTCCCTCACCCACGCTGAACTTGGGAGCTGTGAAGATTTAGTCTGTATCCTTCATTGAAGCCTGAGTGAGGCTCCCCACACCAAGCATTCTCTTCCAACTCCTCCCTTTCATCATGCCCAATTCATTCTCATGCCATGGTCAGGTCCTTCTCTTGGTGGATACCAGACTTTCAGGGTATAGCCACATCCACAGACATGACATGAAAAGCAGAGGCCTCTGTGTATAGCTTTTCTGAGTCTAAATCATCCCTGCTCACAGGCTTCATATGAATCACTTTCTTGTCAACAGCAGGTTACTCCAACCCTTGCCTAACACAGTTCCTGTCAGAAGAACCCTGCTATTTGAAGTTGAGTCCTCCCAGTCTGGATAGCCTCTCTGAATTCGGGACTAGATGGAGGACACCTTCTCCGCAGCAAGTCCTCCTACTCCCTGTCTGACCTCATCTGGAAAGTGTCTTTAGGCGTAGGTGCCCCTAAACACATTTGATATATGGCCTTTGGCACAGTTCCCTGCTAGCTCTCCCCCTCCTTGCTTCTATAGTATAATTAGGCACTGTGTTCCCAATCATATGACAGGAGAATGCTGCCAAGTGTAAATCAAGCATCCCTGGAGTGACTAGTTCCAACCAATTATGTATACTTATCCTGGTAACTGCACCCACCCACTCCCCAAGGACTCCCCAAATTAAGTTGAACTATCTCCCTAAAGTGGTTCGCAGACGTCATTTTCTGTTGCACTCTTGGCTTTCCAAGCCTTGGACCTTCCCTTCTGCTCCTCCTGCCTTTGTGAACTGGTGGCCAACAACCCCAAGGGAAGAGGAGACCCACAAGTTCCTACAACTCACATATGCCTACTCTGTGAGTTTAAAATAAACAAATTAATCGTGACAATTTTGGGAAGATCATCAAAGAAGACATTCTAGTTCACCTATCTTACACAACTCAGAGATTTTGGCAAGACAAGGACTTATCATTCTTTCAATAAAGATAGAAGACCACATGTGGCTGAATACATCCCATAACTAGGCTAGATGCTTGTAATTATTACTTTTAGGATGCTTTGATATAACACTATGACCAAGGCAACTTTTAAAAGAGTTTGTTTAGGCTGACAGTGCGAGGAGATTCGAGTCCACAGTGGTGGTTAAGAGCATGGCAGTAGATGGCAAGCATGGAATGTGTAGCAGAAAGTTGAGAGCTCATTTCTTGAACTTCAAGTGTGAAGCATAGAGAAAGAGGACTAGATAAAACAGGAGCTTAATCCCTCTCAAAGCTTAACCCCAATGACATAGGAAACCCACAGCTCCTAAACCTCCTATACAACATCACAAACAGAACCAACTGTTCAAGTACCTGAGCCTATGAGGGCCATTCTCCTTCAAACCACCACTTTACTTGACAATTCATTGTACACACAAATTATAGCTACGTGATATTCATTGCCAATTCTTTAGATAAGGTGACAAGATGCTGCTGCTGTCGAGATGGGTCAGCAAATATGTACAAACATTAAAAATAGAGTTCAAATGTCCATACCCCAAGTAAAAAGGTGGGTGTAGAAAATGTATGTGTTTGTTTGAATGAAAATGAGCCCCATTAGCCCATAGGGAGTAGCACTATGAGCAAGTGTGGCCTTGTTGAAGTAGGTGTTGTCTGGGCAGTGGGGGTGAGTCACTGGGGGTGGACTTTGAGATATCAGATGCTCAAGCGAGGCCCAGTGTCACTTCTACTTTTGCTGCCTGCTGATCTCCATGTAGAACTAACAGTTACTTCTCCAGTACAGCAGCCTGCATGCTGCCTTGTTTCCTTCCATGACAATAATGGTCTAAACCTTTGAATCTGTAAGCCCCAATTAGATGTTTTCCTGTCTAAGAGTTGCCATGGTCATGGTGTTTCTTCACAGCAATAGAAACCCTAACTAATACAAAAGTTGGAACCAGGGACTGGGGTATTGCTGTGATAGGCTTCACTGTACTTTTGTTGAAAGAATATGGAGTACTTCCGGATTTTGGATTAGGAAAGCAGTGGAATGCTTTAAGTGGGGCTTGATGACTCATCCTAGTAGAAGCATGGAAGACAGTGGTGCTGAGGGTGGTTTGACCTGGATGGCCCCAACTCAAGAGGTTTTAGTATGTGACCTAGAACTGTTCTTATGATATTTTGGCTAAGAATTTGGCTACTTTTTGCCATTTCCCAAAAAGTCTGCTAGGTGCTAAAGTGAAGAGTTTTGGATTGTAATTGCTTTAGCAGAGGAAATCTCAAAACAGCCTAGTACTGACTCTGTCATGTAGTCATTAGTATTCACTGTTATGGAGATTTATTATGAAAAGGAAGAAGCTAAGGAAGTAAAAATACAAAATGTACAAATTTAGTAAAAACTGGGCACTAGGAAGTGAGATGGAGCTAAGCCCTGTGTTTAAGGAGATAAAGAAAAAGATGATATTAAGTATACTAAAGGGAGTGGTGAGACCTCACCCAGCCAAGCTTTCAACTTGTGAAAAGGAATTAAAGAACTGTTTAGGGCTTGGTGTGGTGGTACATGCCTTTAATTCCAGCACTTGGGGTGGGGGTGGGGAGCGGGGCAAGCAAGCAGATATCTAAGTTGCAGCCTAGCCTGCTCTAAAGAATGAGTTCTAGGACAGCAAAGCTTAAGTAATAAAAATAAATAAATAAAATAGTCAAAACCAGAAAGTTGGTGAAGATGTGATCGAAAGGGGCCGTGTTGTAGGCCCCAGCAAGCAACAGACGTGGCAGCTTCATCCATGTGGTTCTGGATTCAGACTCAAGGATATAAAAAAGAAGGTTATAGAATCCCCCCTATCGACTAAGGAAAGCACATGTCAGGGGTGCCCCTGCATGGAGTCCTAGGGAGGCCATTGTGTGAACCTATGCAGGTGAAACCTGGATTGCCTTGGAGACCCCAAGATGTTGGCAACACCAGGACTGTGAGAGACCAGCCAAGAAAAGCTGCTAACAGGAAGTAGAACCAAGAAAAAAAAAAGTGTGTTTCACTCAGCAAAGCTGAAAGGAGTTAGAGATCTGAAAAGCGCTATAGCATCAGACATGGAGACGCAGAGTTTGGAGTTAGTCCTGCTGGTTTTCAGTCTTGCTTTGGTCCAGTGTTTCCTCACTATTCTCCATTTTGAAATGGTAGTGCATATCTTGTGCCCTTCTATGTAAGACGTATCTGATCTCCTTTCTGTTTTGATTTTACAGGAGATGATCGTTAAGATATTGTCACGAGTCTCAAGAGACTGAACAGTGATGAGACTGTGTTAGACTGTGGGACTTTTGAAGTTGGACTAAATGTGGTGGCTTCAATGAAATTGGCCCCCTAAGGTCCATAGGGGGTGAAGTGTGGCTTATTGGAGAGGGTGTAGCTTTGTTGTTGGAGTAGGTGTGGTCTTGTTGGAGAAGGTAGGTCCTGGGGAGTGAGATGTGAGGTCTCAAATGCTCAAGCTAGGCCTAGGGTCACTTTCACTTCTGCTGCCTGAGGATCAAGATGTAGAACTCTCAGCTCCTTCTCCAGCACCATGTCTGCCTGTACATTGCCATGTCCTGCCATGAAGATAATGGACCAAACCTCCGACACTGTAAGCCAGCCCTGAATAAATGTTTTTCTTTATAAGAATTGCCATGGTCATAGGTCTCTTCACAGCAATAGAAACTCTAATTAAGACAATTTGTGACCCTAGCTCTGTGTTGGGGGAGGGAGGGCAGAGATAGAAGGATCAGTGGGATTTGATAGCCACTAGCCTACCTCCAGATTCACTGAGAGAGTCTTATCTCAAGGGAATATGGTGAAAGTGACACGGTAGAACACCCGATGTTTTCCTTTTGGACTCTGCATTGTACATGGGCCCTTGAGCCCACGTACACTATATACATGCAACACACTCATACACATGCACATGCACACACATGCACACTTATAAGAATGACCATAAGACAAGATACTTGGAAGTACTTACCATGTATCAAATATTGTGGTTATGTTATGTGTGTGCACTCGCACACATGCATTTTTCTAACACTGACTATAATACATATGCATACACAAACACACATATATGTACGTATTTCAAACATATGTGTATGTATTATAGAAACAAACATCCCTGAAATCTCTAAATCTCTAAGACTTAGAACAGCAATACTTTTTTTTTTTTTTAACGGCTCATACCTTTTGGCCAATGGAAACCAGCTAGGGCTGACAAATCACCATGGTCAACTCTTGGTTCTATCATTCTCAAGACAAAAGGGAGATAATCTATTGTACACTAGTCAGTGAAAGGTGGAAAGCATATGAATTACTGCAACAGGATATTAGTAAACCAAGGGTATGATAGAACCTAGAAAATATTCTAAATATAGTTAAAAGAATAGCAAACAATGTTTCATGTACTAGACTACACAATTACTAATATGTTCTATTGATTGGTGAGGTAACTAAGAACCAATAATTGAATAATTCACCTATGGTCACAAGTTGTTAGGTAGTAGACATGACAGTGAATTCATAACTTCTGAGCCTAAGTGTGTACACTTAACCTGTACATTTAAAACTTTGCACTACAAGAGAAGATTTCAGCTACCTAGTAAAACTGTGTAGAAATATGCACAACAATCAACAGTTAATGCACCATGCTGCTTGATTTTAATCTCTAGATTTTTTAGCAATATGTGGAGTAGAAAACTTATATAGTTATCTAGACTTTTCCAATTCATCTATTCTCCAAAACTTCTCTTTGAGCCAACATCTTGCAACATTTGAGATGTTTAGAAAATATTTGGGACCAGATGAATGCATCTACATTTTCCATTGCTTGTGATTTATCACTTTGACTCACAGTGTATAAATTATAAATTATTTTAAAAATGGTACTGCTAATGCATACTTCAAAAAGCTTATATTCTTGTTTGTCAATATTCAAATATTTTCTTCATTGCCTGTTAATCTTTATAAATGAACTATAAAACTTTAGCCATATATTTTGTCTGAGAAATGGTTTGGTAAATATACTGCACACACACTTCCCTGACCTATTGTGGGATATTTAACTATTTGTTGATAGTACATTAAACATCTTGTAATGTCTATATATACCCACTAGCTTCCTAAGCAAAAGGCTTTACCTAAGCACATGGGGAAAATTAAGTTGCCAATCAGACATGAATTCTAATGTCATCCTCACTGTCCTGAATTCAGGCTAAGCAATTAGAGAAAAAGGACAATGAAATCTGATAAAAGCATGGAATTCATCATTTCAAGCAGACACATTAAACTGGAAGTGTTTTTCCTTTTAAGTATTGATCACAAACACTGCAACAAAACAGAAAAATAAAAACAGACAAGAGGAGTAAAACTGCAGAAAAGGAAGACAACAGCCAGCCAGACACAAGGAGTAAAACTGCAGAAAAGGAAGACAACAGACAGCCTATTGCAGCACAGGTGCTGCTCTTCCCAGCAGAGCCTTCTCCTGAGTCCCATTCTGGTTGTGATATCAAATACTTAGCGATCTACACGAAGTCTACTTACAGAAAATTCTTAGCAAGTTTTAAATAAGTCACTATTAGCCTTCTCCCCTTGGCTTGTTTTTTTTTTTTCAAAATGTATATATACATATGTTTTTAATTGAATTGGCTAGGAAATATATATGAGTTCAGGATAAAATAAATCAGTGCAATTGTACTAACTGCTTAGACACTTTTCAAAGATTATAGTTAGATAAACGGAGATCTAAGGCTTCATGCTTACTATATTTTTCCTTTCTATCATCATGACATGCTTTGAATTTTCATTTTTTTCTATTAAAAATACTTAGTAAAATAAGACTTAGGTAATTTCTTTTTCATCTGTGCCTGGAGATTTAAAATTTCCCAAAGCCTTCATCTTTGATAACTTACGTATCAAATGTATGCCATCTTAATACACATTCCATCTCACAACACACAATGTAGACAAACTTCACTTCTCATCCTTGGAGAACTAAGCATTTAGTACTTTGAGATCCTTACTTTGTTCCTTACTTGTACCTATATGCCATACCCAGAGTGTGTGCGGGCTCTATTTTTCACCGCAATGAAGTTTATCAGTGTGTTTAATTTTTATGATTTCATTCATTATCCTTCATTACCTTCAGTTTTCTTTGTTTGCTTTGGTTTTTTTGTTTGTTTGTTTGTTTGTTTGTTTGTTTTTCTATACATCTTCTATGGTCACTACTAACTTGGATGTTTGAGAATATTTAAAGTGGTCTGGCTTGATACACATATGATTAAATGAATTTGTAATTTCAAGCCCGTACAATTTAATAAGTGAACACAGTTTACACACATTTTTTCCTTTTATTTGGCCACTTTACCATGCCATGCTTTCATATCTCCATCTGCTGTCTCTAAATCTATTAATACAAAAATAAAATATCCCAGCGCATATTGTTATTCTTTCTAAATAAATGAATCAATTTACAAATGTTTGTCTAATTATGTGGTGAAGTTCTTCAAAAAATATCTTTGTTACTTTTCTATTACTTTAAAGATACACCATAATCAAGGCAACTTATACAACAAAACATTTTCCAATGGCAACAGGCAGGCAGGTATGGTACTGGACCAGCACTGAGAGCTTACATCCGGACCCACAGATAAAAGGTACAGAGAACGAAATAACTGGGACACCATCAAGGCACATCTCCTAATCCTTCCCAAACAATTCCACCAAGCGATGACCAAACATTCAAATATATGAGCTTATGGGGGGGGGGAGGTTATTCTCATTCATACCATCACAAAGAGATAATGAAATTAAAAGGGAAATCAAATGTCTACTTAGGTCATACTTGGATACATTGGTTCTTTCATGTCAATTCTAATCCAGCCAGAGAAATAGAAGCATATAATAATCCTTTCCTGAAACAGGTTATAGAAAGTCCTTGTGAAAAGATGTTTAATATGAAATTTGGAAAAGCAAAATTTTCATTAAACTGCTTTATCTATTCATACCTTATCTTATATAAAGAAAAAGAATAACTTCAAGTTATCCTTTATTGTGAAACTGAAACTTGCTAGGAAATACAAACCTCAGTACCAGGGAAAGAAACTCTTTCAGGGTTATTGGCCACTGGGGTCACATAGACTCCCAAACATTACAGGCATTTGCCATTGTTCTTCCAGAACTTGCCACTTTTGAGAGCTTGACAATGAGACCTTATTGCTGAAAACACCATGTATTTGCATCATAGAATATGGAGAGTGGAACTGGTACTGACCAGAAAGCTACACTGCTACTGGCAGGGAAGAAATGAATATGATCAAGATTCACAAAGAACTAATAAAATACTAATTTTAAAAGTCTTTCAGAGAGACAACAGGTCTTGAAGTGTTTCTACTAACTGAGAGACTCAGGAGTAGATGCTCTCAATATAGACTGAGCTAAATAATTATCATAGCCAGGATCCTTCTTTGTTTCTTTGTTTTTTCTTTCCTTCCTTCCTCTCCTTTCTTTTTTTTTTCTTTTACTACTTATTCTTCTCTCATACAGTACAATCTGACCACAGTTTCTGCTCTCCCGACTCTTCTCAGATCCCCCCTACACCTCCCCCCTCCTCCAGACCCACTCCTCCTCCATTTCCCTTCTCAAAAGAGCAGGACTCCTACGGCTATCAACTGAACACTGAACATGGCATAAAAAGCTATGTTAAGATTAGGCACAATTTTCTTTATTTCTTTCTTTCTTTCTTTCTTTCTTTTTTTTTTTTTTTTTTTTTTTTGGCTTTTTGAGACAGGGTTTCTCTTCGTAGCCTTGACTGTCCTGGACTCACTTTGTAGACCAGGCTGGTCTCGAACTCGCAGCGATCCACCTGCCTCTGCTTCCCAAGTGCTGGGATTAAAGGCGTGCACCACCACCACCTGGCTAGGCAGAACTTTCGTATCAAAGGTGGACAAAGCAACCCAGTAGGAAGAAAAGGGCCCCCAGACCAGGCAAGAGAATTAGAGACAACCCACCACCCCCACTGTTAAGGAGTCTCAAAAGAACAACAAGCTGCACATCCATAACGTATAGAGAGAGGACCTAGCGCAGATCCTTGCAGGCTCTGATACAGTTGCCTCTGACCCTGTGGGCCCCTATGAGCCCTGTCTAGGTTCTCTGAGTCCTGTTCTTGTGATGTCCTCAACCTCTCTGGCTCCTGCAATCCTTCCTCTGCCTCTTCCACAGGGTTCCCCAAGCTCCAGATTCTTAACTCTTCAAGTAAGGAAAAGTACCCGCTACTGGGCGTAAGTGCTCCTCATCCTTGGCATCATGACCACTTTCTTCACTGGCTTATTAATCCTCTTCAAAGAAAATTTCACTATGAGTGATGTTCTCCAGTCTCTCCTCCAATTTACTCGTAAACTTGATCCAATATAGGGCAATTAATAAGGAGCAACTCATCACCTGTCACTTTTTCTCTGGTCTTGTGAGCTTTACTGAGTCTGTTTTAAATTAAAACTGCTTATGCAAATGAGTTTGTGCTCAGAGAGAAAGGCTTGTATTGTAATGCTTCTAGACCCTGAATGCTGACAGTTTTATTTGGCTTCCTAGCTTGCTACAGAATTCATTACCACTAGAAATAATAGTTTGTAAAATCAGAGTGGTTCTATAGCTTTTATTTAGTGGCTTGAATTCATTTTCTTGATCTAGAAAACTTGGAAGTCACTGAGCAAATAGACAAGTAAAGTGTGACCTCTAAAATACCAAACACACACACACAGAGAGAGAGAGAGAGAGAGAGAGAGAGAGAAGAGAGACAAAGAGATAATACATCTTCTTTTGAAGCAAGCCTGGTGAATAACTACATATTTTTCACATTGAAGTAGAAATTTTCATATTCTCCCAGTACTCCAACAAGCTAAGAGGCCTATATATTATAAAGATACATATCTGTACTGTCTGGCACACAGTCCTTCCAACACTCCCAGGGTTTCTTCTGCTTCTTTTTGTTCACGTTTTATCAGAATGTGATAAATAGAAACCAACGTGATATCAATGAGGCACCAAAACAGCCAACTCCTCTTCCACAGAGATTGTGACACAAAGTTAGACAATTGCTCAGCCCCTAAGGCAAACAGTAAGGAATAAAGCTATTTTTCTTTCCAGGTAAGAACAAACTGTTTCCATATTTTTTACTTATTGAGCAAAGGAAGAAAACAGTCACCATAGTAGTAACTCTATAATATGTAGTACTGGATATAGTGTGGGTTTCTCTTCTGAGGCAGCTCATGAAGGCAGCAGCTATCATCAAGTTAACACCTGATTCAGGCCAGGCTAATCCATCATTATCCATTCACATCTGCATCTGCACTGCTCTGGCTGGGCATGTGAGGAGACTTGTAGGAATCTGTCGCTCAAGATTGTAAGGTTTGGCAGCTACAGTGCTTCCACAGGTAGAGTTGGGCTTCTTGTGGAAGAGAAAAGGAATTACCATAGGTTTCTCACTTTGCATCTCTGTCATAGTGAGCTTCCCACCCATGCTTTTCTATGTACAGTAGAGTTGTGATGAATGGAAATTTCTCTGTAGTCCTTTCTTTCCCCTTTGTTGTCCTAAGTTTTATAATGTCTGACTTCTAACATCCTCTTATCAGCAAATCCCACAATTTCCCTGTCCTTTGTCCTTTGAAATATGGCAATAACTAAATGTAACAGGAAAGTCATGGTTTCAAACAGAACAAAGTGGATTTTTATTGTACTTTCCATGCACTAAATCATGTGAGAGTCTACACACTTTCCCAAGACTTAGTTCTCTCATTGGTTACTAGTAATGACATGAGGTGAGAACTGCTAGACTGTGTGGCATCAAGATAACCTCAGAGTCCAGAGCACATACTCTTCTCTCTTCCCATGTGCTCCGACTCTGTCATTTTTATACTCTTACTACTGACTTTTGAGGAAAACATTTTCTATTCCTTTTCTTCACTTCTCTCAAGTTTCCATTTAATGCTCTCTCTCTCTCTCTCTCTCTCTCTCTCTCTCTCTCTCTCTCTCTCTCTCTCTCCCTCTCCCTCTCTCCTGTTTTTGTCAAGACAGGGTTTCTCTGGGTAGCCAGACTACCCTGGAGTAGCCTTGTAGACTAGGCTGGCCTCAAATTCACAGAGCTCCACCTACCTCTATTTCCCCAAGTGCTGGGATTACAGGCGTGCACCACCTTGCCAGGCTAATGATACTCTCTTAACAACCTCTCTCTCCCTTTTAATATTTGCCTTAGTTGTTTTATATACTTTTGCATTTATATCTCTAATGTCAGTCCTAAGCTTTGTTCATCCTTGTGAGCAGGCCATGCTTTTTCTTCTGCTTACTCTTAAATTCTCATTTTAAGAATGTAACATCAACTGAGTAGATGAATGAACATTACAAAGTAAGAATAGCTTAGAATTTATAATATAATAACTTTCAAGTGTTTTTGTTCACCACATTTAGTGTCCAAACATTCCTCGTCTTCTTCTTTATGAATTAATAAAATAATACCTAGACTAAGTGCTAAAAGTTTTCTGTTTTCTTCATTGATCTAATTCTCCTTTTCCTCACAAAATATTGACCATATTTTCAAATTTCAAGATAGGTCCATAGTGTACTCTATCTTGTCCAATGCAACATAGTTGAGAAAGAAACACAAAAGAGCTGCTGTAAGTATTCCCTCCATACACAGAGATCTGAACTATATAGTTCAGGAATGAGATCCCAAATACACATGTATATATAAAGTATCAATGACAATGATATTATTGTCAAAACTATGTTCTTGTTACTTCAGAATTTTTATGCTCTTGAAACCCTGAGTTAGGATCAACAGCAAGTGGTATAGTTTCAATGCTTAATAGCAAACCAGACATAATTTCAATCTTGGGAGAAACAAATCCTCAATGTTAAAGGCTAGTCTGTGTGTGAGTCAGACATTGTAAACTGGTACTATGCTATGCAAGGAAATATAATCACCAAAAACTTTAAATATATGCTAGAAAATTACAGTCTAAAAATCTTGACTTTGTTGTTGGAAAGAAGCATTAGAACTCTCATGAGAACTGTTTGGCATTGATGGCCAATTACTAGACATGCTAACAATACTGCTGTGACCACACATGTCAGAGGAGTCAGCTTTTGTGAGATGAGAACATGCTTTTTGCATGTTTTCCTCTGTCTTTTTAGGTTACTGTTCTAAAGTCACAGCCATTTAGCTACAATTTGAAAACAGTGATGGCTAACATAACTTAAACAGATATATTTGGGGGGACTGTTTTTTTATTTTTTTATTCTCTGATGGAAAAAAAATGGTAAATGGTTTATATGTTCTAGGAGGCAATTTGGCATCTCTAATCATGTAAATCTGTATTTTAGCATTAGGTCTAAAGTAATGTGTGCTCTTCTAGCCACTTCATAATGACTCTAGCAATGAATGCAGAAGCCAAAATTCTCACTGTAGTTCACACTGTATATGCTACAACACCCAGAACAAAAATGGGCACTTCAGGCCCGTGAGCTAAATAATATGGCTTGCCTTAATTATTCATGGAATTAAAAGATTCCTTTTCTCCAAAAATAATTTCCATGGGGTATCGAGGTGGCTAAGAAGTTACAAGTGTGTGCTGCTGTTGAAGAGAATGTATGTTCAGTTCTCAGTAGCCACACTGTGGCTAAGAACTGTCTAGTTCCAGGATGCACATAAATGGTCCACAAGAACTCAGACAGAACATTTACACATAAATCTTTTTTAAAAGTAACTAAGAATGATAATTCCCATATTCTCTGAGAAAAACAAATGAGATTTTCCATTTGCACATTTAACCAACATTACATGTGTATATATGTATGTTGTGCTTTTTAAAATGTTAACATTTAGACAAGTACAATTAAACTCAACAAAATTAGATTTAAAAAAATATCAACCAATCAAAGATGACTCCGACTTGATTCTGTAGCACTCAAGTGTCTTATTTAATGAAAGGTAATTATTATTTTGATTTTTGTCACTTCTAGGCTAAGCCCCACCGATAACACTTTGATCATCATCTATATATATATATAGGTTTGCACAATTGAAAATAGTTTCTATATTTTTATCATGAAAAAAGAAATGGATATTCTAGAGCAATGACTTTTTATTGGTAACACCTCTGATAACAAAACATTCTACACACTGAGTATCCTGCAATGACAATGGGACAAGGAGAGGGACCTGAAAGCATTTACCAGCCTCACATTTCTAAGCATCCTCTGCTATAGCTGGTACTCCTTGTAAATTTCACTTTCATTTCTACCTGTTTATTTGTGTATTTGTTGTTTGTGTGACAAGGCCTGAATATGTAACTCTGACTGGCCTAGAACGTGCTATGTGGACCAGCTGGTCTTTAACTTACAGTGATCCTCCTGCCCCTGCACTCCCTCCTCCCCCCCCCCCCATTCTGGCTGGGATTATAGGACTAAACCACCATTTTTACCTTTAGATTCTTTCCCTTTTCACTTTAGGTGTTCAAAAAGACTTAAGATGTTGGCACAAACTGACCTGTTGAGTACTGAAATACTTTCTTTTTGTTCTCAGTTTCAGTTCATATCTGTTTGGGTAAATTTTGGAAGACGGGAGCTGTTCAAATGGTGACAGGATTTTCATCAGATGGTCCATTAGTCAGTTTCCACAATGTGGAAATCTGGGCTTGCTCCATACATCTGTCACCTAGCATTCTCACCCATGAAAAGAAAAGTTAAAGGAGGATAGAAACTTGCTTTTTTTTTATTTTTTTCTGTTTCAAAAATAAAACAAGGCCAGGAAACCTGTCATCCGGTCACTTTTCTCAGAAAAGCATTGGCCGTCATCCAAAGAGTGAATTGAATTGTAAGTGGAAATCTCCCTCGTTGATTTTAGCAGGACAAGAGAAAATAACTTGGTACAAAGCTGGGGAAAATACATCATCATGATGTATTTTTCCTTTGATGAGTATGAAATGTCCTTCCCCATCTCTTTTGACCAGTTTTGGTGGAATGTCTATTTTATTAGATACTAGGATGGCTACTCCAGTTTCTTTCTTGGGTCCACGTGCTTGGAAAACATTTTTCTAGCTCTCTACACTAAGGTAATGCTTATCTTTATTTCTGAGGTGTGTTTTTTTTTTGTATGGAACAGAATGATGAGTCCTGTTTTTGCATCTGTTCTCTTAGCATGTGTCTCTTTATTGGGGAGTTGAGGCCATTGATGTTGAGAGATATTAATGACCAGTGGTTATTGGTTCCTTTCTTTTTTTTAATCTTGTTAGTGGTAGAGTGTGTGTGAGCTTCCTTTCTTTTGTTTTTTATGGATGTAGGGTTATTTATTTCCTTTGTTTTCCTGGGTAAAGTTACCCTGCTTGGGTTGGAGTTTTCTTTCTAGAATCTTCTGTAGGACTGGATTTGTGGTTAGGTACTGTTTGAACTTGGTTTTTTCATGGAATATCTTGTTTTCTCCATCTATGGTGATTGAAAGTTTTGTTGAGTATAGTAGTCTGGATTGGCATCTGTGGTCTCTTAGTGTCTGCATGACATCTGTCCAGGCCTTCTGGATTTAATAGTCTCTGTTGGGAAGTCAGGAATAATTCTGATAGGTTTGCCTTTAGATGTGATTTGACCCTTTTCTCTTGCAGATTTTAATATTCTTTCTTTGTTTGGTACATTTAACATTTTGATTATTATGTGGTGGGATGATTTTCCTTTCTGGTCCAATCTATTTGGAGTTCTGTACACTTCTTGTATATTTATGGGCATTTCTTTCTTTAGGTTAGGGAAGATTTCTTCTATGATTTTGTTGAAAATATTTTCCGGGCCTTGCAGATGGGAGTCTTCTTTTTCTTCTATTCCTATGATTCTTAGGTTTGGTCTTTTCATAGTGTTCCAGATTTCTTGAATGTTCTGTGTCAGGAGCTTTTTATATATAACATTTTCTTTGACTGTTGTATCCATTTCTTCAGTCATATCTTCTATCTCTGATAGTCTTTGTTCTATCACTTGAATTCTGTTGGTCATGCTTGTGTCTGTAGATCTCATCCCCTTCTCCCATTTTTACATTTTCAGGATTGTCTCAGATTGTGTTTTCTTCATTGCTTCTACCTCCATATTTAGGCCTCGAATTCTTTTATTCATTTCCTTCCCCTGTTTGATAGTAGGTTCTTTAAGTGATTTGTTCAATTCTTTCATCTCTTTCTTTGTGTATTCTTATGCTAGTTTGAGGGATTTATTTTCCTCCTTTAAGGCCTCTATCATTTTCATAACATCAGATTTGAAATCCTTCTCTTCCGTGTTGGATGTGAAAGCATCTCCAGGGCTTGTTGTGGTGATGGCAGTGCTGGTTTCTGGTGGTATGCTTTTGCTTTTCTTCTTATGCTGACTTCTTCCCATTGTGATGTCTCTAGTTGGACCTTGTGCCCAATGCCTGCTTGGATCCCAGAACTTTCTGTGGCTTTTTCTGGGTGACCTGAGGTCAAATCCCTTTGTTTTCCAGACTGTGATATCTGTTCAGTGCTAGAACCCACAGATGCTGGTGGTTTTTTTTTTTTCAGACCACAGCTCCCTCTGAGCCCTAGGCATTCAAAAGTTGCCCACCAGCCAAGTGTGTGGCTCTAGCCTTCAGAGCCTGTGTGTTCCTGTCTGCAGGGACCAGGATTTTTCTGTGGGTTAGCTCAGTGGCCAGAGGCCAGATCCAAGCAAACTCCACACAGTTTGGACCCTTCTGACCTGTG
The DNA here is from genome assembly GCF_964271855.1 of Acomys minous. NCBI lineage: Eukaryota > Metazoa > Chordata > Mammalia > Rodentia > Muridae > Acomys > Acomys minous. Next base: position 15,253,204 of record NC_140487.1, read on the forward strand.
GGTTACCAGTACTGGTGTTTTGACCAACACCACAAAATAAAATTGGCATGTTCACTGGTGTTACCCTAGATCAGCCCTGGAAATATACGTGTGAAGTAACACTGTACAGACTCAACAAGTTATATTTAGAAATATATATATATATTCCTAAATGAAGTGTGGGAACCAGTGGGGTTTATAGTCTAGAGGATAGAGGAATTAATAAGCTTATTTTAATAATGGCAGGTATTTCTTTTTTTTTTCCTTTTTTTATTAATTTATTCTTGTTACATTTCAATGGTTATCCCATCCCTTGTATCCTCCCATTCTTCCCTCCCTCCCATTTTCCCCTTATTCCCCTCCCCTATGACTGTTCACCCCTACCCAGATCTAGCCAATGGTCAGAACATTCTCCACAGTAGAGTGGAGAGTGGGATATGACTTTCTCACATACTCTGGTGCCTCACCTTTGACCATGTCCCCTGGAGGGGGAGACCTGGTGGCACTCAGAGGAAGGACAGCAGGTTACCAAGAAGAGACTTGATACCCTATGAGCATATACAGGGGCAGGTATTTCTTTAAAAGAAAATTGAGGCAAAATAGGGTTCTGTTTCTCATTGGAAGATCAGAATTACTCTGTGAAGAAGTAGCATTTGCACGGAAAACTATGCAGAATGGAACTGGGAGAGGGAACAGCTTAGAAGCCTATGTTGTGTCTGGCAGAAATAGTAAGGATAGGAGCAGGGGAAAGAACAGACAGGAAACCAGCGAGATTTATAGTGCAGGAGAAAATTACTAAAACGCGTCATGGGCTGGTAGAATTTTCTCAAGTTTTCCTTAAACATGCAAGGTACATTTCAAAAGGTTCATATGGGAGACCTGCACACAAGTCTAAAACCCAAAGCCAAAGAATGTTCTTTAGCATCGGAAAGAGTAATCCCTCAGTTCTAATGACTTCCCAAAGACACAACTGCCGATTTTCTTCTGTCCTCAGCAAAGAGTCACAGCCATTAAATTCAGTTATCAAAACACTAAATGAAGAAGAACTGTGGAAAGGACAGAAGCAATTACACTTAGATAAATTGTTCCTGGTAGTAGTTACGGTAATCGCCCTAGGAAAGTATAAAGCATGGTAATCTGATACAAACTACAGGAAACAAACAAAAATCAGTTCGTGTGCAGGCTAATGTTATGTTTTAAGTTTAAATCACCGGTTTAAGAGATCTATAAAAACGAAAACACTTCTAACCTGTAAGCCCCACTTGCCCAAGGACAGGTGACTTCCAGAAATGGTGGGGGCTGTTGTTCATAGAAGATTTTTAAGAAAGTGTACGTTTTTGCTTCTGTAAACAAGCATACTTGCCCTGGGTGCACATGACATGGTCCCGGTCAGTATTTAATAAAGCCTCTTATTTGTTAAAATTTACTCATTGTCAGACTAGTGAGTCTCTGAATAATCCCAGACCCATAACAGTTTGCTTTATGGGTCTAATGATGACAAATAATCCCAATATTCTCAGGTTTCCTAGCAGTGCTTGCATGTACACTATACTCAGACTATTGATTAAACTCTTTATACTTGGTAAAAAAAAAATTTCCCCAAAATGATAAAATTCCTGAACATCAAAACTACATATCCACTGGGCAGTGGTGGCACATTCTTTAACCCCAGCACTCTGGAGACAAAGACAAACCTCTGAGTTGGGGCTAGCCTGGTCTATAGGGCAGTCTCCTGCATGGCAGGGCTACGCAGAGAAACCCTGTCTCAGGAAAATAGAAAATCAAAACAAAACAACAAACCACACATTCCATTTTTGTTACCTTCTGATGAATACCGCCAGTGATTGAGAACTATATGTGCTTGACATATGGCTCAGAAATCTTTAAAGAACAATTTAAAAATTATAAACTTCCTATATGATCTTACAATATATACAGACGCATGGAAGCTGATTGCTGTCCTGATAGTAATCAGGCTTTTTAAAAATTACTTTTTTAACACTAAATGTAGTCAAATGCCAGACTATCTTTTCTAATGATTAATGCTAATGCACCTTATCTTTTCTTTCATTTTCTGCAGTTTGCATTACAAATTATAATTCTAGTTTCCCTTCTGTGGCTGTGATTTAAAAAACAAAATTCCACTACACAGAACCAAGTTGATAAGAAAAGGTTTGTTACAGCATACAGACTAGAGTCCAGCACCAGGGGAAGTCAGAGTAGGAGATCAAGGCAGGAGGCTGGAGGCAGGACCTGAAAAGGAGCCATGGAAGAGTGGCTTGAATACCGGGTACTTTCTTAGGAAAAAAAAAAATATTACACCCACTAATAATACAGAACAATTAATACAAAGCACTATAGTCATAGTCTGTAAGTGGCATTCTCTCTCCCTTACATAACAACAATCCCAAAGTGTATGTATATTTATATATTCAGAGAGAGAGAGAGAGAGAGAGAGAGAGAGAGAGAGAATTTGAGATGCTGAGGAAGAAGTTGCCAATGCTAAAAACTCAGCTTTGAAGCATCCCAAAGCAAACACTTCAAAAAAAAGTATATGTTTTCCCTGGAACACTGCTTTTATTGGCATATTATCAGCAAACAGAAAGAAGCTCAATGTTATCGTTTGTGACAGAGCACACATGATGAAGAAAAAGGGGCTGGGACTGAATAAAGAGATGAAGCTGAAAGCCTCAATTTGTAGCTCGTTTGAGGCCTGGCACAGCCTTGCAGCATTCTTCTCTGTAACAACTCTTTGTTGCCAGCCCAGTGAAATGAGCAATGAGCCCTTTTAGTATTACTAAGTGCTGAATGAATGAAAGAAAAGCAGAAAACCTTGTTCCATGCTGCCAAGAGCTTCAACTCATTATAAATATACCCATATAGCAACCAATAGTCCAATAATGGCATAATATTCTGATAACATGCCTAAATATATCATATGGAAGTCACTGTGGCTTGGCACACAATGAATCTGTTGCATAGAGACATTTAGAAACATTTAGTTTTCATTTTATTAATATTTTACGAAATTTGACTAAGTGAAATAAATTGACACTGGAAGAACCTGCACAGAAATACTTAAAAAGTGTCTAAAATAGCCGTGTTTTTATTTCAATCTATAGACTGTGTGCCCTATATTTACTTTCTGCCACTGTTAATAGACTATACTTTTCCTGGTGTCTCAAACTTGCCAAGCTCTGTTATTTTCACTTCTGCAAATGCTTTTTTTTTTTTAAGTTGCAGTCTTGTTACTTGGCTCCCCTCTTGCCCTAGACACATCGTAATACTTTTTACCCCATTGTTGAATTAGGTGTTTCCATAGGTTTCTGCTGCACCACCCACCACACCCTGCTCAAAACATTTGTTTTTCTTTTTCCTTTTCAGTTTCTCACAGAGACACTTCACAGGGAAATGTTTACACAGTAAAAAGAAACACAATTAGCACCAAGTGCAGGCAAGAGCAACACTAACCCATATGCTTGATGCTGGCCCCACTGAAGTTCCTGTGGTGACTCTGCTGTCTCAGTGCTGGGGAGGGCTAGGAGAGAAGAGGACGCAGAAAGTTTGCATATTCATCCTGTATACATAGATCAAAATTTTAGGAACGTACATGAAGGCAGACTGAGGAGGAGGTTGGAAGTATCATTAGAAGTAAAGTTTGTCACATAAAAGAAAACGTAGGATGGGGACTATATTGTTGCAGAGGCCTCTCTACAAAAAACAAAAACAAACACACAAAAACCCCACTAGATTGAAACTATTGGTAGAGATTGGTAATCAGTTGGTAGTCAGAGATTTACCAATCAGTAAACAACTGAAGGCAAGGATTTCCCCCTTCTCTAAATCTTTCCTGACTAAATAATTCAGCGGTTAGCAGTAGGGCTCTAACCCCTTTTCCTAGCTGTAACTGCAGAGCTCATGAGGCAGAAAAAGGAGGATGCTGGGGGTTCCCTGGCTACCCAGTTTAGTCAAAATGGGGAGCTTCAGGCTCACTGAGATACACTGTCTCAAAATAAAGATGAAAAGTAATAGAGGAAGACGCTTAACATTGACCTCGGTGCCTCCATGTATGCATGTATAGTCAAGTGCATGCACATGTGTAAATGCACAAACACACTACATATCAACTATATATGATACATAAACTACATAATATACAAACACATTATATACGTACAATATATTGTATATAAACTATATATAAATATTTTTCACTTTTTAAAAGAAGGAAATTGGGATATGTACTACATTAATAGATCTTGAAGTAATAATTGTAAAATAATTCAATTACACCATAACAAAAACAGGATACTATTTCTGCGTATACACAGTACAATTAAATTCATAGAGATGGAAAGAACGTGATGCTTGCCAGGAGCTTGGCACAGGACAAGTGAGGAGTTCATGTTTACAGGACCAAGTTCCAGTTTTCCAAGATGAAGAACCCTATGGCTAGATGGTGGTAAAGGCAGTGCAAAAAAAGATTTCTCCGACCAATCCTGAATTGACCACTTAACATTCATTATGATGTTAAACTTTGTTACAAGTGTTTTACTACAGTTGTGAAAAATATCTGAATGTATGCTTTCCCTCATAAGATTTAATCTTAAGAGATCTTCATAGAAAAGCATATGTATACCCACAAAACAAAATTATTTTCTTCACTTCATCAGTTATAGTTGACCAATTGATACAGGACCCAAATACTTGGAATACAATGGGAAACTCACTGAGCATAGAGATGTCTGTTCACACAATGGAATGCTACCTATTGACTAAAGGTATTTGCATATGTATTTGTTAACTCAAAAAGAGTACGTGAAAACAAGACTTCGTCCAAAGCACTATTACAGGAAGGAAGCTCATTTTGTGAGTTTAGAAAAATTTGTGGGTAAACATCTCCCCTGTAAACTTACATAGCTGCAAGACATACATCAGAAAGTAAAACTAGACATAAATTCCTTGAATTACAAATGTAATATGGGCTAAAATGAATTTTCACTTTCACTGTGAGAGTTTCTCTGAGTGTGAGCATAGTTTATTTAACTATTTACAAAATATAAAAATTTCTAAAAGACAGTACAGTTGGAAATCTCATTCAGAAAGGGGTTAGGATCTTGAAGGCTGGAAAGGTCATCTGAAGCAAAGGAGGCTAAGAAAACCATGGCTATTTTCCGGTGACACTCTGGGTTGTCTCCAGAATTCCAGCTCGCATTTTTGCTGAGGTTGTAATATGTGTGTTTGTTTGATGCAGTATTCTTCTAAAAATAATGTCCTTAACACTAAGAGAGAATGACTTTCATTTGTTGTTCATAGGTAATTCACACTCTCCTGCCTCTGGAAGAACATGGGGTTTAGGCAGGCTTTCTCCACCGCGAAATCGTGCCTCCTATAGGACGCCACGCAGACTGGCTCCTATGGTACAAGCCCAATCGACATTTGAGTCACCTGCTGGCAGCCTGCCAACCCTCTCTAGCCAAGCAGGAGTCTGAAAGGGAGACTTCGGTGTTCATTCTGTGCTGTTTATCAGCTGTTTTCAAGCGGCTGAAATGATCTTGGCAGTACAATTCAAAGGCATCTCTTCCACTCTTTCCTCCACCACTGTCCTTTGAAACGCTGCCGCCTCCAGTCCGTGTTGACGTTTATTTATGCTTCAGCCTGGTGTCTGTAAGACCCAAGGAAGTAATCAAACCAAATTTATGATGTGTCTGTGTGAAACAGTGCAGAGCGCTGGACAAAAATCAATGGAGAAATAAGGAACGAAGAAACAAATGTTTAAGCTCAATTAAATTACAGCGTTTACAATTTCAAAGCTTAAGTGGGGCTAGGGAAACTGCTCAGTGGGGAAGCAGCGAGACTCGACTTGCCTTCAAGTTGCCTGCTCTGGGAATGTGGCCTCAGCGTTTCTAACAATAGCGCTAGATTCGGCCAATTGTCGTTTACACCGCAACTAATTTGTGTCTCAAATTTTAAGTTCCAGGAGACAAGAAGAATTCAAAAATCCTATTCTGTAGGAGGATAACTTAGATGAGGACCTAACTGTGTGGTGTAGTCAAGAAATAAAACTTGTTCCCAGGCAGCTGAGGAAGCAGGAAAACAGCATTAGCTCAGAAAACTAGTATCAAATAGAAAAAGATCCATGGACAAACATGGCGGTGAGGACTCTCTAGTGATACCGGTGAGTGGGGATTTTCTAAGAAGAGTGGTGTCACGTGTTCCGATACAGCTGTGCTAGTAGCTTCCCCGTGTGGTACTTCTGTTCCTAGTACATGCGTCAGATGCAGCAATCTTATGTTAAGGATGGTCTGAGGGAGGGGGGAAAAAAAGGAGTGTCCACCGCAGTTAACTTTGTGATGATAAAGCAAAGCCAGCTGTCAAGACAGAGTGGAGAAGCAAGACGTGGGATGGACCAGCTCAGAAGCAGATGTGCCTCCGTGCCACTTCCTTAAAACCCATCAAGAAGCGAGTTTATTAAGGAAAGCTATAGACTTGGCAGGGTTCTGGTAGCACAGCTCTCTGGCTGGCGGGCACGTGGATTCTAGCGCTCTAACAACTGCCCTTGTCCCGTAGTCTGCAGTCTTCAAGGTAGATATTATTGAGCTTCTGCGTTTGGAGAAAACTGAGCCGTGATGAAAGACCCCCATCCAAGGTCACCTATCAAATAACTGGTGATGGGGGAGTCAGAGGCAGGTGCGGTTGGCTCAGCTCCACATCTGTCCCAGTGGTAACTCTACCTATCCACACACCCACCAATTTCTCAGGAACCCTTTACACCTAACCTAGATACTATTTGGAACTTACTAGTGGTAGACCTGCTACATCCAGAGTACAGCCATCAAGCCACTTTTCCATAGCACATGAAAATTACCCTGTGAGCCTCCCTGCTATCTAATGCCTGGCTTGGGAACTCTGTAGGTATAGTATCCTGTTTCCTTTCAGTCCATATCTCCTCACCAGCTATTTTACCCACCAATGATCTTCCTTCTTATTTAATGAACAAAAGATGAGTGCATAAAGAAAAGCCTGGTCTTGCTATTTTTAAAATGAATATCCATATCTAATCTTCTTTACTCTATCAGCTCTAAAGGGATTTCACATTGAATATAGCTGATAAAGTTCAATTTAAAAGAGGCTTTTCGTGACTTAAAAATTAATATGAATAATCCACATTCTTATAGAAAAATTGGAAATAACAGATAAGCAAAGAGAGAAAAAAAAACCTAAAACTACCCATAATCCCAGTACCTCAAGATAAATCGTATTAATGTTTTAACATGAAGCATTCTTGGCTGTAGATAATATGGCCTAAGTTAATCTTTTTAAAAACTGGGCATGGGGCTAACAGGATGACTCAGGGAGTACATTTCACTTGTTGCCAAGCCTGATGACCACAGTTCAATCCTAAGGGCCCAGGACGATGGAAAGAGAGAACTGACTCCTACCGGTTGTCCTCTGATGTCCATGAAAGGACACAGACACAGGCACACAGACACGCGCGCACACACACACACACACACATATATACACACACAAACACACCCACACCCACAAAGAGAGAAAATAAGTAAATAAATGCAAAAAAATAAACAAGATGAGCATGTACAGGAAACTAAGCCAACAAAAGCATCTTCATCGCAATTGTCGCTATGTTACTGTGCCTTAAAAGAGCTGACTTCACTGTAGTCTGAGGAGATCAACAGTAACCACAGCCTGTGAAAAGCTTCAATAGGAAATGCTTGTTTTCCTCTATGTTCTCCCACATTTTGGGAAGTTATAAAGACTCTTGGAGCCTGACCAAATGATGGATTTCATACACAGTGATTTTAAAAACAGATTAACCACCAATCACCTCCAAATTATTGTGTTTGTACTAGCATAAAAGTGAGTCAGTAAAATGTGTTTGGAAATACAATCATCTGCATATGGAAATACAAATATCTGTTTTCATCTGTATTTCTGCTTAACACAAATGACTCAGTAAGGACCGTTCTATCACATACGTTTTTAGAATGTAGCTGACTTAATTTTTCTGTGGATGTGTGGTTTATAGCAAATGATTCCCTCCCTTGAAACAGTTTTGAAAAGGGCAGGGCCGCCCTTCAAAGTTTATTTTTAATGTTTAGATGAATATTTGTTAGTCTTCTACTTAATTTATTCTCTGTTGGACCCAAAGGCTTCACATTAATCATAAGCAGTCAACAATTTCAATATTGAAAAGGTTTCCCAGCTCAGCTTAAAGTTGCATTTTCAAGGACATCTATAGTGTGTTATTTTAACACTATCATCTATTGTAACATTCTGTCAGGTCCTCTATATCCATTATCTGATACTAACAATGGATTATTATTATTATTATTATTATTATTATTATTATTATTATTATTATTATTATTATTTATTATTATTATTATTCTACAGATCATGAACTGATGCCCATGGAGAGTAAATGTTATGCGTAGGTACATATACAACTAAATAAAAGATGATAGATTTCAATGTTCTTTAAATGTGTTATTTTAAAATCATCCCTCTGGATAATAAGTACTAGTGATCTATTGCTATCACAGTAATGATAGTTAATCATGATGTCACTAATGCCTTGGAAGTGCTGAAAGTAGATCGTAAATATTTTAACCACAGACAATTTATATTTCAAGCAGATAATTAAATAAATTTAATAGAATGAAATGTTAAATTTGTTTAATTATTTCACAATATGTCAATATATCAAGACAAAACATTAAAGTGAGGGTCATAAATACACACCATTTTCCTCACTGTCCCTTAAAGTCAGTGGGAGGGTAAATTATTCATTTAAGCACTGCATATCACCTTCTTTTTAAAAAGTTTTTGTTGTGGTTGTTGTTGTTGAGAATTTCATACACGAATACTGTATTTACATCATTCCTACCCTTCCCTTTAGCTTTCCTCACTCCGGCCCTTCAAATGCCCCCTTGTTCCCTCTCAAATTCATTTACATTTACAAACACATATATAAGAGTAAATATAACATGTGTATATATTTAGTGTTGTATGTATGTATACATACATAACCCATAACCTGCTGGGTCCATTTATGGTTATTCACATGTATATGTGTTTAGGGCTGATGAATTGGGACTGACAGGTAACTTGTCAGAAGGCTCATCCTTGTAAATGACTGGTTCTCCCTCTCTCCACAGCTGTTAATTGCCTGTAGCTCTTCTTCCCTGGGTGGGGTCTTGTGAGGTTTCCCCTATCCGTGTTGGGATGTCAACTGGAGTTGTCATTTGGCATGTCTTATTTCAGCAAGATTTTATCTTGAGTATGCGGATGCAGCTTCCCTGTCATGCACAGATACACTGTCTCACAACAAATTCTTGTCCTGTCGCCCTTACAATCTTTCCACCCCATCTTCCATGATGTTCCCTGCACCTTAGATATAGGAATGGTGTTATACTATATCAGATGACTCTGAGCAGTCCACAGTCCGTCATTCTTGCATTTTGGACACTTGTGGATTTCTGTGATGACTGATCTGTGCAAAAATAAGCTTCTTGGATACAGGGTTTAAGCTACACTCCTCAGTGGGTATAAGGATAAATATTTACAATGCAGTTAGAAATTCTGTTTATCTAGAAGATTGGCATTAGTATATTCTCCTCTAGGCTTACAGAACTAGACATAACTTCCCTCCCAGTGAGCAGGTCTTAAGCCAAATTAAGACAACTTTCGGTTGTGGTTAAAACACCACTATAGACCAAACAAGGACCATGCATGGACTGGACCTAGGTCTTCTACATAGATGTAGCCAATAGGCAGCTCAGGCTTCTTTTGTGTCCACTAATAAAGGGATCATGGGCTGTCTCTGACATGGGCTCTGTTGCCTGCTTTTTTCCCCCCACTTCCAGGCCACAGGGGAAGAGGACAAACTCAGACCTCATATGACTTGATAAGCTGGGGTGGTTGGGTAGGGTAGCTCCCTTTTCTGAGGAATAGGGCAGGGGGAGGGGGAGCAAGGGTGCTACTGGGAAGAGCGGAAGGAAGGGGCTACAACTGGGATGCAACATGAATAAATAAATTAATAAAAAGAACATTAGGGAAGTGGAATGGGAAGATAAAGCGAGGGGATAACAAATAAGATGTAATCTGAATAAATTACTTAAATAAAAAAATGACAAAAAATAAAAAACAAACAAAATAAATAAAAATAAAATAATCTTAACTATAGTACTAAAGGAAAAAGAAAAACAGACCTTCAAACTCTAAATGAAAAAAGCTCAGCTGTAAGTCTGAAGTCTAAACCAATCCTTTCTCTCAGAGAAAAGAAGAAAAGCCTTCTAGAAGGAGCCAGGAGAGCTCTGAGAATGAGGGTAGTAAAAAAAAAAAATCACTGGACTTTCTACGTGCAGCATGGTGACTAATAGAGTTTTTCCTACGAAATTATCAAAGTGCCTGTATTTGTACATTATACATTTTTTGCATCTTGGGATGTCTAACTTGAAACCAGGGCATGTGGCTTCAAAGAAAGTTCTTAATAGTTAGATTATTAATAATATATTATTATTTCACTTTTATTAGAACATTTTGTTCAAATGCTTAATTGGCTTTATTTAATATTCAAATGGGATTCAAGCAATTAGGTTTAATTCAACTTCATCAATAAATTGATATGAATAAAGATCTATCTTAAAATTTGAGTTCAATACCTTCTCTATAAAATAGCTTCAAGCATAAATATAGATAGTGTAGTATTAACCTTATTCATAGGGTTTTTATGAAACTGTCTATTCTCCCTGGTCACGCCTGCTTCTTCCACTGCTGCTCATCTCGTTGGTCTCTTCAGTGAGGCTCAGCTGCAGGAGGCCGCTGAATGTTGAACATCTTTTGTGACTCCGTGCAGCACATCTCTAACTATGAACTTGTTCTGTTTACTTTGAGATTTGTTTTCCTTCCTGCCTTCACACACTGTATAACATGTTCCCACTAATTAGCTATTCCTCTAAACACTATTCTTGCCATACTAAATGTTAGTTCCATGTTCCAGGCATGTTCAGCCTATAGCCACTGGTGGCCAAGGACAGCTGTCTAGAATGAAGTTACAAATTATATTGGCCACTGATCAATATTTGTAGATGTTTTCTGTGCTACTGAGGTTCTGATAGGAAACATATGGCTTGTGTATATATCCTTACGTGTTTTCCTATAATAGTTGTAGCATTTCCTATTTTAAACTAAGGTCTCTGGTTAAGTTTGAGTTGATTTTTGTGTAAAGTAAAAGTTATGGACCTGTTTTCATTATTTTGCAAATGGATATCTAGTTTGCTGGCACCATGTGTTGAAAAGGCTGCCATTTCCAATGTATGTTTTTGATACCTAAAGTCAGGTGCCCAAAGTTATGTCGGTTTCTCTGTGGGTCTTTATTGTGTCCCACTTGTCTACATGTTTATTTTGTGCTGGTTCTGTGTTGACTTTCTCACTATGGCTCTGTAGTGAACATTGAGGCATGTTCTTTCTGATTAGGATTACTCTGGCTATCTCTGTTCCCTTGGGTTTCTAGATGAATTTCAACTTTTTAAAATACTTTTTCAACCTTATATTTGAGACAAGATTTCCCAATGGAACTCAACGTACTTCACTGGCTGGTCAGGAAGTCCCAGGGATTCTCCTGTCTCTACCTCTACAGTGAAAGTGTAGTCGCTTTGTTCTTTACTTTGCAGAACAGATTCACTAGGAATGATATGTTCAAATACATTTCCTTTCGTTTTTTATACTGTCTCTCATTTTCTTCCTGCATTTATGTCTGTTTCTCCTTCCATTGTCCTCTGCTTTCTCAAAAGTAGGTTTTGTTATGGTATTTGCATACATAATTTGTGTTGACCCTCCTCCCTCCTCTTTCATGGTCCCCTCTCCAGTTTGGGACCTATACCTACAGTCACATTTACATATATAAGAACTCAAAACTAGGATCTGCATATAAGAAAGAAGATGTTGTATTTATCTTTTTGAGCCTTGATTATGCTGTTAATATTGTAATTTGAGGAATCACCCATTTTCCTGCAAACTTCAAGAATTCATTTTTTTAATGGCTGAATAAAATTCCATTATTTATGTACTACATTTCCTTGTCCGCCTAATCAGTTGATGGAGATCTAGGCTAATCCTATTCCCTTGCCTTATGAATTGGGCATCAGTAATCATAGATACACAAATACCTCTGTGATAGAATATAGATTCCTCTGAATATATGACCAGAATTAGTATACTGGGTCATAGGGTAGGTCTATTTCTAGTTCTTTTAGAAACTTCTTTTCAATTTCCGTAGAACTTGTACCAGTGTATACTGCCACCAACAGTGAACAAACATCCCTGATTCCCCACATCCTCAACTGCAGTTGAAAACAGCCATCCAATTGAGGTACCACTGTTATATTTCTTTTCTCTGGAAGCATTAACCATCTTCTGATTTACTCTGTGTCTTCTAAAATAGTTTGATATCTGCCTAAGTCCGAGTTAGTGTTGTTCCCTTTATGCTCCCTACAACTTAACAAATTCCAGATTGTTTATTAGTACAAGAAACTATTCCTCGTCATTCTCCCAATGATGCCTTGCCTCTGTTTACTGTGTCTCTTCTAGATCCCTTAATGGATTGACATTGGAGTTTCCTGACTTATCACATACATTTTAGGGGTTTTTTTGCATGTTCCATGCTTTATTAACCACAAATTATGCTCCATCTCTATACACCTCAACTTTGATGTGTATGAAATCCATCTGGGCATCTTACACAAATAGAAATTCTTATTCAGTGTGGTAGGATATGGCCCCAAATTTCACTGACAACATGCTTCCTGGAATGCCAGTTTTTCCATCTGTAGAGCTATTTTGGATAGCGTGTTTCTAGGTATTGGAGGTACAGCAAGGTTTTCTGCAGTCAGACAATAGACAAATCTTCTCTACTACACTCTATCCACTAGCCTCAGGAAAACTGACCTGACCTCTTTGAGGACCAACTTTCCCCTGTACAAAATAAAAATCTCCAACCCCTGTGAGTCTGGCTTCTTGTAACGATTAGGTGTGATTTTTAGCCTGCACAAACCACAGGAGGCATGGAGCAAAAAGAAGATAACCCTGGGCATCTGCAGTCAGGGCTAAGCTTTAATGATGCAGGGCAGAAAGTGTGCTGGCATGTCTCCATCAATGAGGAGGGCTCTGTTCTCTGCTTCAGTCTCAGTGATGGCTCTGCCTTTGAGTTGAAGGGATTGGACCAAAGTAGCTACACCTGTCTCATCACTACGTGAAAGCACACCCCAGCCACGGAATAGGAGCAAGCCTACCCCACTTCAATAAAGAACCACCTGTTGTGTCAGCCACAGGATAGAAAGTAGGTAAATCATTCTGGTTGTGTAATATATTAAATGAGTCAATGTCTGCTAAAAATAATCCATAAAGGCAGTTTTTGTAGTAGAAATCATAAAGAATTGTGAGCAGGGAGCAAATATAAGACCCTTGTATTTAGAGAGAAAGCTTATTGCGCTAAAATCATTGGTTATGGTTGCTCTGAGCAGATGGAAGAGAGTAGGAAGGAAGGAAAGAAGGTAGCATTGACTTAGTAGCTCTTTCATGCTATACACTAAGCAGATACTAACACCATAGAGGTTGAACCCAGAGTTTCCTACCTGTAAGATACCAGCTCAGGAGAAGAGATCAATTCATAGAGGAGAATACACGGCTAGCTTTCTCTTATAGTGTTCAGGATCCAAACTAAGGAAACAACTCTACAAACGTCTAGTCTGGGTCTTCCCACATCAATTAGCAGAATTAAAGTAATCTCCACAGCCATGCTCACAGGCCAACCTAATTTAGATAAACCCTCATTTGTGACTCTCTTCCCTTATGAGTCTAGATTGTATCAAGATGACAGTTAATGCTAACCATTACACCAGGTAAACATTTTAGATGTTATGTTTAATTTGAGAAGCAAGTCCTCATTAAAATTTTTGAAAGGTAGGGATGATATAGATCATTGAAAAACAAATATTTATGTAAAGTGGGATAGCTAAGAAGCCCAAATAAACTTTATGAGCTTCCTAACAGAGCCCAGTCCTGGATTGTGACATTTCCACTTATTCCAAATGTCATAGACAGAAGAAAGAGACTGCTACCAAGCATGTTCATCCAAAACCAGCAATTTTAAACAACAGAATCAACAATAGGAAAATACCAGGACTAAATTTTCCATAAGTTTTAATGATGTAGAAACAGTTTTAAAAGGTGCCTTACAGTCAGACTAGCTATGATGTGCTTTGGTCTATTTGTAGCAGACAGGGGATGGAATTTAGATGGAGTCTCATAGTTTGGCCCCGGCTAGTCTCAAGTTCACCATGTATTCCAAGCTGGCCTCGAACTCACACCAATCGTCTTGCCTCAGCCTCTCAAGTTCTGGTAGCACAGACATGCATCTCAAAATGTGACGAAATGATTGAGTGAATAAGTGGAGACCTAGTATCAGTCAGCTATTTGATGCATAAAATAAAGAACTCCAGTCTTCTGTGGCATAAGAGCTCTTAGTAAACCTCTATTCCCAGACTCATATTTCTGGTGTGACCTGGGTGATAGCTTCAAGATGGAGGTATGTAAGTGAACTGAGAAATCTCTGGTCCATATCTGTCTTCTCCTAGGACACATAGGCTTCCCAAGATATGCTTTTCTCATGGCAATGACAGTAGTGCCACCACAAAGGTACATTTCAAATATGAATCTATATTATACCCAATAACAGTGGCCAAAGTGAGCAACATGCCAGGTGCAGCATCATTAGGGCAAAAAAAGTAAAATGTGTAAATGAGAATTCACAGAACAGGTGCACAGTCTATTACTGTTTTCAATCTTGTTTCTATTTTTCCTCTTTCTTCCCATATTCATCCCTATACAGAAAATCAGAAAAGCCCTTATCCAATTATATTTTCATGTTGAAAGTCTAAGGTCTTGTGATCTGCACTATGTCTGGATATGGTTCTTAATAATCCAGAGATGCCTATGGAAATAAAAGTTATCTCAGCATACACTGAAAGTTATGACTGAGATCGTAACTGTCACTGAAAAACTGATGCATTGGTCCCAGATGATGGTGTTACTAGTAAGAAGTGAGCGTGATTGGAAGTGTGCCCTTGTAGGGTATCTGGGCTCCTTTTCTTCTCTTTGTTTCTAGGTACCTTGAGATGAATAGCTTTGCTCTATTGTGTGTTTTTCCCCATAGTGGTGTTTCCTTTTCTACTCTCATTGACAAGTAGTTTATTGTTTCAAATATTTTCGGATTCTTTCAGAAATCAAGGACAACCTCAGCTTTCTGATCCTCCTCCCTTTATCTCCTAAAAACTAGGGTTACAGGCAAGAACCACCATACTCTATTTTATGTGGTGCTATAGGTGGAACCCAGGGCTTTGTGCATGCTAAAATAGTATGTTCCTATCTGAGTAACATCCACTAACCTGATAGGTAGTTTTTTTAAAAAACATCTATTAACAGATCCTTCCTTCTCTTCATGGGTAAACTATCCTTGGAATGACCCTCCCAAAGACTGTATCGAAAAGAGATGGACCAAATTAAATCTAAAGTATCAAACAGGCAATTTACAAAAAGATACCCACAGAGACTCAGCAACGGAAGTGGAATTAATGACTGTGTATAAGCAAAGCAGCTAGTCTTGCCGCCGTTCTCCCAGTGCAGTAAGAGAAACTCAATAAAGATCTTCAAAAAAATATTCATGGGCCAACTCACTGCAACACAGGGAACATTATCAGTAAATAGGAACAACCACCAGCACTTATACCTGGGACCTCCGTGTGAAGAAAGCAATTACTAGATACTAAATTAAAAAAAAGGAAAGAAAGAAAGAAAGAAATCTGAAGGAAACGGATGTTCAAAATAAATGTCGTACAATTATCTGAAACCATACCTTCTCCCAGAACCACCGGGGATCAGAAAATTTATTCAGCATCATCTCTAGACCTTCACATATACCAGTTATGAATTTAAATGCAATTGCCTAAATTATGTTTTTGATCCTGTCGTTGCCATTTTTACCCAGAAGTGGCTTTTGATTCCCTCCCAAAAAAGATTAACAGTCTAATCACAGAGAGCCCACACCTCAGGCCCATACAACTGTGGACTATTCCCTGAATGTAATTTTGATTCTCTCTGTTCCCTGTGGCCTCATTGAGCCCTGCATTATCTCTGACCTGAATGTAGCAAGCATGCCGCTCCATCAGCTTTACGTCTTATTCCCTAATTTTTCAAAGCCTCATTCCAACGCCACCTACTCCACAAAGCCTTTCCTAATTACCCTGCTCAGAATTACAATTACATTTTCATAGTTCTTTATCCCCCATTTGGGGGTAATAATGATAATTATTCCCAAATCATGACCAGAGTCTTGATAGGTCTAAGTCTGTTGCCTCCTCGGGATAGCGAGCTTCAAGAAGCAGCAGAGAAGCCTTTTTTTTCATCCCTTTCCTTACATATGGTGTCGTGGTTCTAAATCCATAACTCAAGATGTCTACCAACTGAATTATGTGTTAATGATTCTGATTTTTCCAATATGCTGAGGCCCAACTACACATACTCATCCATCACTACATTAACTTAAGCTGTTCCCTTATTTTTCAAAATGATGGTTTTACCATTCATCATCCTCAAGGCCCTCAGAGCCACCTTTTTAAATACTTTGAAGCCAAATTTATGGTCATACAGTTGAACTTCTATTAGCAATAGCAGTCGTGGGGGCTCTAAAGGATATACTAAACAGTTATGAAAATGGGAGCTGTGGGCAAGCTCACACATCAGCAAGTAGGTTCTTTGAGTTTAACTAAGGATAGGTGATTCATGCATGGAGGAGGGAGCTCACAACTGTAGTTATTAAAAATAATGAGATTAATTAAAAAACATTTCTGGAGATATATTTGATCTGGAAACTTAAGTATATTGTGATGATAGTGGTGCACACCTGTAATGCCAGCACTCGGGAGGTAGAGGCGGGCGGATCCCTGTGAGTTCGAGGCCAGCCTGGTCTACAATGCGAGTCTGGGACAGCCAAGGCTACACAGAAAAACCCTGTCTCAAAAAACCAAAAAAACCGGAAACAAAAACAAAGATGGAAGTCACGTCCTGAGAAAGCACTACATCTCACAGCTGTGAAGACCAGGTGATATGAAGAAACCAGTGTTCTGAGGGAACTTCCTTGTGAAAACTGATGTTGAGGTCTCCAGGTCATTATTGCACCTGTAAGAGCTAGCTTCGAAAGAAGCAAGCAGCAATTAGTTGCTGACCAGTTAACACTGAAGAGTTGAGAAAAGGAAGATTAGAATGCACTAACTATAAAAAGGATTTTTTTTTAAAGCAACTTTCTCATGGTGGTGAAAACCAAAAAGAAAAAAAAGTCATATTAAACACATACTGGAGGCTGTTTGGCTTTGATTTTGTGGTGCTGTAGTAGTTGCCATTTGTGCTTTAAAATGTGTGGTAAATCTCCCTTTGGAAAGGTGAGCTCTATCTAGCCATACATATTCATGTGGACATGGTTCTGATTCTTACTCAACTGTGTTCTCCAAACATAATCCTGCTGAGTCCCTGCTTCTTTGTAGGTCTGAAGGGTTTGAATAAATCAGGTTCTAGACATCTTTTACATACACACGCTGTCTCTAAATCCTTCTGATTAGATTTCCAGGTATCTTCTACCCGCTCCTTCTCTGTGATCGCCTCACACTCTTCTGTTTGCCCCCCAGGGCTTCCTCATTCTTCCCTCTACTTCTGACAGTATTGTTACAGTCCCCACATCACCCATTGCTAGTACTACCTTTTTTTAAATGGATACATGATTATATTATTTCTCCATTTAAAAGCCTCTGATTTCCCTACTTTTTCACAGTTAAACTGACAATAGAATAATTTGCATAATAGAGGAATCTATTTGTGAGTCAGCTCTATGTTTCCCTCTGGGCTGTTATCTCTAGTCACCTGCAGTTGTATTTGCTCCTGGTGGCTCTGTGACCACTCAGAACATTCTCAAGACCCAGTCCACATAGGAGTCACTTTCTACTAGACTCTTCCATTAGGAGATGAGTGTCTCTGCTGGAAGTATCCACAGGTTTGCCTTGTATGATCTGTTTCAGTTCATATCTTGCTTTTAGTTAAAAGTATAATTGTACCAAATATGAATGTGTGTAAGTGCAACACAGGTGATTTGGTCAGATGTCAGGTTCCCTTTACTCAGCTGATAGAATGGCAATGGGACAGGGATTCTAAAGTAGCTTTTATGGACAAGTATTTACCCCCAAAGACTGACCATTGTCAAGCATCTTTAGAGTAGGCAGAAAATTACAGACATTAGAAAGACATTTCGGTCGTCAGAGTTTACATTCTGAAGAAGTAGATGCTGGGATAAAACTGTTAAAATAAACATGTGATTTAATATCAACAAGAGATGGGAAAGAAGAGAGGGAAAATATAACAGGAGAGTCCTGGAAAATTCAGGGAAGGCCTCTCACATGACCTTGTAAGATCATAGCATCAGATTATTTGAGAGCTCTCACTCAAGGCAGTAAACGAGCAAAGGCCTGTATCAGGAACCAGCTCCCCATTACAGACCAGTCAGCACACTTGTACAGCTGAACAAGGACAGAGGAGAACACTTCAAAGGAACACTTCAACTACAGGCTAGACATAGTAAAGGGCGTGGAAGAAGTGTGTGGTAAACTGACTATACCGACATTGCTCCCAGTAAATCACCATGAATCAGAGACCTGGAGGTAGGAAAAGCAGGAATACCATGAGTCGAAATCAGGCAGAACTCTTACAAGTCACTGGAGAGTTAATGTGTCTTTTTACCTGCCTTTCTAGACCATGCCATAGACAAGCCATAGAGCATCCACAGCAACTTCCTGAACAGAGCTCCTGGGACTTAGTCTGTTTCTCAGCTTGGTGGTCTATGAACCCACCAAACCCCAGTCATTGTAAAGGAAAGCCTCAGGTACAAAGGGTACAGGAAGCGACAGGAGGCTGAGCCTAGCTTCTCATTTGACCACAGCTTGTCAACATATTCTCTTCTGCCTTTGGAGCTGAAGATATCCACAAATGTTACAATGTGCATGTCACATGGACTGCTTTAAATGAGATTTCTTCATTTCATTGGTATTCACAGAGGTATAACATTCATAAACACAGCACAATGGATTATGTCCGCTAGAAGAAGAAACAGTGTTCTATTCCTGCCATTTGTTGGTGCAAAGGAAGAACCTTCTAAGGCATCCTGGCAGTAAGTAAAGAGAAGCCAGGGGTAGCTATTACCAAAGTAGAATTTGCTTCCTCTCCTTCAATTTCTAGTATGCCAGTGCTATTATTCTCCCAAATAAGTTGAGGGTTATTCTAATAATAAGTTTCTTTTAGGAATGGCTTCACTTCAGAGTTTTTACCCATGTATTTTCTAATTCTATCCAAGTCTCATACAACTCTCTTCTAGTTCAAGGTTGCACAACATGCAGAGGTGTGTGGATGACATCTCTAATGGGACCCTGTGCTGAAGTTAGCAGAAAATGGACAAAACAGAAGTTTTCCCATGGTATAACACTCTATTCCGTTCCAGCTGCCTTCCTCTTGTCATCTGCATCTGTGAGCGTGGCTAACCCCGGTGACAGAAAAGAAGTCAATGTGAGATGTAGCTGATCTGTTCTGGAATAACCGGTCTTACATAACAAAACTTCAGCAAGCTGTCAGTTCTTAGGTCCCCAGCCTCTAGACCTATGCTCCTGTCTCAAGCAGAATTTCCTGCTGACCCTTGATCTTGTACATCAAAGAATGAATTGAAAGCCTGCTGTCTGATCTGGTGTTCTCCAGAAGACTCCACCAATTCTTGTCTCAAATTCCTGTCTTTTCCTTACTTTTAACATGGAGCTGGAATGTGCAGTGAGAAGCACAGCAGATGCTTCCACAAAGTGGCAAAGGTTACAGTGTCATTGTTCCTGCCTACAAACCCAGGCCTTGGGAGTCTAGCACAGAAGCACTGCCATTAATTTAGAGCTAGCCTGTGCTACATAGTAAGTGTCACGCCAGTTAGAGCTACAGTAAGAGGAAGAAAGAGAGAACAAAGTAAAAATAAAGTTTCAAGAAGAAAAGAAAGTTAAAGAAAAGAAAAGAGAAAACAAAGTAAAACAACAAAGGCAAGCCTTTAGCATAGAAATCAGGCTATCCAACCAGGCATGGCAGCATCTTCTGTAGCCACTTACTCTTGGGAGGCTAAAGCAGTTGAGATCAGCTGAGCCCATGCGTCCAGCATTGAAGGACACTCTCTTTGAAAACTCAATCTGTCAGTCAAACAAACAATCAAACAAACAAAACTACTGGCAACATTTGTTTGCCATGTGAATGTGGCAGCAACTCCAAGTCTAAAGTCCATGAAGGACCTCCATATTGAGCACCAGCCCTTCACACATAATAATCCCCTTCATTAGAGCAGCACGTATTAACCTCCACTTGTATACTATGATGAAGCCGATTTGAACTTCATCTCACCCTAAAAAGTGTCTATACAATTAATTGATTTTAAAATCAGCCTAATTATTCCAGAAAAGTTAAGAGATTATAAGTCATAATTTTCAAGTGTTGATTTTCTCATAAACCTAATATTAATGTTCATTGCTGGGTCCACTTCTTTGTTGCAGTATCTCTTTCACAGATCACATAGAGTTTATTTGTCTGAATAAACCTTGTAAAAAAAAGACCACTTTTATCTACAAGACATTTGAGAGAAAAAACATAGAATAAAACGTCAGTAGTACAGCTTATTTGAACATATTTTGTCCCCCCGGGGCGAACAGAATCATGTAAACAAGCATGAGCTTGAATCTCAAGCCCAAAGTTTCATCACAGTCCCCTGAGGATCATTTGTTTGTAGAGGCCATATTTTATGCACATCAGATTTGAAATGTAAATGAATTTTTCGAGTTGGGTTTATCTTTGTAGCAGTAAAGACAACGGGAAGATACAATGCACTTACAGGAAAATGCTACAAGCTGAAAACAAGAGCACACTCTAACTGGCCAGCAGCAGGAAAGACAATGGGTGTGTTTAGGAGTCCTTTTCCCATCCTGACCTCATACACTGCAAACCCTGCTTCAAGCCAGTGGATGGCTAGAGGCTGACTCTGGTCCGGGCCTCCTGGAAACTGCAGAGTTCACCTTCTGAAGACACTCACCTATCCAGCAAGATTGATATAGAACATTTGCACTCGTTATTTTATAATTTCGTTCTGTTTTTATTGAACACTGGACTAGAATTATCTATCACATTCCCTCCACTCTCCTTTTACTGTGAGGCGAAAGTGAATCTGAATGGAATATGTTAAGCAGACAGCCTGACTTTAGTAATTCACGTGCCTGAATACAGAAGACCCAGCTGGTGAGACTCTTTTGGGAGATTCCACAGTCTCTGAGAGGTAGGGCTAGCTGGAGTAGTGGCTTGAGTTACTGGAAAACTGGCTTGAGGTTTACAGTGGTCCCTAGTTTCCTGTCCTGCCTTGCTTCATGGTCTACAGAGATATAAGAGCCCATGCTCCCACCACCACAGCTGGTGTGGCTCACAATCTTCTTTCTTTCCCATCACGATGGACCATATCGTCAACTGTGAGTCAAACTAAGTCCATCCTCACTGCAGATCATTCTTGGCAGGTGTTTGATATAAACAGTGAGAAAATTAACGGATATACATTCAAGCAAATGTAAATAGAGAATATACATGTACTTATTCTGTTGAGTTTATCTACTGTGTCTATTTTGTTTATTAAAATAGTATTTTGTAAAGTACTTGTGAATTTCATATAAGGCATGTTTATCATACATGCTCCTTCCTTGGTTTATTTTATTTATTCATTCACAATTTTTTACTTTTCATATGTATAACTGTTTTGCATATATCTGATGCCTGCAAAGGGCAGAAGATAACATTGGAGGCCATGGAATAGAGTTACAAATGTTTGTAAGCCACCACGTGTGTGCTGGGAACCAAACCTGGGCTCCCTGCAAGAGCAGCAAGTGCTCTTAATCACTGAGCCATCTATCCAGCCCTAGCTATTTTCTTTTTGATACATCATTAACATGGGCAGGCCTATTATTTTCCAAATAAATTATTTAACCTAAGGTAAATGGGCTGAAGTGTAGACCACAGCAAGGGAAGGATGGCACTGATGCTCTTTTATAACATCAAAATCTGTTTGTCAATTGAGAGCTGCTAACATTTGCTTCAATACTTCCTAATAAGTTTTCTGAGTAATCTGAATCCATTGTTTCTTGTTCAATATTCAATATGTGTTTTTTTTCTCCATTAGCTAATTTGCAAAAAATATTAAAGAGGACACTGATATTTTTATGGTGGTGTTAAATGCAGAAGCAAAGGGCCACTCAAAAAGAAAGATAGGATGTATTTACTAAATGGGCCTCACAAAGTTCTTCAGCACTTTACTTTTCCTGCAGTGCTGGCATTGCAGTCAACCACCACATCTGAATGGCTTTCATGTGAGTACTGGGGATTTGAACTCTCTTACTCCTACTTGCACAGCAGGCGCTTTACTCACTGAGCCAGCTCCCCAGCCTTTCCCCCGTTTCTGGACACACTTTCCAGGTGCAAAATTCATACATAGACCATAGAAGACCCTACTTTGTAAGGGTAATATTGGATAGCAAGGATAATCTTCAACAT
The DNA here is from genome assembly GCF_964271855.1 of Acomys minous. Lineage (NCBI taxonomy): Eukaryota > Metazoa > Chordata > Mammalia > Rodentia > Muridae > Acomys > Acomys minous. Next base: position 15,275,908 of record NC_140487.1, read on the forward strand.
GGCCATTTGAGCCAGCCATGTAGCTAATCAGCAGGCTGTGTTATGAGGTTCCTTACAGCTACAGTTATCTTCCCTCTGGCTTTTTGCCTTTGCATGTGTTTAACTTGTACATGAATGAAGCTGCTGGAGACCCTTTGTTTCTCCTTACGAAAGTATCAAGCTCCTGTCTTTATAACTACCATCAGCTGAATTCTCCAGAATTATTGTTCCATGTTTTTGTTCCATGACAAAAATGCTCCAATTACACACACACACACACACACACACACACACACACACACACACATACACAATCACACAAGCACACAGAATCACACAATATAAATTGTTCTAAAGCTTGCCTTTTCCAAGTATTTAGTATTTAGTAATAGTTCCCTGTAAACTATAATTTAAACAAATTCCTTTTGTCATCATCTCTCTTTGCACATGTATGCAGGTATATCAGTAGAGAAAAATCCCCTAGTCATAAAACCATACAATCAAAGAGAGTTCACAAGTTAATTTTTATTTTCAAACTTTCCTCAAAACACTGCACTAATGACTTTACCAACCATAGGGAATATGAACACTCCCCTCTTCATCTCTAACAAGCTTCCTCTTCAGGCATATGTTATTGATGAAGAAGGAGGAGGAGGAGGAGGAAGAGGAGGAGAAGGAGAAGTAGAAGAAAAAGAAGAAGAAAAAGAAGAAGAAGAAGAAGAAGAAGAAGAAGAAGAAGAAGAAAAAGAAGAAGAAGAAGAAGAAGAAGAAGAAGAAGAAAAGAAAAAGGAGAAGGAGAAACGTAAGACACATTTTATTATTACACCTTATTATAAATTACAAATATTGGTATAACTTTTGTAAAAATATGAAAGCATATACGTGACTGTATCTCAGGTAAGTTTTATTTTATTTTTTTTACAACAATGTTCACCACATACTGTATGGACACAGGAGGATGAGGTGATAAGCAATCTGAGTCTGAGTTCAATTTTTCTTTGTCTCAGTGTCTTCTGCTTGCTGAGATAAAGGAGGCCGGTTATTGGTTTTAACCCAGGCAAGGGTGGCGGGTGGGGAAGAACTTATTACCCACAATCCCTCACAACTCGCTCAGTGATGCACCGATGACAGTACAATAAATCTGCTTCTTCATGAGAGCCAGGTTGGGAAGGTAGCGCTCGGCAGCGTGTGTCGTCATACATCACCCTCAGGCGTTGCTGGCCGTGCTCGACAGAGTGGCAGTGCTCTGATCTGTCTTCCTTTTGTCACAGACTCCTCCAGACATCACTGTCTTGTTGAATGTAGCTGATCTCTGGTCATATTTTCCTTCTTCCTGCCACCTTCCATTACTTGTACTGAGATAAATCTCCCCTCTTTGGCAGAAGGGTTGAATATACAGCCGCTTCCCCCGGTTCTGATCAATACCTTCTTAAAATAAGCCAGCCAGAAAAGAGTAGACAAGAGCTATAGGGCTGGTTCTCTGCATGGTTACCTGTCATATGAAAAGAAGGGGCTTCTAGCCTCCATGGTATAACCCATGACAATACCCCATGTTTTAGTAGGATATGAAGACAAGTTTGTCACCATCATGATACGCACATGAAAGAGAGCTTTTCAGGTAAGGAATAATAGCCTTGAGCCACATGACTCACCTAGACACACTCTTGCTTTTATTATTTTTTTTTTAGTCTTATTTATTTATTTTTCCTTTTTATATTAATTCTTTTTTACATATACATTTTATTATTACAAATAAAGTATATACAGCAAGAAGAACCATGAAATAATTAGGAACTATGTAAATATTTCATTCATAGTGCTTTGGCTATTTGTATTTGGCAGCCTTGAATAAAACATCTTTCCTATCTTGGTGAGTCTAATATTCTGAATGTAAATCAATATCTGTCATATCTCATCTCTATCAACTTAAAACATCTATACCTAAAAACATCTTAACTCCTAAGCAACTAAGGTTAGTTGTAAAATTACACTTCCTGGTCTTCAATTCCATCAGAGACTTGAGAAGAAATAAAATTAATTACCTGAGTAAACAGGAAGTACAGGTTAGCAGTTTCCAAAGCAGGGGGGAGGGGGGAAGACAGAGACAGTTTGCTGCCTGAACAGTCACCCAATAGTGTTGGAGCATCATCTTCAGCCTTATGGTCTTGTATATCTGAGAGACATATTTGTGAGGCAGGAACTATTGAAGACTTGCTTACCCTGTCTTGGCAAAGTTTGGCTGTCAACTCTGCCTGCACTCAAGCTTGCCCATTTTTAGGCAGGATTCTGTCAGTGACCAAAACGAGGACAATTTGCCCAGTGGCTGATTTGCCACATTTTAAACCATCTCCATAGGTTCATTGATGCTCATCATCTTCTTTGAGGTAGGCTGAGTGTTGCCAGGAGTTAATCTATTATACTGTCAATGAATCTATAAAATAATAAAAAGCATCTTTAAATGCCATATTCTGTACATTTCTGAGGTTTTTTGAAGACCTTATCTAACTGTTTTACCTCATCTATTTACAGAATAATATTTATTTGTTAAACCAAGGGTATATATTCTTGTAATATAAATAGACTAGTAATTGACATGACCATGATTTGATCAACTATTAACTTGTATAACTTAGTGCAATAGCACTTTCAAGGTATTGGAAGGAATCTTTGTATTCTACTTGAGTTGTATGGTTATAATACCTCATATTAGAGTAGACATATATATAATGTTATTATTGGTTTGTAAGCCAAATCTTCCAGGCCTTACCTTTATGTAGAAAATCATAAAGGTCCACAAGATCTATGCTAATGCTACTTTCAATGGTATTGATTTCAACCACTTCAGTGGGTCCCTGAAATTTAAGTCTTATCACTTTAGTGAGAATGTGTAGGATTGTCCTAAAATGCTCACATATTGGATTGTCAGTTGTATACAGAGTTATGTACAAATAATATTATTCTCTTGGCTCAGTTGTTGTCTGGGGGGCTAACTGCCTCCTTCTGCTAACCTAAGTCTAGTCCTAGAAGCTTCTAGCCTCCATACAATCTAATCTAGGCCTCAAATGTTTTAGCCTCTGAGATTTACTGATTAATAAAATAATCCTCATTCTTTTTGAGCTCTGGGCTGCTGTTTCAACTCAGATCTTCTGGCTCAAACTCTTTTCCCAGATGACTTATTTAATCTGGCTTTTCTCTTGGCCCAGAATTGCATGGTTTAGCCTCAAACTAATTTAGCAATCTGCTCTAATCTTCTGGCTTCTTCTCTTTTTCTGGCCCATTCCGTCTTCACCAGAGTTCTCTCTCTTTAACCCATCTCTCTATTACCATCCTGGAAACGGCCTTCTCTCTCTGAACTGCCTAAGAAACTTCCCTTTCTTCGCTTTTCTCTCTAGAGTTGGTCATATCCTATTCTGTCAAATCTTCTCTGATTCATCACTTTTTCTGCCACTCAATTTGGCATCATTTTCAAACATGAGTGCTTCCTACTACAAACGAACTTTACCTTTACCTTTGTTTGGGATTAAAGGTATGTATCCCATGCCTGGATCTAAGCCTTTTTTTTTTTAACCTGATACTTGCTCTATACCAGGCTGGCCTTGAATTCAGATCTGTTTGCTTCTGTCTCCTGGACTAAAGGCATGGTTGTATTCCAGCTGGATCACACAGACCTAGAAGATCTTTGGATGTGATCTCTTGCTAGCTGGATCACATAGACCTAGAAGGTCTTTCGATGTGATCTCTTGCCAGAATAGCCATGTTCTGAAGTAACATTCTTGTATAGAGTTACCTTATGGCACCTACCATTAATCTTCGGTTTAGTCTACTTACTCCCTTAGAAAAACTGACTACTTCCTTCCCACCTCCACCTTACTGTCTCTAGTAAATTGGTTGCCTCCCGCCTGACCTAACACCACACTGCACCGATGTTACAAATGTGCTATAATATGATAATATATTGTTTTACAAAAATATTTTAACTTGAAAGATTGTTTACACTACTTACTTCAATAGCTAGTAGTCAATGAACTAATATCTTGAAAATAAAATAAAGGTAATAGTACATATTTCTAACAGCACACACACACACATATATATATATATATAAAGAACTGTAATAAACCCATTTTTCTTAGATAATTTTCCTGTTAACTATGGTAAAAAAAAAATACTCTGAAAAGCAAATTAAGAGATTTTATTTCAGCTCAGAGTTCACAGGTACAGACCATCATGGTGAGGAAGCCTTGGCAACAGGACTTGCCTGGAACCTTAGGACTGGGCATGTTGTATCCACAGTCAGGAGGGAAAGAGTGATGAATACTCACACGCAACTAGCTCCTTCATACTGATGTAATCCAGTGCCCAAGCCTAGAGAATGATGTCACCCTCTGTAGGGTAGTCATCCCTTCTAAATTGATCAAAATGATCTCTCACCAGCATGTTCAAGAGGCTAAACTCTTCTAAATAATCCATCATGGGTACACCTAGATGTTTGTCACTGAGGGCATTCCAGATCCTGTTACACTGACAATCAACCCTAAGCAGCATAATACTCTTTCCAAATACATTCACTTGTATTCAGCATAGCATAACTTTTAAAGTAGGGGAAAAAATTTAGACAGATCTATCACTGAATATCACTCCCAATTTTCTCATGATAGCCTAAGAGCCTGCTTCTGAATGAAGATGGACAGAAAGGTTTGGAGTCTTTCAGCGAAAATATTGATACTGCACAAACTTGTTTACATAGCACTGGGGAGTGGTCTTTAAATACTCCAAATTTCTGTCTCTCAAATGAACAATTGTAGGGGTAGTTGGGATGTTTTCAGGGAGACTTGCCCTCTATCAATTAGTATGTTAACTTCAGGAAGCCACCCCATGTCTTGCCATTCCCATGCTCCTGTCTGTCTTCCTACTTCCTTGCATCTACTTGTAAGATCTCCTTTCAAAAGATACCTGCAACCGAGTCTTTATCTTGTGTTCTCCTTTCAGGAAACCCAAAATAATCCTGAACAAGTGCCCACTCTTGCTAAACCAGTGCATTACATATATGCTAGGTCATATAGAAAGGGACACTTATTTAAGTGCAGTAAGTGACATATTTGAGAACATTATAGAAATATAAATACAGTTTGGTATTTGTTCATGTGAATATTCTTCTTTCAAAAAGTGTATTTGTTTCTAGCTAAGGAAGTATTTTACACACACACACACACACAATGTAACAATGTACAATTTTGAAATAGTTGAACTATCTTTTTATTCCCTTAATTTTATTTGACAGTATTTTCTAACACTCTTTGACACACACACTGCCTCTTCATTTGAATGGTACTTTTTTCTTTTTTCGTTTTCTTTTCTTTCTTTTTTGAATGGGACTTTTTAAAAAGTCGAAACTGTGCCCAGCTTTCAGCATATTGTTTTGTTATTCCAGGGATGTTTGTACACAGTTCAGTGATGAATGAGTCTAAGAACCCAGGGAAATTGTAAATGGACTGTAGGAAGCCCCATAATGCATTGTGGCTGGATAAGAATACACAGGCCATGACCTGGCTCTTGTGCCGACAGGCTCCCATAAATATCAGAATCCAATTCTATTTGAGTTATACTCACTCTTCCCTGTAAGCTCATTTGCATGCATCTATTAACATACTCAGAGAACAAAGGCCCATTCCTTAGCCCAGATGGAGGAAGATACTTGTTTGAACCGGCATTCATAATTTATGATTGCGGGGATTAGGAGCCAGCCTTCCTGCTTACTAACAGCACCTGGTGTAACTCAACAGGAAGCTTCCACCACAACACACATATTCTCCATAAGCTGGTTATCCTCCTATACACTTAATCTTTTCCCAACCAATCCCCCAAAAGAAAATAAATATTTGTAGATTAAAGGAGAACTGCCTTCTCATCCTTTCCAGCTGCTGGTGTACAAGCTGTTAAGCTCAGAGTGTTTAATTAATGGATAGATACCATTAGAGAGACAGCTGGACCTGCATCCAAATGAGCTTGGATTCAAGGTGCCACAAGATAAAGATCAGAAAGTGGAGAAGCTGGACTGCAATTGGGTTCATTTATAAAAGGGGCTGTTAAAGGTCAACTGTGTTTTCTTGTGCAAGAGATAAAGAGATGCTATTAAAAACAATTGGAAAGTAATTCATAAGGGACCAGTAAGTCACTCATGTTCAATTAATTTGTCTTTCTGATAGCGAGGCACTCTTGATGGGAAAGTAAATTTGCTTAAAAATCAAGATCTCTCAAAGACAGCCATTGATCATGTCTTTGCTAAAAAGCCACAGAAATAAGCTCTTGTGTGCCGTGACTACTGGTGCCATCTGATCACAGCACACTCACAGCTCTTTGCAACCCCTTTCCAGGCTGAGAGTTAACCAATTATTCCCGAGGACAGTAAGTGCGGTGGCATTTCTGTGGCCATGCTGCGATGCTGAGCCTGCCTGTGTTTCCCGTCACCTCTGATGAACTAATCGCTAAGCACCGGAACAAGCCATCGTGCACACAAAAGTAGTCTTCTGACATTCAACAACATAACAGCATGTTCCATCCCACTGCCCTCCACTCAAAACGTCCCTCTGCCCTGTCTCTACTCCAGCACACCACAGGTCCAAACATATACATACTGAGATGAAAATGCTTTCATTTATCCAGAAAATGTATCTACACTTATGCCTGGCAGTTTATTTAACTCCCCAGAACAACATGATACATTTTCTTTGTATCACATCCACTGGGTAAATCCTTCCACTTGCGCACCGTAAACTGCCTTTCTCCTCCCTCGTGTCCTGTCACTAGCATGAGATGTGACAAAGGGTGGTTGCTTTTAGTGCTAAGTTATGGCAGCCCACTATAACACATTTTCTTCCTCTAGGCAAGATGGAGGTTGTTTCTGTTTGCAGTCACTCGTGGATATGAAAATGGAAAAATGCATTTTATCACACTGTGATCTTTGTTGACTTAAACCTGGGGTGACCATGTCCTCCCTTCTGCTAGTTACCAGGGAAAACTGCTTGTCACTCTTTCTTGGAGTTGAAAACTAATTGGGATACTCTCTCTCTCTCTCTCTCTCTCTCTCTCTCTCTCTCTCTCTCTCTCTCTCTCTCTCGTGTGTGTGTGTGTGTGTGTGTGTGTGTGTGTGTGTGTGTGTGTGTGTGTGTGTGTGTGTGTGTGTCTTCCTCTCTCCCTTCCTTGCTTCCGTTCTTCCTGTCTTTTTAATAATGTAATGGGGAAACTGAGCAATTGCCTGAAAATGTCTGTTTTTTTTTTTTTAAATCCTGCTTTCCCAAGCAGTCACTAATGACAGCACAGTGCAGCTCACTACACACTGCTTCTAGCATCAGTGAGGAGCATCAGTCAGAAAAGACAAAGGGATTAGACGCAGTTAATGTCCCCATTTTTCATTGCTCATCATTTGCAGGTTTTAATAAGAACCTTTTAGTTCCAAGTTTGCACTAGTAGGGATTTCCCAATTAAATACCACAGTTTCTTCTCAGCCTCTTCCCTTTGGAAAACCAGAGGTGTGGGCATGGTTAGCAGTAAGCACACCAAGGCTGATGCATTTTGTTTGTGCTTAGCAGAATTGGCAATTCTTCCTACTTGATTCATGTCAGGTAACCATACTATTTGTTTTATATACATTATTATATACATGATCATGTATTACATTCCTTATGGTTTATTATTTTTTACTCTCCAAAGAAGTTAAGTAAAGCTCTCTTAAGACAAAAAGACTGGTAAGCAGATGAGACAGGGTCCATTTGCAATCCTTTCTTTGTGGTCAGTATCCCAAATCATTTGTTTTGGCTTTTTTTTTCCTGGTGTAACTACAGCTGGAAAAATAACTAAAGCAGATAGGGTACATTTTTCTTGACTGTATGTCCAACCTTCTGCCTATCTTAATGTGGAACCCACTTCCGTGTATCCTGGGGAAAGCTCTCTCCACAAAATCCATCTTGCTAAATCACAGCTGCTTTCTTCCAGCCTACCTGTTCGCACTGCATGGATCCAAGGATGGTCACTTTCTCAAGTAAGGACAGTCCTTAGGGCCCTTCCTGTCTGCCCGGCTAATGTTGTCTGTGAGTGGGCATGTGAGAGAATAATACTACTAATAACAGCTAAAATTCTTTACTGCTTATGGGCTAGCCATTGTGTATTTTAACTACTTACTATCACAAAAGTTCTTTGACACCGGCAATGTTCTATTTCCATTTTACAGAAGTGGATTTCGCCCAAGGTCACATAATCAGAAGTAGCAAAACGGAGACTTGGTTTTAACTCGTGAACTAGTGCTACAAAAATTCTGACCACGCATGGCTCACAACAAAATCACTCACTCTTCCCGTGGCATGGAGGTGGGGGTGGGATGCCAGGAGAGTGGCATCTAGGATCAGGTCTATGGTTCTTGGCTAAGTTTAGTCTTGCAACTAAGTCAACAGGGGTCAGTCAACAGGAAGCTAGGAGGACACCTCTGTCCCTTTTGTCTCTTATCCCCTCCTGGAAAACAAGATTTGGCTTGGCCATTCTTTTTATACAGGGAACAGATAAATAGCAGCAGCACAGGCAGAGGCTTAGGTCCCTGTGCCTACACCTAGTCAACTGCCACTTCCACACAGGCAGAATTGATCATAGGCTTAGGCCCCCTATGCCTACGCCCAGTAAACTGCCACTTTCACTCCATGGAAACTTGAGGAAGAGAAGCACATGTAGATGTCTTTTGTGAAGAGGACTTCATAGTCAAAATTGAAGAGTAAAGATTCAGGGAGGGGTAAAAAGGGGCCAGTGTTACCATGCATCCCATGCTATTCCTTAGAAAGTCTCTCTGTTATGCAAGAGAATTTTCAGTGCCTTGTCAGTGGCTGACACTATGCAGCATCAAGTTCTCAGCCTGTCACTATTCCCTTTCCTCGGTATAGGAAAAAACAAGTCCAAAGTGAGCTATGTAGTCAGCGCATGCACACACACACACAGACACAGACACACACACACACACACACACACACACACACACACACACACACACACACGATAACATGGAATCTCTGTCCTCAAAGAACTCATCATATTTTTATAATTTTTATATTTATATTTTTATAATTTTTATAATCGGAAAAGCTAAAAATAAAATCGGGTGTCATGCTGGAGAGATGGCTCAGAGGTTGAGTACTGACTGCTCCTCCAGAGGTCCTGAGTTCAATTCCCAGAAACCACATGGTGGCTCACAACCAACTATAATGTGATCTGATGCCCTCTTCTGGCTCGCAGGTGCACATGCAGGCAGAGCACTGTATACACAATAATAAATAAATAAATCTTTAAAATAAAAAAATTTCAGGTGTCAGTGACTGACTTTTGGACAATGTGCAAGGTCACAGAGAAATACATAAAATGACACCTAGTGACTGGAGCAGCATTATTTGATAACTGACAAAAATTCAAGTGAAAAGAAGTTTTCTATGTTTCTGTGAATTTTGCAAGGCTGTGGGTCCTTGTTTAGCTGGCAAAATTGTTCTGCCAAACTTAGATGTTAGGTCCCTGAAGTGCCATGGATTGTTAAAAAGAGCCCCCTTGAGATTGTCCCATTCTGTTTATCCTGACATGGCGCTTGCATGGCGACCTCTCATCATCATTTTGTTTTGTACATAGTCCGTCATCCAGGGAAAACAATGAGCTCACCAGCCTACGGCCACAGTCGATTCTGCTTGGCAGTTCCTTCTTTGCACAAAGTTTTTTAAAAAATTGACAGCCTAGTTTATAAAACAAAGTCTTGAGAGCCTCGCTCTTATCAGGGTATAATTTATTTCACATGAAACCAACATAGGCTAAATATGTTCCTGAAAAAATGACAGGACTGGCTCAGAGAGGCAGAATGTCAGGCACAAGCCACTTCCGGGCTTTCAGGATGTGGAATCTGGCTCAGTCGTCTGCCTTTATTGTTTAGGGCTTGCCTCTACGTGTGAAAATTCCAGCAGAGAAAATCCTAATGGTAAGATGGCTCGTGTTGTTTAGATTGTGCACTGATGCAGGAAGAACGTTAAACAGGAGGTTGGTCCATTGTGGGATCATGTGGTTGAGAATCTCCTTCAGAACCAAGACCAATGACAAGTCAGGCACTGCCTTTGGTTATCGTGAACCAATTATGCTTAGTGCTCACTGGGTCTGAAAATAACAGATGAAACTGAATCTGAACCCAGAAATACACAGGCCCATATCCACACTCTGCACCCAGATGGAGCCTCACCCCTTCCAAAGAACAATTTTTCCTCATTTTTGTTGATGCATTTTGTAGTAGTGCAATCCGAACAAGCTCTGACAGCCTTAGTGTGTCTTCCGGAAAGGTGAGTCCTCAGGGTAGGAGATTTGCTGAGGTGAAAAACATCTAGAGAACACTAAACGAAAAGATATGGGCATCGTTATCTCTATTGCTCCGTCGGGAATGCACTCATGTGCCCTGCAATACCAAACGAAGATTTGGAATTAACAATATTCCAGGTCTCACAGGAGTGGGTAGGAAGAGGAGCAACATCCTCAGAGCATTTACAGCAGCCTGCACACCTTAGCAGAGGCAATCGGTAGACCCTATCCAACTATACTCACCAAACTATAAATTGTCTTCTAAAGAGCAGCAGAGCCTATATAAATTTACAGAAAAAAAAAAAAAACCAAGGTCTCGGTGAAAAACAATTTCTTTCATCTTAAGTTAAATCCAGGATTACTTAGGTAGATTAAGAACAGCTCATTAGTATATCTGCTAAGTGGACAGTTAAGAGCATGATCAATATTACAAAAATTTGAAAATTTAGGCATGAAATATGATGAAAAAGGAAACTGACATGTGAAGACAAAATATCTATGACTTATTCTTTGTTTGCCTTTGAGCAAAGGACAGTGATGTTGACATTGTGTCTTCACCTGTGAAGGGGTCCAAGCAAACATGCTAGTCTCTAGGAATCTTTCCATGTTAGATGTTATTCCAGTACAATATTCAATGCTCAATATGTCCAGGATTGCTGTGTCAATATGTTCTCAGTGTGCACTATTATTTATAAAGATAGTGGGGACCTTGGGGCAGAAACACTGTCTGCATGCTAAACCATGCTCACTCATGAATTTACACAGCAGTGAAAAGCATAAGATTCATATAAACTTGTGCCCCATCATGTCTCTTCCATGTTTCCCAGTGTGAGAGGCACAAAGCACAAAGAATCAGACTTGTTTCTTCTTTTAGGAAAAAGTGTGGCCAGCAGTGCCTTCTTCTCTTTAACCTCAAGTCAGATATGTAGGACTTGGGGAGGGAGCACAGAACCAGGATACAAAAATGGAGAGGGAGATGGAAAGTGTGCATCCCTTATGCTGCTTGTTTTGCTTTTTGAACAATGTAAATATATTGCCTATTTAGATACATAAAATCTAAAAATCCTGTTGAAAACATATATGAAATCAATCTAAAAATTTGCTTGATGTGTGCTACTGAGAATGAAACTCAAGGCCTTTAGAATATAAACCAAGCACTGTACCATCTCCAAGAATGAAATGTTCATTTCTCAGCCAAAAGGCTATGGTTCATCAGGCTCTTTCTAGAATAGGTGTCTACCTTGTATTGATCTAAGAGTTCTGTACATCCTCCTGACAGGGGCAGGTGAAATGGTATGGGTCTGGAAGTGGTGAGATCGTGGCTATCCTCAGTTCTTTGCCCAAACTCAGGCACCTGTGACTGAAGGAAGCTGGGAACAAGTGTAGTAAACAAGTAATCGATCTCTGAGTCCAGTGGGAAGGCCCCCAAATGGCAAGTGCTAAATTAAGGAGGGTTACTACTTTCCATTGCATCCCCAGATGAAATCCCTCTGTCTGGACTCATCTTTCTATGGTTATTTCATCACAACCTTTCATTACCATTGCGCTATGTTATAATCCATGGTGAAACACATTGCACATCACAATAGAAATGCAAATGAACTGACTGGTGGAGGGAAAACCCTCCCATTCTGTGGGAAAAGCCCATCCAGAGTCCATTTGGAAATTCATTTCTATATTCTATATATCCTGATTATAAATGATATCTACTCTCTGGATGCTCTCCTGAGCCCATTATCTTTTTTGACAATGAATTAAATAAGAGTTTTAGCATGCAGTTTTCTCTTTATCTATGTGAAAGCCATGAGTCTAACCTCCTTTAGGAACCCCGTATCAGCAGTAATTGCTGAGGGTTTGCACAGCTGGCTCTCATCAAGCTATCTTGTTTTCTTTCTCTGGTTTATTTGTTTTGGTTTCTCCCTAAGTTATGCCTAGCAACATCTCCAGAAAGGCTATGACACAGAATAGCATTAAAAAAAAAAAAAGAAAGAACAGGGATGGAAACAGTCTTACTATCTTCCCCTTCCACTGCCACCCCAACTGTTAGGATGTTCTGCCTGGATCCTATCATCAGAGAGCATACTCTGCTGACATTTCCATTGCCCACAGGAAATGCTGTGACTCTTCTGAGAAGACCATATTTGCAAGGTTTGTTCAACAAAGAGGTTGGATAATCATCTTGGATTAAACCTTCAAAGCCGCAGGCTTTTGGTTACCCCCCACCCCTATACCATGATTAACCTGGGAACGCTTTGAAACCCTCTTCCTTATCATAATGTGTTTTTTGAAACCATCAGTTATTCATAAGAGACACTTTTGTAAACATGCTTCTTTATACGTTTCCTTTAATTAGCAGTCCCTTCATTTGGCACAAAACTTTCTGTATTTAAACTTTATCTGCAAAGGAATTTCGTATGAAGTATTAAAGAATTAGGCAACTAATGGAAAATACATTTCTCCTACTGATAACGTATCAAAATCAGTTAGACTACCCATTAATTTCTAGCTGCTTAGCCTCCAGGAAGCTCAGAGCCAAGTCTGCAGCTTGAATTTAATAGTTTTGTAGGACTTACCTCTCTGCACCAACATTCTCCAAAATGAGGGTTGCATCCAAAGATATTTCATCTGTTCCTGGTTTTAATTATTTGTGTTTATGCTATTTTATTGCATCTGTTTTTTTAAGTCACTTATATGAAGATATAAAGAATACACTTATATAAGTGGATCATACATTTCTCTATTTGTAATTCTATGAGAAATGCATACAGGAATCACAGAATCTCATGTGATAGCTCTTTCATGGCATGTTTCATTCAAAGACAACAGAGCACTGGCTCTTGGGCATCTTATTTAACCTGCCCATGTGCTGTATAAATGTGGAAAACATTAGCTATTATTAGACTCTAAAACAGGACAATTATGGTGTATCTAAATTATCAGTTGGATGAGTTAAGAGACACTTAGGGGCTTAGTAAAGCGTAGCTCCAGATGTGTCTGCAAGGACATTTCCAGAGAAGATGCCATTAGGAGGGCTCTGACCTCAGAAGGTCATGGATCTGTGAAAGATGGAGCCTTGTTAGAGGAAAGGGCCATGAGTGGCCAGTCCTGGAGGACATGTCTTGGCTCTGGTGCATCCTGGTTTTTTTCTCTTCTTGGCTATTGTAAGCTGAGCAGCTTCCTCTGCTATACTGTTTCTTCCATTGCTCTGCTTCTCCAGGGGCATGAAAGTAAGAGAACCAGCTGATCATAGACGGAAACCCTCTGATGCTGAAACTGAAATAAGCCTTTCCTCCCCATAGTATGAAAGATAGAGGGCAACTCTGACTTCACAAAGGCTGTGTTTTTTTAATCGTTTTTCTTTTCAGAATATCCTGTGCCTCTCTCAGAGGACAAAGGATACAGAATGCAACCTTTGGATGATCTTCATGTGAAAATGTTTTCCCCTCAAGGAAGAGTGCAAGGAAAAGAGGACACAGATGAATGTGATTTTAGAAATACCTACCGTTTAAACTATGTATCGCTGGGCACAAATTACCTCAGACTTAACTAAAAACAACACACACTCATAAAACACAGTATCTGTGAATCAACACAGAGTCTGGACATGACTTGGATTTGTCCTCTCACCTGATATGGTACTTGGAGAGGGTTCCTGATCAACCCATCCCAGTTGCTGAAGAGTTTATTTACTTGGAGTTGTAAGACCGGGAGCCTTCTTGTTTGTTGTTGGCTAGGGGCCACCTCAGGTCTTTCAGCCCATTTATTTCTGTGCAACTTGATGACTTTTCACCAAAGCCAGTAAATTGGGCAAAATTTTGTCTTAGTCAACTCTGGCTGTTGTAACAACAGACACTGATTTCCCACAGTTCTGGTGGCTGAGAAGCCATCAGGTCCAATGTCATCTCATTTCTGGTGCATAGATGGCACCCTCTCACTGTGCTCTCACTAGATAGATGTGGCAGGCAGCTCACTACGGCTCCTTTATCAGGGCACTAATCGCACCCAGGTGGGCAGTCTTCTCAGTACTTACTCGCCCCCCCCCCCATAGTCCCACCAACACCACTACCTTGGACAGTAGGATTCCAATTCATGAATTTAGGTTTAAGAGTAGTGCTACTATTTTATGTAATATAATTACATACATGAAATCATGTTTACTCTTTCATTTGCATCACGAATAGGTTGCTTAGAAGCCACTGATAGTTCTTGCTGGAATACAAAAAGAAGGAAAAATAACAAACCCATGACTATCTGGAGGCAGAAAGCTCAGGGCTGCAAAATATGACAATACAAACAACTTTGCCACCATCCAGGCGAAGGGCCTTGAACATACTCTAGCATGACTTCTCTCTTGCTAAGCCCTGTCCCTAGGACACTGACCTGCCTAAGAAAGCTCAACCACTGGCCCACTTCACTTATTCCTGACTACATACTTGACCTGCAGTACTTTGGAAAGTGTTTAAATCCCTTTCCTGTCTCTTTGAGATATAAGTCTACAACACAAGCATATTTATCCCAGAGGCTGAGAAAATACAATCTCTGAGAAAGATCGAGGCACTGTCCCCTAGTCCTGGGGGAAAGCAGGAGCCTCACGCCAATGAATCTCTAGTTAGCACACAGAGATGGCCAAATCACACTGCCTGGCAACCTTATCTGTTGTGTCCTTTAGTATCTTTCCTTTAGCACACTCGAAGTAGAAAAGGCCTCTTGAACTTTTTTCCCAGTGGAGTTGAGTTCTGTTTATGCAGAGTCTCCCTCTCTTACTGTAGAAACTTGAATACAATCTCTTGCAATTTTCACAGATGCTTGGCTGTCTTTCTCTATTGCAGTAGTAGGATGCTTAAGTTCACTGAAATCCCTTACTTAGAGATTTGGCCATCGTTACATTATTCATTCAGACTCGGTCTAACTAAACTAAGTTTCCACGAGCATTTATGAATGTGCTTGTAACATGTTTTTGGCATTATCTTCTGTCCCATTATAGAGCTGTTCCTGAAGAGTGGCATATACATTACATTAAGTTAACAGTAGCCAAAACACTAATGGACTTTGGAATTGAAAAGAATCAAAGGTATATAAATATACACCAGGCCATACAGCACAACCAGGATATAGGTCCTGTATGGTTAGAGAGAGGCAAGGAATTTTCTTAGTGGTCAGATATGATTGACTTATGCACGCAGAAGGTTTGTTGTTGTAGTTGTTGTTGTTGTTGTTTCAGTCTTGATGAAAGAAAGACTGAGTAGCATTGACATACTAGTAAAAATTTCCTTCCATTACTCTTAAGTATAAGTTCATTCTTGTCCCCTTGACACATCAGGAGAATCCACTCTCCCTGCTCAAACCTGAGGTAGCAGCACTGAGGAAAGAGAAAGGGGGTCTGGAATTGTGTTCTATAGGAATGCTTCTTTTTCTCAGAATATTTTTTGGTACCTCACCATCGTAGAGAGTTTCTCAGGTATTGTTGAACACAGACATGGATTAGCATGTGTGCTCCCAATAGTCCCCTGTACCCAAGCACAGGCCACCAAGGTTCAGGGCCTCCCCTTTCGTGCTTTCCCATGAGAAGGATCCCAGTGCTTCAGAGCTCTGTCCTATGACACTGAAGAGCCAGTCCCTCTGCCTGCCTCCCAAGACTGTCCCACAGCCCACCCCTCAGAAAATAAATGCTGTTCATAATCAAGGTGGAAAATACACACTGATGCTGACCAAGTCCAGAGTAAGAGGCTTGTATTAGTGAATGTAAGGGTCTCAGAAAGTTAGATTTCAAGGAGAATATTGCGCAGATTCTCCCATTGGATATGAGATATGTTAAGGGCATTTTTATGTCATAGAAAGACAGCAGGGAATGGGGACAACTCTGAGGAGAATTCAGAATGTAGCCCATAATACATTCTTGTAGTCGGAATGTCTCTGATTCCCAGGCAGTTAGGGCAATGATATAGGCTCGCACTTTAGCTAACGCGTGTCCATCACACAGGATATGCTACTTTTAGTACCTGATTCCTTAGCTCCTCGGGTGGCCTGATATGTGTGTGTGTGTGTGTGTGTGTGTGTGTGTGTGTGTGTGTGTGTGAGAGAGAGAGAGAGAGAGAGAGAGAGAGAGAGAGAGAGAGAGAGAGAGAGACAGAGAGAGACAGAGAGAGAGAGAGAGACAGACAGACAGACAGACAGACAGACAGACAGACAGACAGACAGAGACAGACAGAGAAAGAGACAGAGACAGACAGACAGACAGACAGACAGATGCATGTTGAGTATGAAACCAAGTAGCCCACAATCAAATTTGAACAGTCAGGGGAAGTGTTTGGTGTCATTTTTCAGGGAATCTCAGAGCCACTGTGTTCTACAGCATGCTATAAGGCAAAGTGTGGATACCACAAGCTGAGACATTACTTTGAAATTTTGCATGTTCAGTGAACTGCAAGCAAGTGCAAACCTTTACAAAGCAGAGAAATATATCTTCCTCAGATGTGCTTAGAATACGGAGAGACTAATCTGTGTTTAAGTCACCTAAAAGTTTTAGAAATGGCATCATTATTGATTTTATCTATTTATAAAATGAATTGGTTACATATTGTGTAGGTATTTTAAATTCAACAGCAATTTCTTTATATTTATATTATTTGTAGTATTCTAAGCTACTTCAATTCTGTTATTGTTAAACAATGATACAGCACCTTGACAATGTAATATTTCTGGGGAAAAGCAACGAGAGTTTTATTCAATGTGGTCACTGTGAAGAACAACAGATAGAGGGGTTCAGTGACCCCAAGTCTTTTTGCAGAAGTATGACTCATAGGACAAATAATATTCCAACTTTAAAATAAAATTAAACCCTGCATAAACATTTTTTAACTCCAAAATTACATCAACTCAGTACCCGCTCTCTACACAACTGTGGAGAATGTGTTATCCACTGGCTAGATCTGAATAGGGTTTCTAGGTTTACTGCATGCATTGTTCTTGGTTGGTATAATAGTTTGATCCACCAGCCTTGATTGTCTTCTTGTAGGTTGCTAGGACCCTCTGGATCCTTCTATTTTTCCACTCTCCCATACCTCTCTCACCTGGAGTCCCAATACAAAGTCCCAGCATCTAACCCAATCTGCTGCTAAGTGAAGACTTTTCAGGGGACATCCCTGTTGGTGGTAGTGTTCAATTATAAGTGAGTATATACCATGTGTATTTTTCTAGGTCTCTAGGTTAACTCACTAAGGATGATCATTTCTAATTCCATCCACCACTTCCCCTTGGTGGGGAGGCCTGGTGGCACTCAGAGGAAGGGTAAGCAGGCTACCAGGATGAGACCTGACAGGCTATGATCATATGGTGGGGGAGGACGTGCCCTTCTGTCACAGACCTAGGGCAAGGAATAAGGTGAAAGAAGGAGGGAGGGAGAGGAAAGCAGGAAGATACAAGGGGATTGATAACAATTTAGATGTAATCTAAATAAATTACTTAAATATAAAACAAAAACAAAAAACAAAATTACATCAAATTACTTCACTCTCTGAGATCTGATACTAGCTTTCAAAGACACTTCTTTACATATAAGTCTTATCATTGACAATTTTTACTCCAAGTGGTTTGGCTTCAGGTTTTTCACTGTCATGTTTCTATAGCTGTGTTAAGAAGGCTCCGGTCTTGCTCTGAGTGCTAGTAAAAGAGATATTTCTGGCCTCATAAACTTCACATGCAGGCAAGACTGGCTTCTTCTGCATGATCCAAGTTCTTCTTACCACACAAAGCCTCTGTGAGCAATGTGGCTTATATTACCAGCTTTCTCTTCATAGTAAATTATAATTTAAGCTTTTCAGGATTAATCTCATTGATGTTTCAACCTAGGCAAAGAACTACTGGCAACTAAGAAATGCTGAAAACTGGGAGAGCCTCCCCATTGGCGATGCAATATCAAATGGTCAGACCTAAAATCATATACACCCAGGTAACATTTTAACACACACGCATGCACACACACATGCACATACACACACAAGTAAAAATAAATAAATAAATAAACAAATAGAAACCATAAATTTGAGAGTAAAGGGGCATATATAAGTATAAAGGGTGGAAGAAGAAAAATGATTCTAAAATCTTAATTTTAGAAACTAAAAATATTAATTTAAAATTTTTAAAGGTTTTAGAAAACCATAACTGAAGACTGGAAAGGTGGCTTAGATGTTAAGAGTCCTGGCTACTCTTCCAAAGGTCCTGAGTTCAATTCCCAGAAAGAACATGGTGGCTCACACCATCTATAATGAGATCTGGTGCCCTCTTCTGGAATGCAGGTGTACATGCAGAAACAACACATACGTAACTAATAAATATTATTAATTAAACAAATAATTAAATAAAGCTTAAAAATAACTGATTAGATGGAATAAGTAGTACATACCTTTTTAATTTTAAGAAAAAAATGCATCATTTTATATCTTTCATATACCAGATAATGTCCTGTGCATGATTTATTTAATCTTCAGTTACTAATGAAAGAATGGCCCCAAGTGAGGGAAGACAAATTAATTTAACAAGAAGATGCTACTAGTTATAGAAATCCAGGACATCTTACAAGGAAAGAAGAAGAAGAAGAAGAAGAAGAAGAAGAAGAGGAGGAGGAGGAGGAGGAGGAGGAGGAGGAGGAGGAGGAAGAGGAGAAGGAGGAGGAGAAAACTTTGTTAGTTTAATGAAAAAGCAATTGACCACTTTAGCTATCTTAGAAAAAGCAATTAGGGACATTTAAAAATGTGTTTGACTACAAAGTAGGAGTTACTAAGCAGTTGCTACAAAGCTATTAGGGCAGAGTGACCACTTATTTTATTTAGAACGAGGTGTGCAATCAGCCTGATGAAGTTGAGTGTCCTGAGTTGCTAAATGGATGACGGGAGAGTGTCTGTAGCCCAAGGCAAGCACAGCCCTGTGGTGATAAGGTACGCTTGCCTGCCTCACATAACTCTTTCAAAGTTAAATCTACACTTCCATATTTAGTTGGACTTACAGCTTCAGAGGGTTAGAATCCATGATGGTAGAGGAAAGCCATGGCAACAGGAACAGCTGAGGACTCCTATCTTGATCAACAAGACAGAGGACAGAGAGGACACTGAGAATGGCTCCAGTCTTTTGAAACTTTGAAGCCAACCTCAATGACCCTCCACCTAACAAGGCCACACCTCCTAATCTTCCAACTGGGGATCAACTACTCAGCTATATGAGACTATTGGAGTCATTCTCCTTCAAATCACCACAAAATGTAATTGAGTGATCCAACCCACACATGGTACTGTGAAGTAAAAGGAAAACTATGTCCTGGCAAAGATCCTTCCATAAATATGTATAACAACTTTAGCTATAGTCCCTAAAAACTGGTGTGGTGTGTTGAACGAGAAATGCCCCCATAGCCTCGAACATCTAACTATTTGGCCCTAGTTGGTGGTGTTGCTTGGAGAAGGTGAGGTGGCACTCCCTTGTTGATGGCAGTATGTGATATGGGGGAGGGTAGGATTTAAAAGTACAATGCCTCATCTACTTCTGCTTTGAATCCTCTCTCTCTCTCTCTCTCTCTCTCTCTCTCTCTCTCTCTCTCTCTCTCTCTCTCTCTCGTGTGTGTGTGTGTGTGTGTGTGTGTGTGTGTGTGTGTGTGTGTGTGTGTGTTTTATGTTTGCAGTTCAAGGTGGGAACTCTGAGCTTCGCTTTCCATTTCTTGTTGTCATCCCTCCAGTTGACCATTATGGATTCCTGTTCCTTTGGTCGTGGTGTTTTATCATAGCAGCAGAAAAGCAACTGGAAACTTCTAAAACATTTCTGGATTGAAGGGTAGAGAGACAACCAATACTTAACTCCAGAGCTAAAATCACTCAGCAATAGAAAGGAGTGAGTGCTTGTACACATAACAGCACAGATTATTTAAGTGGAGGAAGCCAAACTTAGCTTCCACATGCCAAATGGTTTCATCTATACCACATCACGGGAAACGTGTAAGACAGAAAATGAGTTAGTGGTTGTCAGAGGCTGTAATTGGGAGGAGACCCTGATAGTTAACTATGCAGAAACTACAGAATTGTCGGCTGACTGAAGTTACTGACTAATTTACTTTTGCTGATGTTACCTGAGTGTATGTTTTATTAAACACATCAAACATCTACATTTTAAAGGTGAATCTTAAATTATATACATTAATGGTTTTTAGGAATGAAAGATAATGAATAAGGCGTCTGGTTTGGGAGATAATCAGTTATACTGCTGAGGGTGGTAGGAAACATGGCTGAGGAGCAGACAGCTCTCAAAAACAAAACAAAACAAAAAGCCAGCCAGCCAACCAACCAGCCAACCAGCCAGCCAAAACAACTACAACAAAGGCAGTTTCCCCCTCAGCAACCTGCATATGAGGCAGCAGAAACGCAGGAAGTGATTCAATGCTAACAGGTGGTGGGAGCTCTCCTTGCTGGGTAGCCATTGCTTTGTACGTGTCCTAGCCTTTGTCTGGTTGTCTGTTACGGGAAATTGGAGTTGTTGTCTAGTGTTACTACCCATAATGTCCCCATTGCCATTCTATTGCCATCCACATGGCTCCTCTCACAGAGCTGAAAAGTTGCTGATCTGTGTTCCATGCAATCGACAAAGTGGATTTCCTGAAATGAAAATCTGATCAGGTAATTCCCTTGATTAAAATTCCTCACCGGTTCCTTATTGCCTTCAGCAGTGCTTCTGTACTGTGACTGCGCATTAGAATTGCCTGGGGCACTTTACAAGGTGTGCGATGCTCAGCCCACCTCCAGACATTCAGACTTAATTGACCAGAGCACAGAACCAGAGTATCAGCGCTTTAAATACTCCCCATGTGGTTTGTGTCTTAGGGGCTCATATTTTCCTAAAACATCATTAAAATAATATTCATATATTTCACAATTTACTCCCTTAAAGTGCATACTTCAGTGGCCTCTTTCTGTATCCTATTATTAATTCCTAAAATTAAAAGTAAGCTTTGTAACAAAAAATGTGTTATTTTAACCACGTAATGTGTGTGATTCAGTGGTATCAATGGCATTCACAATACTGTACAGCTCCCTTAGCTATTTCTTCAGCTTCATGTGATTTAACTATTTATCCAATTAAAAAGAACTAAATGCAAAGTACTTAGTTTTTTAAAAAAAAGCCCTTTCCTGAGCACTTTTCATCTGGCATTTTCTTGGGTTCAGAAAACCCACATTATCTTTAGCCTTTGCAGAGTTTGCTTTTGTCTATTGTCATGGTGTTTCTTTGAAACACTACTCACATTAACTGCTACATCTGTTTAAAAAATGAAAACATGCCTTTAGAGCCAGCCTCAAGTGTTATTTTTTTTTTCAGACCTGTTTCCTGAAGCCTAAGCTTATTTAGCGTAGTCTTATTTTCAACCTCTACTAGGTCGTTTAATCCTGACAACCTCCTCTCCCTCCCTCCCTCCCTCCCTCCCTCCCTCCCTCTCTCTCTCTCTCTCTCTCTCTCTCTCTCTCTCTCTCTCTCTCTCTCTCTCTGCACCCAAACTAAACTGAGAACCAAGGCACATCACACAGAGTGTAGCTCATTGCAGAGGCTGTTTGATGAACAAATTAAGGAGCAGTTACTGATATCCAAGCAGAAGACTATAGCCGTGGATGGTATAGCTGAGCGACACCCACTAATGCCACAGTGAAAATGCTAAATGAGCATGGGTGCACAGGGTGATGTGCCAGTAAAGGAAGGACAACTGGAGCATTGTACGAAGTTACTGCCTTTACTAAGTACATCTGCTGGGACGGGACAGAAGAGCTGACAAGTGGTATGTATGTCTTTATACCTATATATGTAACCCTCTTTTAACCTTTATTTTAAACATGCTTGAGGCTTGGAAGGACCCCCTTTACTACCTCCTTATATTTTGTGGATATAAAATAAAGAGAACTCCAAATAAAAATTAAAAACTCTTGTTTGGTTTTGGTTTTTAGGTTTTCAAGACAGAGTCTCTCTACGTAGCCTTGCCTGTTGTGGACTCGCTTTGTAGACCAGGTTGGTCTCAAACTCTGAGATCACCCCGCTCTACCTCCCCAGGTGCTGGGATTACAGGTGTGTGCCACTGCACCCGACTAAAAATTTAAAATTTGATACCATCCCAAACTGTACTTGAAATGGACGTTGTGGATCTTGGTCACTTAGTAGCACCGACTGACTCACCTGGGTTTGTAGCTGAGGTTGTCAAGTAGCAAAGGAGGAAAGCACAGGCTTAAACATAGCAATGATTACATGAGGGAAAGAGACACTGAACGAGGATGGCACGGGCCAGAGAGAAATGGAAGAAAATCTTATTCTCGATTGTTGCATGAACAAGCAGGGGCTTTGAAGTGCTTAAGGAAGTACCTTTCAATCCAAGAAATGTGGACTGAAAGGCTTATGATAGAAATCTAAATCCATGTATATTGTTACTGGAGGTATAAATGATGTGTTTTTGTTGAGAACTATGAGGACCATCATCAAAACTTGAACGTAGAGCCAGGCATGGTGACACACAGCCATGATTCTAGCACTTGGGAAGTTGAAGCAGAAATGTAAGTTGAAAACAATCAGCTACTATATTGTGAGATCCTGTCACCCAAAATATACAAACAAAAAATAGAATTATTATATGATCCAACAAGATCACTGCTATCTGTCTATCTAAAATACATTAGTAAGTGTATGTCTTCTAAAGAGTTACAACTGAAAAAAAAAGGTGTGTGTTAGTCAGGGTTCTCTGGACAGGGAATAGAACCAACAGGAAGAGTGAAAAAATACATTAACCATCACAAGATGGAGGCCAACCAAGTTTCCATTGATAGATGAATAATGAAACTGTGGTATGTCAACAAGGTAATTATTCATTTTTAACAAATAAGGGAATCCTGTTACATACCACACCATGGGAGGTCTTTGAAAAAAGTATATTGGGTGAAATAAACCACTTACAGAAAGACAAACTTTGCATTACTCATTTATATGAGATATAGAACTGTCAATAAATTAGTCACTAGGAGGCATCAGTAGGGGCTTTTAAGGAATGGGAGATATAATGTACTTATGTAAACAGTTAAAAAGGAACAATACAGCAGAAATACTAAACTACAGCGTAAAGTGAAGAGGGAGTATAAGGAGGGATTAATAACACTAAAGGCCTTTTGGAAAAATGTAGAAACCCACTACTGTAGAAGATTCCACGTACATACACATTATTTGTATGTGATTTATCCCATCACAGCAATAATATCCTTACTAGACACCAGAGGCTAATAGATGAAGTCACAGTGAAAGAGGAGTTGCTGGAGAATGATGTCCCAAATACCAGCAAACATTACAGGATATTGGCATTGCTCTTGGTTTTCTCTCTGGGTCTTGATGGTGAGAGTGTATTGCCAAAGACACCAAATAGAACATGGAAAAATATTAAGTTGGTGCTTACTCGAAAGCATCAATCCCACTGGCTGTCTTTCACAGTGCTAGGATTTGCTATGCACACTACCAGAGGAGAAAGTAATACCCAGATGTGAACCATGGGAGTTACAATAATGATTGGTCTGGCAAGACCTGCTCACTAGTGCAATAATGGAAGAAACATTGCAGCAGTCACCAACCATTTTCTTATTGGGTTTAAGTCCTATTCCACAAGATGACATCCATATCTGAAATCCTTATCAGGCCAAAAATCTTTGCCAAGACAGGAGACAGACTTAAGGGAATACTTACTACTTTTATTCTGATATATGGACACAGTATTGATCCAACTTATGCATAATAACTTATTATGATACCCATAGGTCAATATTATAATCCTCATTTGAGAAGGTTCTTTTGCAGTAAATGCTGATTAACACAGACCCATAAATAGCCAAGGCACAGAGAATAATCAATTGAAGAATGCGTAGCTCTAAATATAACATGTATACAGCACCTCCTTCTCCCAAGGCTTAGGGATTATTGCAGAAGATGGGGCAGACAGTGTGTAAGAGCTAGATGTGGTGGGTGATTACAGAGAACTAGCATCTTCTGCATACATCAGGTCTGCTACACATATGAACTCACAATGGTTGTGAAAGCTGAGCTAGATCAAATCCCAGCATAAATCTAGGAATTGGGCATGAAATGCCACCCATTTGCTTGGAACTATTGGCAATTGTTAGCTGCTAGAAGAAGGACGAGAGAGATTTCTCTAAGAGTGGAGCCTCTGGAGTGTGGTCTATGCATAGAAGAATATTCAAGCAGTGCAAAGTTATCTCTCTTAGAGAACAGAGCCATGGTGTGAAAGGATTGTTTTGTTCAAGAGTATAAGGATTCACTTAGCCTGATGATGAAGTGACACCGAGCTATCAGACAATAATGAGCAGAACTGGAACCATGACTATTGAGAGAGACTTTCCTTTGCTCCCTCAGGAGCTAGGATGAGAGAAGAAAAAACAAACATGTCTGAAGAGCCTGAAGACAAAGATTGTACCAGGAAATTTCCGTGAGACAATCCCAACTTTTAGAATTAGATTCAATCAGATAATAGAAGCCAAATATAGCAGACCCAAAAGATAGCCTCAAAAGAAAGTATTCCTGGGGAGAAAGTACCTAACCCTTTTGTTAATTTAATTTTACCAATGAACTGACAGTTTGAAGGCACAACTTTTTTCCCTCATTAGTATAATTATAAAGCTAGTTCAGTTCAGCAATACTCTGGAGGTTACAATATATTCATGATTTACAGCTCTGACTAGTTCTGTATTTCTTCTGCTCAAGGTACCAAAATACAAATATGGACCTAGAGTCTAGATCTTTTTTTTTTTTACTTTATTAATTTATTCTTGTTACATCTCAATGGTTATCCCATCCCTTGTATCCTCCCATTCTTCCCTCCCTCCCATTTTCCCCTTGTTTCCCTCCCCTATGACTGTTCCTGAGGGGGATTACCTCCCCCTGTATATGTTCATAGGGTATCAAGTCTCTTCTTGGTAACCTGCTGTCCTTCCTCTGAGTGCCACCTTTATGCTTTGTATATAATCACAATTAAAAATCAAAACAACTATCCTCTTATATCTCATTAAAGCTGAAAAATATCAATAATTGTTTAGTCTCACTCCAGAGCACCCAGGAATTTACTGTGCTCTTTCTCTTCTCATTTGTGGCTGAGACCTGTCAATAATAGTCAATGGTCGAGGGAATAGTAAACTTATGGATAAAACACCTTAGATATGTTTAACACATTTAAGAACACAGTTTACAGACCTGATTTCCTTAATTACAGAATTTCAATGTGTAATAAAGAAAAGAGCACCATCATTTCCAAATAATAGGTCTCTTCCTGCAGAGCTCTTTATTCATTGTGTGAGGCAGATGGCAGACTCCTGTAGAGCTGACTGCCTTTCTGATACATTAGGTGCTACTTAACAAGCTCCCTTGTTCATTGTCCTGAAGTCTGAATGTCCTGAAGAAGTTTACTTATCTTTAAAAGCAAAAATTAACCTCATGTCTCCTTTAGTCTAGGCTCTGACCCAAATGGGAAGAGGCAGAACTCTCCTGCTACGTTTTCTGATGCCCAAGTGTCAACACTGAAAACTAGCACATGCAGGCTTATATGGGCATCTGGTCTGATCCAATTGCCTATTGTTTCTAGAAGCCGTATCTTTTAATCGTATGTGGCATGAATACCCTGAATATGAAAACGGTGGTTTTATTTCACTTCACTGACAATAGCAGTGCACACAGTGTCTTATTTTCTAGAGTGAGCTATTTAGCATGCTGTAGGTGTAAATGGAAGATGTAAAAGTGACAAAAGC
The DNA here is from genome assembly GCF_964271855.1 of Acomys minous. Classification (NCBI taxonomy): domain Eukaryota; kingdom Metazoa; phylum Chordata; class Mammalia; order Rodentia; family Muridae; genus Acomys; species Acomys minous. Next base: position 15,302,052 of record NC_140487.1, read on the forward strand.
GACCTTGTAAACATTAATGTGATGTTGGCTGTGTTATTATGAGCCTAATGAAATCTTCTGCACGCAAGAACACATAGGTGTCACGCTGGGAAACCAATGGTCTCACTCTCATCTTGACTGCAGGCAAAATATATCTCATCAAAGCTATAAATTTCACTAGTGTGCTCCCAAATTTAAAGCCCTTAAGGAGAATGGATTTCATGGCTCAACAGTTTTAAAGGGTTGTTCTTATTTGGCTTTGTAGCTAGGAAATTAAGAGTTCTCTAAAACAAATCAGAACGATACCATAGTTGCTTATACTCTCACACTGTTGCTGTAAGTACTTAACTTCCTCTTCAGATAACAAAGTCACGGATTGCACATTGAATTCACCACGGGAAGACATTTATTACCTGCTATGATTGCTCAGGATAGTCTGGAATGGAGAAGACATTTTCTCATTCATGGCTATGTAAAAAAGGTAATGGAAAATGGAGTAGTTTTCTAATCAACTTTCACAACGGAGAGGGAATCTTATTTAGTTTAGTATCAGGAGGAAGTCACCTTAGTCCCAGGCAGTATCCGAACTCAATCAAAGGAAACCTGTACAGGCCTTAGAAACCACAGGCACTGGAGAAATGTCAAATCAAATTAATTTGTTGCTTCCTTTTCAGCAGGTTTTGCAATGTATTTGATGTAGCCATGTAAGAATTTATAGGAAAGAATCTCCTTTTTGTGAGTTGTTCACATCCAATTTTAAAAAGCAAACATTTATTGCAACTGGGAAGAACAAGACAAAATATATTATATGCAGGAAAATAGATACATTCAATGCTTCTGCTTAGAGGAAAACTATTAGTGACTCCTTTGCAAAAGAATACAACACAAAATGCATAATATCGCTTTTCTAAAGGCACTAGAGGAGCAGCTCTGCTGCCCCACCCCATTTCATCTGGATGCTCAGAAAGCTCCCAAGGGAAGGGACTGCCTCCTGGAGTGGAGATAAGATTCATCAAGGCAGCCCACCCACATGCCAATATTAAGCAGCAGGGTACATGTGTCTTCTGTGCCCTCATCTATGCTTTCTAACTCCAAGAAAAATGGATAGCAATCACTGAAATACATTTTCAGGGTTTTTTTTTTTTATCTTGCTGATTCATTTATAGACTTATAATTACAATATTAGACCACTGTTCAAGAGTCTAATACAACTCACAATATGTAAATTCAAATTTTCAAGTAGTTATAGCTTTAAAAATAAAATTTTAAATAAATCTATACAAAAAAGGTATTTCAACACACAATCAGAATGCAAATTATTGAGCTACCGCTAGTATTTTCGGTGTACTTTCAAAGTCTGGCACCACATATGAAGTAATTCTAGTTCATCTGTTCAGTAAGTACATGTGGCCACACACACACACACACACACACACACACACACACACACACAGAGAGAGAGAGAGACCTTGGTGGACATATAGTTGTAACTTGTTTTAATTAGCTTTTTTCCAATTATTTTTATTTTGTGTGTTTTTTGGCTGTTTGTATTTCTACTATTTTATGTCTTCAAATGTCTCTTAGCAATCAAACAAATTGTGGTATATTCACATTGAGAACATTTTTGTAAATAAGAATAAATTAGACTATTTCAAAAACACTATGCAGAGGGAAAGACAAGACGTGAGACAAAAGTTATGTAAGTTGTGATTTCACTACATACTAGACCAGGCATACTCCAACAAAGAAGGTAAAGAGAGACTATAGCAAGCCTGTGGGACTTTAAAACTACAAGAGAGAACATTTTGAGGGGGGGAAGTGCTCTGTAGATTGGAACAGAGGACACATGGTGTGATGGCTAATCCCAGTGGCATGTCAGGGTCCAGAGTCAATGAGAAGACACATCTCTGGGCTCTTCTATGACGGCACTCCCAGCAGGGATTAACTAAATGGGCCTAGACTCTTCCACAAAGCAGTAGCTTCCAATGGGAGGCTCATATATCGAGACATGAGGGGGGAAAGCAGTTGCCTGCTTGTCTTTGCTTCTTCCTGAGTGAGTCTATGGCTGCTGCTGTTGCTGCTGCACTCTGTTGACCTGATCCATCCTCTCTGGCCTTCCAATGATGACTGAATACCAGCAGCTCTCCAGGAAGCTTCCAGGCTCCCACATTGCTTTGGGACTGCTCAGACATTCAGCTTCAAGGCCCAAGCAGCTACTGGGTTATCTTCTCCATTGTGTGGCAAGCCACTGTCTGGCTACCTAGTCTCTACTGTGTAGGTCAGTCTGTAGCTACAAATTTCCCCGTCCCCAGCTCCTGAGGAGGAGGACCTTGTCTAATACACCTGGATGTACACATTTGTCTAGAGTTATTGAGTTACACATTTGAATAGGTGCACTTAGTATAAATGTATCCAGTGAAAAATTGAGGTAATAACAATACCTGTGAGCAGCATCTGCTATTATCCTCCACGTAAGACCATGTGACAGAAAATTGCATGGCATATAGGTGCATGGCATATAGGTGCATGGCATATAGGTGCATGGCATATAGGTGCATGGCATATAGGTGCATGGCATATAGGTGCATGGCATATAGGTGCATGGCATATAGGTGCATGGCATATAGGTGCTCTTACTCAAGTTTTGTTGAATGAATTTAAGAACCTGGGCCCAGGGGCTCCCCACAAACTATGGCACCAGCCAAGGACAATACGTGCAGTAAACATTGAATCCCTACCAAGATCTAGGCAAGGGACAGGACATTCTTCACAGATGAGTGAAGAGTGGCGACTGACTTTCACATGAACTCTGGTTCCCCATATTTGACCACGTCCGCTTGATCGGGAGACCTGGTGGCACTCAGAGGAAGGATAGCAGGCTACCAAGAAGAGACTTGATACCCTATGAGCATATACAGGGGGAAGAGGTCCCCCTCAGGAACAGTCATAGGGGAGGAGACTAGGGTGAAAGTGGGAGGGAGAGAGGAATGGGAGGATACAAGGGATGGGATAACAATTGAGATGTAATATGAGTGAATAAATAAATAAATAAATAAATAAATAAATAAATAAATTTGTTAATTAAAATTTAAAAAAAAAAAAAGAATGTGTATCTAGCAGTTTCCATTCAGCAGGCAGCTGTGTGGTGTCACATTCCTGGCTGCTTCTGCTGTCTGTGCTTTAGACCTAAGGATGCAGTGTAAACTAAACACAGTTAAGGAAAAAAAAATGCCAGTCCTCCGTGTGATAGAGACAGACTAATAAAAGGTGCTTTTATTTTTAGATTCTTGGAGGTTATGAGTATATACAACTCAGAAACTAGCATGAGCACAATTCATCTCACTGGCTAGGTTTACACGCATCATCAAGTATAAAGGAAGCCATGTTCTGCAGGCATTCCACATCATAGGCTGTCTCAGTGCAGAGTTCCTTATACTTAGTTCTGGCTAGGAATGAGCTCAGTAACAGGGCTGAAGGGATTATGAAAACTGCAGATCTCATTGTATGTTGCATACTCCTTAGCAGTCAAATTAAAGAACATATGCCAGTTATTAACCTTTATGTAGACTTTCTGTACATTTAAAGAATCTATATTGCCTCAGATACTGTTGCAGTGTTCCTTAATACAACTCAGGCAAACTAGGGAGAGAATTTCTCATGGGAAAGTAAACCGTACTGAACTTGAATCTAGACATTCTAGTCATACCAGACTGAAAAAAAAAAACTTCTTGTGTTTTAACAGAAACATCCTTGGGTATTTTGTTGTGGCAAGCTGAAGACGTAATGCAACCTGTGTAGTGTGAAAATATATAACATGCAAATAAAGTGATTAATGACAGCTATGTAATAATTTTGTGGCATTATGAGACTTACATTTGGGACTGGAGAGAAGGCTCAACAGTTAAGAACTCAACTCACATTGCACCATTGCACTAAAGAGGATCCACGTTTGGTCCCTTGCACCCATGTTGGCAGCACACATGTCTCAGGTCTCAAGTCCAGAGGATTTGATGCCTCTGGCTTCTACAGTCATTGTATATAGGAGCACAAACCCTCATGCAGCGTGTGCGCGCGCGCACACACACACACACACACACACACACACTTTTTAAAAATGGGTATTTAAAACACTCCATATATTTTAACACAGAGTATCCAAGTGTACGATTTAAATTTTTGGCTAACTCATACACACTTTTTTCCTAAGGGAAATTTCAAGGACTTTTACTCTAACTTTCATTATCCTAAAGTAATGGGTACATAGTGTTACTTTTTTAAAATTATGAATTTATTTTGGTGTAGGTGTATGTGGAAGCCAGAGGACAACTTCCCTGGGTTTGTGCACTCTATCATGTGGATCCTAGGAACCAAAGTCAGGCTGTCAGGCGTGACACCAAACATTCCTCCTTATTGTACGATCATGCTGATGCATGGAAAAAAACATTTTCAAAGGGGCAGCATGACAATTTTTAAATAAAGATATCACTTTAATACGAATGCTACGTCCACACAATGATTCTCCCAGCGTCTCACTGACTATGTCCACAGAATGGCTCTCACTTGTGTCTCTCATACTAACAGCTCATAAAAAAAAAAAAAAAAAGAGCAGATGACAATGTACAAAAATTGAATGAGCCATTTGTTTTGAGAAGTGGACAAAGCTCTCTTAGAATGTCACAGAGAAACAATAGGTGTTTTCATAGCTGGCCCATCACACAAAGATTCTTTCTATTCTGCAGCATAAAACAATAGTAGTTATGCCATTTCCCTTACTTCATTTAAGTAAAAGTCATAAAGTGACTAAAAGTTACCCTGGAGAGATGGCTCCAAGATTTAAAGCATATGCTGTCTTTGCAGAAAATTAGAGTTGGATTCCTAGCAACCACTTCTGGTCTCTCTGGCTTCGAAGGCTCCTGCACTCACATGCAAATATCTACATACAGACACAGTTAAAAATAATTAAAAAAAAACAAATTTAAAAATAATAAATAGAAATGTTAAAAAGTTGGTGTAGAGAATTACAGGTGTGGTAGAAAGAAAAGTGCAGATCAAAAGAAGTATGGTATCGGTCGCTATTATGCAAAGATTGTAGTATTTGGGGGTAAGCTTCTTTACATTTAAACTATTGCTGTTAAATACAAAGTACACAGGTTTACTTTATTCCCCTTAAGCCTCACATTGATCGTGATTACAACGGGAAAAGCAACAGCATCAATCTCACATTCACAGGCACATCTGTATGCACTACCTAAAACCTGTAATGTGCCTGCTAAGGTATGAACTACCTATCACTACTTCTTTCAGAGTGACAGCCAAACATGGTGGCACATAGATTTAATCTCAACACTGTAAAGGCAGGAGGATCTCTGTAAGTTCAAGGCCAGGCTGGTACACATAGGAAGTTCCAGAACAGCCAAGACTACAGACAGACCCTGATTCAAAACAAAACAAAGAACAACCACCACCAACATAAAAAAAAAAAAACCTGATAAAACACCAATCTGTGTAAATATGGCTATTGTGAAATAGATCCATGCAGGAAAAAAAGTCACAGTGATTTTGATATTGCACACTGCACACCCCTGTGCAGACTCAGACCTGTTTTCTCAACCTTTCCTTTTACTCAGTTCAGAATTTACCCAGGGAGTCTGCTTTGTAAGTTTGCATTCCTTTCCTGATTCCTGTCAGATTAGAGACTTTTCTTCAATGCACTTCTTGTTTGGCCTACTTGCAGTTTTCTTTATTTCAACCTATGATCTCAAGCTGTCAGCACATCCTACTATCACACGTTTATTGAGCTTGTCAGATGCATGTGATAGGAATACAACCCCAGGGACTATATGCCGACTCTATTGTGTAAGAGAGGATGTTTTATGTTGGCATTCTCTTATAAGTTCCCCCTAAGTTCTACCTCTCCTTATAGGCAACTCTGCCTTCAACAATCAAGGACATCTGCCAAAAATACTTGGTTCTGCAAACTGCAACAGGATTCATTCCTCCTGCTGGAGTTGGCAAATAACAGCTTCGAAGCCAGAAGCAGGGAGGATAAAGTGTCTTGACAATACTAACGAAAATAAGGGTCAGAGATAGTCTGGACATTTATAAGCCAACAAAACACATAGAATGTTTTTGTTTTTAAATAGCTGAGAAAAGTTTGTACAAATAGACAAATAGGTCTTTACTATTTTTAAAAAGATTGTGTGTGCACGTGCATGTGAGTATGTGTACTGAGTGTGTGCACGTACATGTGTGAGTATAAACTAAAGTGCATACAGAGGCCACAAGTGTTGGATCCCGTGGAGCTGGGGTTATATAATTGAAGCACCAAGCTCTAGACTATAAGTAAGCAGTAAGCATTCTGAACCACTGAGTCATCTCTCTAGCTCCCTTATTAAATATTTTATGACTTAAAAATCATGGTCCTATCTCTGCTACCAAGGATTGTTATTCAAAAACTGTTATTCTGCTACTAAGGATGGTTTTTCATCCCCTGCAAATCTAGAGTATCATGTGACAAACTAATGTGACAGCAGCTGGTCTTCCATGTTTCCAATCCTCTTTTTAATGATTTTGGCTGTCCTTGTTAGTCTTATATAGTCAATTTGAAACAAACCTAGACTCACCTGAAGAGAGAACCTTAACTAAGTAACTGCACAGATCACACGCCTGTTGGCTGACAGTGGAGGGCTCAGCTAATCTTTGGGTGGCACCACTCCTAGGGAGTTGTGTCCAGGCTGTGTAAGAAAGCCAGCTCAGCATGAGCTAGACCAGCCAGGCAGGAGGCTGTGTTCCTCCAAGGCGTCCTGAGACCAGGCAGTGAAGGCTGAAGTGAACCCTTTCATCCCTAAAGTTGCTTTTGTTTATCATGAGAACAGGAAAGCAAACTAAAACCTGGGTTTTCTTTATATTGATAACTGGAATTTTGGTAACTCCTTTTTGAAATGATGATGGAATATAGCAGTAAGAATAGAAAAAGAATAGCATGCTTGCAGATGTTTCTTTCAGGCTATCCAGATGTGTTAATACTAAGGTCACCGGGTAAAGAAAACCTTTTCTTGTATTCAAATTCCTTTCTTTTAAAAATATTTCAAAGGCTGGTATGGTGGCCTGTTACTTGAATTGCAGTAATGGAAGCAGAGGTAGTTGGATCTCTGTGAGTCTGAGGACAGCGTGGTCCTCATAGGGAGCTCCAGGCCCACAAGGGTACAGAGTGAAACACTATCTCAAAAGGACAAAAGCTGAAACAAACCCAAAACCCACCATCACCAACATCATGACAAAAACAAAAAGCAAGCAAACCAAAGGTTATTTTGAGGGTTTGAATTTGAAATAAAAGTTTCATTGTTAAAAAAAATTCCAAATACAAGCTCCTATTTCAAGGACTTTATTGATAACAAGTTTGCAAATTAGATTTTACAATTCACATTCTACAAATTGGAAATGTTATCACTGTAAGTTGTAAATGCTTCAGAACACAACAGAAAATCCTTTATTTCTTTGGATTTTTCTGCTCCATGCTGAGCTCCTGAGATGCATTTTTCTTTTCAGCTTCATTTTCATCTTCCTGCAAAATAAATTTTAGTAAACATTAAATCCTAAATTTCAGAGTTTTCAATCTGACAACATTTTAAATAGTATCCTTCCAGTAAAACAATATACTATTCTGATCAGAAACCTTAATTATAAAATTAGTAATATTTAATTATAGCACATGGCATTTTCTTCTAAATGCTGATTAACAGCATTCAGTTTTTCAAGGCTTCAGAATTACTTTTTGAACACCTGCTTCTGAACAGTGCTCTCTGCAGTAGGGAAACTAGATCGCCTTTACTTTGCTCTTTGATAAAACACAATAAATTTAACTCCTAAGACAAGTTATGTGCTCCAGCAAGGCATTCTGGTCTCATCTAGCATACTTTTTTGACAGGTCTGTCAATTTTTCAATTACTTGTACCACCATATGTTATCTGGAGACCAGTCAGTTCTAAAATAGGAAACATGGGCACACCGTGCTGTAGAGCACTTACAATCTTCTACAGTTTCGATTCTAAGTGGTGGCCTCATAACTCACGTCAGTTTCCCGTGGCACATGGTGGGTAATGAAGTGACATCATAATGTCTGCTCCCACAGGAATGAAATGTACCTTGTACTTAATATTAAATGGTGGCCTTCGAGGTATAAATAGCATGAGTCTAGAAAAATATTTCATCTTCTACTTGGTAACCTATCTTATTGTACATGCTCCTTCAACAATGTCCAAGTACCATGCAGTCTTGCTTTCCTGTTAGCTCTGATTTATCAATATGATCTTTCATTTTTATTAACTGAAATAACTACCTACAACACTACTCAGTTAATTAAAGAATAGACAGAAATTCATAAATATCTTTAGATAAAGTTAATACTAATTCTCTCCAAAAAACCAACCTGTATGTCTGTATTTTATAAAACCAAGTTTAAGTAACTTTTGAGTCTTGCTTAGTGTCAATGCAAATCAGGCATATGTAATTGATTTCTGTGGGTAAAACAAAAACAAACCACCACAAGCCTTTTCTACACAGGAAAGTGAAGGGAGCATGCACCCTTTATCTTTCTCTAACCCCACAGCATTTATAATTTAGACTCTGTTGATATCAGGAGAGTAGAGAAATTATCAATATTATCAACCATTCTGAAGCTTTACAGATACATGAGATACCAGATGGATTTTAGTACCATCTTGGCAGTACAACTTTGTTTATTTTTCCAGGAACTGTTACTAGATGCCATTTAAGTTTCCCTCCAATTTTTCTCTAATGAGTAGATTATTTTCCATCAGCTGACATCTCAAGAGGTATTAGTAAATAGGTAACTGCTTTTTTTAGACAAGAGTTCCTAGCAATTACATTTTAGTTATACCCTATTCATAATTAAAACTTCATTTTCTACCTTCTGGTGCCTACTACCAGGGAGACACAGTCAGTGTATAAAATCACTTGGTACGGAGGCTGTGATGCTTGAAAGAGAATGGTCCTGACAGGCTCCTATGTTTGAACTAAGTCTCAGTTGGTGGAACTATTTGGGAACAGCTGGGAAGTGTGGTGCTGTTGGAAGTGTGCCACTGGCAGGAGCTTTATGGTTTCAAGAGAACAGCTCCATCTCCAGCTTGTCCTCTTTGCCTCTTGTTTGTGGCTCAAGCTCTTACGTCTCAGCTGTTGCTGCCACCAGGCTTTTGCTCTGCTATCGTGTACGCTAATGTTCTGAAAGCATAAGCCCATTTAAACACTCACTTCCTGTTGTGGGTGGCCTCGACCGTGGTGTTTTATCACAGAAATAGTAATGTTACTAAGGAAGTGCACTTTGTTAGGCAACACCAAATTTGTCAAGATGCTTTTCAAAGTGCGGGTTCTTGCTTACGTTATATTCCTACCACCTGAATAGCTGCAGTTAGAATACAACTGGAGTCCACTCGGTGTTCTCTGAATTCTATGAAATATCAGAGTTTAAGAACAAGAGGTGTGTGTAAATTATACACACTTTAAAAGCCATATCATCACTCCTTAATCAGCAGTCACACTTCTTACAATCTTGACTTACAGTGACACCAATAAAAAAGGAAAGCAAAACCGAATGAAGCAGTATGTGCCAAAATAGCCGTATATTTTAGATGTGTTTATTTTATTTTCAGGTGTATGAGTATTTGTCTGTAAATGTGTATGTGTACCACATCCATGGCTGTGCCTAAGGAGCACAGAAAAGTGTGTTAAAGCTCCTGAGACTGAATTACGACTGACTGTGAACCGTCATGTGGGTATTAATAGAGCTGGTTCCCCTGCAGGACCAACGAGCGCTCTCAAGCACCGAGTCATCAACTCTCCAGTGCGACCATTCAAAACTCGGATCCTTTTAGTCATGGGAAACAAAGCCTTTGTCATCTCAACAGTCTACTAAGTGTGCAGGCCAATATGACTTCCTGGTTAATAAGCTGTATCTAACTTTATCTAGATATCTTAACACTATTTTAACTTAAAATACAAATATACAGGGGCTGTTGAGATGGCTCAGTGGTTAAAAATACTGGCAGTTCTTCCAGAAGACTAAGACCAATTTCCCAGCACCCTTGTGGAGGCTCACAATTATCTGTAACTTCAGTTTCAGGGGATCCGTCTGTTGCCTTCTTCTGGCCTCGGTAGGGACCAGACACAGACACACAGACACACATACACACACACACACACGCGCGCGCGCGCGCAAAAAAAAAAAACCCACATGCACATTAAAAATATATAGATGTAAAGATGTGATAAAAAGCCTGAGAAGCCTAAGATTTAGGAAGTATCTATATATTTTGCTTACATTTTTAGTTTATAGAAGCTATAGAAGAATGCTACTAAGTAAAATAAAACTTTGCAATTTCCCTTAAGCTACAAATGGTTTAGTATATGTAACACTTCGCAGAAATAAGACGCTGGAAGTGCATGCATCAACATCAGTCTTCGTTTCTGCCTTCCTAATCAGGAAGCACAATTATAAAGTCATGTCCTTTCCAGCAATGCCACCTCTTAAGCTGATGCACACTGTTTCAGCCCTTTCTTTATTCTGAAGATTTGGTCCATAAAAATTTGCCCTTTTACATCGTAAGTCACTTGCACAACCAGCACGAGGCTGTCTGTTATTTTATATGGCTATAGCTGTGACTTAGATGTAGCAAAGGATCATGCAGGGGAGTAAAAGACAATCAAGTCTAATTGCTGCGATATAAGCCTGAAATTGCTATACTACAGCAGTAAAATTATCCCAGATTGGTCCTGTACAGCTCTGATGGGACTATGCTTTGGACGTATGTATGTTTAACATTGTAGGCCAATTTTGTAAGAACTTCACATACAGTTCAAGATGAACAAAATCATTCAGGCAATAGATCAAGTATCATTAACAAACAAGTGAACAGGGGCTGGAGAGATGGTTCAGTGCTTAAGAGCACTGTCTGCTCTTCCGAAGGACCCGGGTTCAATTCCCAGCACCCACACGGCAGCTCACAATTCCAGTTCCAATGTTCCCAATGACTCCCTTGCCCCCACACCAATGCACATAAAATTAAAAAATAAATAAATAAAAAACAAACAAGTGAACAGCAATGGAACTGCAAAGAAAAGAAGGCTTTGAGCACAGCATTTCTTTACTACTGGGTAGCAAATGCAAGCTGACATTGCCTCTGATGGCACAGGGTTTTCACTTTGCTGAGCTAAGACATCTGTTCGTTTCCCAGAGAAAGAAGACCCCTACTACACGGATCGTTGTCTTAGTGACAGTCCTGACAAGTTTGACATTTGTTTCATGAAGGATCCCTGAAGCAACCGTCAAGAAAACAAGCCCTTTGGGGAACTGGAAAGCAGGAAGGCATATTCTTAACATTTAAGCTTGTTATTCAAACTCCAGAAAAACATATTGATTCCAACGACCTTGTAGTTCTTTTAATCAGATGCGGAATTTAAAGTCTGCAGTCATATGACAGTAACACCCATAACTCCTAATGACTAAAGGTGGTTCAGTAGCTCACTAGCTTGTTTTTGCTATTTTTTACACTGACAAGATGAAGAGGAGAGTAGCTATTTCCTGGCACACAAGGGACATGTAATAATGGTCTCCTACTCTAGGTGGCAGAGAATGAAGAGTTATTGGAAAAGAGCAATGAGTATAAACACTTGTCATGTCTGTCAAAGGGAAAGTACCTCATAGCACTTACAAGATTTCCTTTAAATGGTATTTAGCTTGTGCCAATGATTTAGGACCAAGACTCCATTTCCTCTTATTTTCCTCTGACTGTCAAATGTACTTTTCTTTTGATAATAGCTCAGAGCCTAGTTGTTAACTAATAAAACCTACCCACTTTCTTTTATTTTCTCTTAAGAGGAAATCAACTTCAAGCAATGGCTAATTATTTTAACATTGGAAGATTTCACTGCTCAGGTAGTGTATAGTTTCAAGTTATGGAGTCTACAATAAAGACATTAGGCTTACCTTATAAACTGCTATGTTTTAGAGGATTTCTTTCAAAGGTAAGATTATAAAAAGGCACAAAATTTGATTTTATTTCTTTGCATAAGTTTATAGGTCCAAACAAGGTAAATACCACATTAGCCACATGATCAAAATCAGTATGACCTGTAGGACTTAGTATCAGTACACCAATGTGGTGTGCTGTAAAGGGCGCAAGGTTTCTAGCCGGTCGTGTCTTTCCTTGAGCAAATCACTGTAAAGCACGCAATATATTCCACAACAGTGATGCCACAGTCAGGAATATCAGAAGTTGAAACCGTCACAAATTGGAGAAGACTAAGACAGCATGATTACTTAATGCAGCATGGAATACTGGACCATGAAAAGGCAGCGGGAAAACTGAAAACCTTGACACTATACCACAGGGTGGCCCACAAAGCCATCTGATGTTAACTTTCTAGTTTTGGTAAGTGTGCCATGGTTATACAAGATCGAAACACTACAGTCAACTGGATGAACGGAGCTAGTGATTGTCTGTCCTGTTCTCTGAAACTTAAAATGTGCCAAAATAAAAACACTTAAATATTAAATGTTTGTCCTAAAGCATAATATTAGTGTTTTAAATAAAAATAAAGTATATAAAACATATGAGAAAGATTTTTATAAGAAACAATACCCAAACAAAACCAAAAGAACAATAACAACATCAAAACCCCCAGAGACACTCCTACCTCTGCACATACATAAAAAGCTAAAAGAAACTTCCCCTTCCTATGCCTCTACATGAAATCCCTTCCCTAAGGACCTGAAATGCTAAGTGGTATTATTGTTTTATTTTATTGCCCGTAGAATTCTGTGTTTTCTTTTATTTTCCTAACTAAAAAAAATGTTTTTTTTTTAAAATCAAGTCCTATTATAATGACTGAACAAACTATTTCTATAACTGAGGAGAGTGAGAATCTGTGCTTAGAGGAAGAGAGCAGTGAGTTGCTTTTACTGCCCTGACCATGCTAGTCACACAGAGGATGCGTGTTGCCACTGAAGTTAAGCATACCGAGGTGCAGATAAGAACCAACTAGAAATGTTTCTCTTTTCTTAAAAAAGGATTCCTTTGATTAATCAGAAGTAATAATTATTGAAATTGGATTGAAACTTGTGTAACAATAACAGAAAAAAAAACAAAGGCTATTAACTTGAGGCAGGGAGCATGGTAGGGGCTAGAAAGAGGGTGGCTCAGAAGGGCTGGAGGGTGGAAAAGGAGAAAGTGATGTAATACTATTTCAATTAAAAACCATTTTTAAAGTTTGCAGTCATAGACGAGGTGTAGAAAAGTAATACAAGCAAATTGCTTCAAACTGTACTCAAACACCACTTTCCTTTATTAATCTCATTAATTTATTATTAGTGCATGTGTGTGATGTATTGGGGGGCACATATTAGTTTTAACTTTCAACAGTACTTAAGAGCAGGCTTTACTACAGACAACATGCTAGTGCTGCACAAAGAGGAAAAATTTATCTTAATAACTGGAAAAATACTGATGATAATGAAAATGTTTCAGGCAAAATGAGCACACTGCATACTTTAGACTAAAATTAATTGGAGTTTTTAATGCTTCACAATTCCACCATAATTCTTTAAATGGTGCATTTACTTCATAGTAATAAACACTTGGATCATTAAGTAAAGTGTAAAACGTGTGTGATGTGCTACATTTAACAACCTTTGGCCTCTTCTCTGTACTTCTGCATTCAGTTTTCCAATGCACTGAATAAGCAATTGAGGATTCTAATTACATTTCCTGACTTTGCATATTTGAGATTCTTATTTCACTCCATACAAAAGACAATTAATCTACCATTTTACAACTGAATTCTAACTTTAGTGGGCCATAGTAGACACTGAAGTGAACTTACAATAAATGCTTAATTAAATTTACAGTATAAAGTACCAGGATTTTTCTTATGACAGTGGTGCATACTTAATTAAAAATTCTAGAAATATACTATAAAATTAAAGTAGCACTGGATTCTCTTAGTAAGAACCAGTTCAACTACGAATGTCAATAGGAGCATGGAGGACTAGGGTAGTGCTCAGTGCAGAGCTCTGGTCTGGCAGGCAGCAGTCCTTGGCGTCCATCCCTAGCATCTCAAAAGTACATGGCAGCATTTTACTTCTGTTCTTCATTTATTCTAATAAAAAATGTAAAAGCAACTGATCCTTACTCAACGTCCAAAAAACATCTTTTATTTTAGCAACAAGTAAAATGCAAAGAGGGAAGTAGGGCATAAGTAGGATAACCCAATCAGCTAAGTTTATATTTTCTCACAAGATATAAAACCATCACAACTTTAATAATATGGATTTAAATTGTTTTAATTTTTGAGAAATTCATATGAGTACCATAATTGTATGCTCCTCTCACCCTTCCAAATCCTCCCATGTTCCCCCCAACTCCCTCTCAAATTCATGTCATCTTCTATAATTATTAGGCAGGTACACACACACACACACACACACACACACACACACACAGAGAGAGAGAGAGAGAGAGAGAGAGAGAGGTGGGGGATTGAGAGAGAGAGACTGAGAGAGAGATTGAGAGAGAGACAGAGGCAGAAAGAGACAGAGTAGTTATTTAAATTCCTTACATATTGTTATCTATGGAAGCTGAATAACTGTAAATACTATATGATAATTCTGATGTTAAGCAACAACTTAGTCATTAAATATGCAATGTGTGGGGATTTTTCTTTTCAGTTTGAAAATTCCTAAATGATCTCAGTTCAGAATTCCTTCACTATACAGTACCTTTATTAAAATTTTAATTTACTCATTGCAAAAGCTACATCAAACTGAAAGCTAGTCTTAGGCTAGTCTGATTGCAACTATGATAAGTATGGGGAAACCTCTTTTATTTTCTTACATTTCTCCTTAGTTACCAAGTCACTAAAGCTGCCTCAGTAAAGATGGTCCTTTTGACAAGAGTGTAAAATCAATTTATTTACTAGACTTAAATTGTCTATAGACTTAAAATAAAACAACTATTTGGATTGTCTTACAAATTCAAAGGATTTGAAACTCCTTTTGAAAAAGGAAAAATGGTAACTTCACAGTGGGAAAACCTCATTAACACCAATGCCAACTGATGGATCAGGTTAGCATCACCAGAAATCCACACTGACATATTCCAATGTCCCTGTCAGTGATGGTAACATGGGCAAGAGATTTCTCCTTAACACTCAGCTTGCCTAATCATGAGTACATACTGGAAAAATACAAATGGAAGCTAGGACGTGGTGGCACATGGTTTAATGCCAGCATTTGAGAGTCAGAAGCAAGAGGGTCTCTGTGAGTTCAAGGCCAGCCAGAGCAACACAGAGAAATCTTGCCTCCAAAAACAAACAAAAAAGATGCAAATGAAAGGCATTCTACAAAATAACTGAGAACCAAAGCTGTGACACACAGGATAGGATAGGGAATCACCTGAAAGAAAATTAGCCAACTGAAAGAAATTAAGAACACTGAACCAGCTGAAACAAAAGTGAGCCTTGATGGAATCTTGTCCAGAGATGAAAAGACACAAGTGGTAACACTGGTGAAACCTACTACTTTAGAGTACTGTCCAGGGTTTCTTTCTGTTTCATTGTTAGTAACTCTAATGTAAAGAGGAATTGGACAAGAGCATCAGCACTGTCTATAGCACTTTTGCAGCTTCCTTATCATCTAAAGTCATCTCTACACAAACATTCAAGGCCAATGAACAGCAAACACTATGAAGTAGAGATATTTTGATTTTTACTAACTTTGTAGTTATAATAGCCAGGGCCACTTCTTCTTGAGAAGCCCATGACAACATGGTTGTGCTCTACTTTTCGCCTGACTCTCACTCTTTCTAATAACCTCTATGCTTAATATCTGTACTTAAAGTGTCTTCACAAAACCACAAAACTCTTACCTCCGCTTTAAAGAAAATCCAGAAGTATTCAGTTATAAATACTGGAGCTTAGGCATCTCCAAAGTATCGATAACTCATTACGGACTCTACTCTATAAATCACTATCTACCACCTGCCAGGAAATTAAAGTTACTGGGTGAAATTTCATCAATGAAACTCACTATCACTGTGTTTTTTTTGTTTTGTTTTGTTTTTAGGTCCTATAGTTTAAGAACCATTAGAACAAAATTTAACTATATTGTGACAAATGTAACACAACCAGTTTTTATTTTCAATTATATTTTCTTTGGCTAGCAGACATTCACATTAATAATGATACTTTAATACCTTGATTCAGATATTTCAAAATGTCTCTTATGCAGAGGAAAGGAGGGATGTCCACCTAAAACAGTAATAATCTCTGCATTATTTGAAAATGTTGGGAACCAGCTGCTAAAGAACCATCTGCCCTCTCTGTCGCTGTGACTTATAGACAGGCTCTGACTGATTAAACGAAGTTCTCATTTTAGAAGAATCTGCAGTATATTTTGACCCCCTGGCATGATGTACAAAAAGTCTACTTTTTAAATGATTGATATTATACAAAAATTGGGCTATGCTATCAGACACTTTCATCTCTCCAGAGCTTAGTTTCAGGCATCAAGATAAATCTTTTTTTTTTTTTCTTTTTGGTTTTTCAAAACAGGGTTTCTCTGTGTAGCCTTGGCTGTTCTGGACTCACTGTGTAGACCAAGCTGGCCTCAAACTCATAAAGATCCACCTGCTTCTGCCTCCCGAGTTCTGAGGTTAAAGGCGTGTGCCACTATGCTTGGCTAAAATAAATCATTTTTCAATCTAACATCAACTGCTCTTTTATTAAGAATAATTCCATATCAAGGGCTAAACTTTTAGAAATAAACTTATTAGGAACTGAAGTATGAAAACTTTACTCTCAAATGATCTGACTAAATTGTCTCAAATATACTTATTTCAACTTGAGTGCTATTTTCCCCAGAGTGATCCCATTAATCTTCATTGTTTTATTAGAAATTAATAGCTCATTAGACTTCCAAGTAACATATCTCCTATGGCACATTAACTTTTTATGGAATAAAAAGAAGATATTTTACTTCAAGAAAAAAATTTAAGTACTACATAGAAAATTACATGCAATATAAGATTCCTCTATTGTGGTACTTTATTATCAGGGATAAACATATCAGTTTTGTTTTTACCTCCTGAACTTATCTATTTGCTATTGAGTTGTATTAAAATTAAATTTAAAACCATTTGCTTTAAGTTGTTACTATAATGAACTCATCTACTGGCATGTATTTAAATGTTTCATAAATACTGGACAGTTGGCACGATCCAAATCACTTATAAAGCTTATATGAAAATGCATCATTTAACCAATGGTCTTTTTACACAGCTAATGATTCTATTGGTATTACATACTTTTCAATGTTTTACAATCTAGATACAAGACTATGAAAATATTATTCCATGCAATGAAAATTTTAAAAATTCCATTAAGAAAGAAAACTATATAATCCATCTATACAATCATCCCTGATCAAATAACTATGTGATGGCGCTGTACTGGGCTTCAGAGTCTCCTCCTGTATAGTTCCTACCACATGCAGCTTGTAATCTGTTGAAGCAATGGATTATTCAAAGTACTATGGCACTGAAATTATGATATGTAATTGGCAAGGAAAATGTAAGACTAGTTAGCTTTCAGGAGAAATATATAAGGGAAATACCCTACTGTGGTGATTTATGTGACATTCCCCATGTCCAGGTGTTTGAATATGTGGTCCCCAGCTGGCTGTTTGGGACATGTGACCCTCCTAGAGAAAGTATGCTTATGCCACAGAGTACAAGCTCTGTGGTGTCAAAAGACTGATACCATTTTAAGTTCTCTTCTCTCCCTCCTCCCTTTCTTCCCCCTCCCTCCATCTCCCATTTGGTGTTTGACATGTGAGCTCTGAGCTGCTCCTCCAGTCACCCAGTCACCATGCCTGCCTGCTCTACGCTTCCCCTGACATGATGATGTCATCCCTCTGAAACCATAAGGCCAAAATAAGCTCTTCTTTCTCTAATTTTCCCTAGTCATGTGTTTTGCCATAACCACAGAAACCTCAGACAGACATTTGTACCGGGGAGGGCTACTGCTGTGACAGACCTGATTATGCTGTTTTTGGAGGAACACGGAAGGTGTTAGACGTTCTAACTTTATGTCAGAAAAGTGGTTGCACTGCATACTGTAAATGGAGCTGAATGCACCATTTTGGTAGGAGCTTAGGAGAATACAGTACTGCTGAGAGCCATGACCACTGTAGCGGCCCAACTCAAGTGGTTTCAGAGGGAAACAATATTAGCAACCACATTGAAGAGCATTTTAATGACATTTTGGCAAAAAGGTGGTTTTCTGTTTTTGTCCTAAAAATCTGCTGGAGGCTAAATTTAAAGGTAATGGACTAATTTCTTTGGTAGATAGATTTCAAACAGCGTAAGATTGACTCTGTCACATGGTTATTAAGAATCACTCTTATGCAGCCCTACAATGAAAAAGAGCAGATGGGCACAAAGAAATACAAAATGTACTGATTCAATGTATTCCCTATCAAAATACCAACACAAATTTTTAAAGACTTTGAGAAATCAATTCTCAACTTCATATAGAAAAACAAAAAAACCCAGAATAGCTAAAACAATCCTGTACAATAAAAGATCTTCTGGAGGAATCTCTATCCCTGATCACAAGCTGTACTATAGACCACAGTAATTAAAACAGCATGGTACTGGCACAGCAATAGGCTGGTTGATGAATGGAATCGAATTGAAGACTCAGAAATAAATCCACACATCTATGGAAATCTGATTTTTTTTTTTTTTTACAAAGAAGTCAATTCCATACGATGGAAAAAAATAGCATCTTCAACAAATGGTGCTGGTCTAACAGGATGGCTACAAGTAGAAAAATGCATGTAGATCCATATTTATCACCCTGAACAAAACTCAAGTCCAAGTGGATTAAAGACATCAACATAAAACCAGACACACTGAATCTGTTAGAAGAATAAGTGGGGAAGAGCCTTGAACTCATTGGCACAGGAGACAACATCCTGAACAGAACACCAACAGCTCAGGCTCTAAGGTCAACAAGTAATAGATGGGACCTTGTGAAACTGAAAAGCTTCTGTAAGGCAAAGGATACTGTCAACAGAACAAAATGACAGCCTGCAGACTGAGAGAAGATCTTCACTAACTCTACATCTGACAAAAGGCTAGTATCCAAATATATATATATATATATATATATATATATATATATATATATATATATATATATATATATATATATACCTCACAAATTAAACACCACCAAACCAAATAACCCAACTAAGAAAGGGAGTTCAGAACTAAACAGAGAATTCTCAACAGGAATACTGAATGGCTGAGAAACACTTAAAGAAATGTTCAACATTCTTAGGGAAATGCAAATCAAAACGACTCTGAGATTCCACCTTACACCTATCATACGGCTAAGATCAAACCTCAAGTGACAGCACATGTTGGTGAGGATGTAGAGAAAGGGGAACACTTCTTCAATGCTGGTGGGAGTGCACACTTGTACAACCACTTTGGTAATCAATCTGGCACTTTTCAAAAATTGTAAATAGTGCTACCTCAAGACCCAGCTATATTACTCCTGGACATATACCTCAACTATGCTCATAGCAGCCTTATTCATAATAGCCAGAATCTGGAAACAACCTAGATGTCCCTTAATTGAAGAATGGATAAAGACTCTGTGGTACATTTATACAATGGAATGCTACTCAGCTATTAAAAACAAGGAAATCTTGACATTTGCAGGCAAATGGATGGAACTGAGTGAATGCGATAACCCAGAACCAGAATGACATGCATAGTATATGCTCACTTATAAGTAGATATTAGTCAAACATAGATGTCCTGAGTGATTCCACCCAGTATGGGATCAGGACAGATGCTGGCACTCACGGCTGGACATCAGGTAACAGTGGTATGGAAGAATGGAAGTATAGAAGGACTCATATGAAGTCAAAATCAAGGAAAGCCATCTGAATTCTCAAAACAAGGCAATTATTTCCAACACATCTGAGATTTTATTATTTCTAAATCTTTAAGTAGTACAGATTAAGTAATAGTGTAGCGTGCTCGTATTCTGTACAAGTATTTAGTTGTCCATCAAAAATCTAAGCAGTAGTAAATGATGGGGATACATTTTCTGTGAGCAGATTAAAGAAAGTTCTAGATTTTCCTACTCATATACTTGATAACCCCAAAACATAAATAGGCATTAGACCAATAGGTAATGTTATCGTGTGCCACTTAAGAAAATGACCTGTTCTAAGAACGTAAAGTAGAAAACCATGAACTATTAACATAACTATTGCAGTGCTTTCTTACTTTACCGAGAAACTCTCAAGAAGGAAATGGGGATGCTATCTTGGTTATAAGCTTGCGGCTGAAATGATTTAGATGGTTTTCTTTTCCAAACAGTATCAGTATAACATCTTTTTTTTCTTTTTCTTTCCTTTTTTAAAACAATAAATTATAGCTGATACTTCAAACCTAGTCTATCTGAATCTTCCGGCTCTGAAAACCAAGAAAGCATAACTACTTACCCTACATAAACAGAGCAGAAGCAAGATGAAGATAAAAATGGCCCATTATGGTGCACTGAATACCAGCTATGTATTCCACCACTGTGAGAACAGGAAAGCGCGTCAAGCATGACTACTGGCTTTGAAATCCAAGCGGGCTAAAGTTGCCAAGAAAACTAAATATTTGCGGTTTTGTGTATTTGAGGTATTATGCGTTCATATTTCCCAAGTTCTAGTAATAATAAAACTAATGTCTAAAGGATATATTGGAGGAAATCCAGTAATAATTTAGTATCACACCAAATCCCACAAACTGAAAATTAATAGCCAGCAAACCTATATATTTACTTATTCACTTTATCCTTGCAATTTCTGCTTTTTAAATATTCAAACTATTGCCCCTTAAAATTTAGGAGATAAGTGATTCTCACAGTCAGCTCACTTGAAGAAAAATACACTGGGAGTTTGGATTTTTGTTTTTCTTTTCATGAAACAAGACTTCAATTTTAGCAGGCAACACTTTGAGAAAAAGAAGGTGGTGAAAATTAAAAAAGAACTTGTATCAAATAATGCAATCAAGAAAGATACATATTTAAAAATTATAAGAATTAAAAGTAAGCAAGTTCAAAATAGGTTTAAAAATTTAAACATGAAGATACTAATATCTAGGAATAAATCTGCCTTATTGCACTGATGCAACATGAAACTAATGTCAAAGAATAAAATCTGTTAAGGTGATAAAAATGCTTGTGGGACTCATATATCCATTCAGGATTTAGTGAATTTCAGGCAATATAACACAGAGCAAGGAAAGCTTAATATCTTACTTTGTATCAAATCAATAAAAATGACTTACTCTTTTGACATATCCCAAGGAATAAAATGAACAATCTACACAAAACGTGCAACAAAAGAAATTTTAGTTTTTTCTAGATTACAACTCCTTCACTCTGTGTCTGTATTAATATACCCAGAAACCTACTGCAACATGTAGACCTACAACTCAGTCTGGACTGTACTCAATTACACAGTCTTGACAAATATGCAGACTTAGTAAGTTGTGTTTAAAGATAATATGGAACAGAACACAAGAAAACTGAACACAGGAAGGACGAGAAGGGTAAACGTCAGTGTGTAGCCCGTGGACCAGTGCACAGACAATAGGGTTTCACGACTTCCTTCTCAGTGATGCATTAGTACACTATTGGAAAAGGGAGCTAAGATGGGTGCCAATAATCCCAGGGAGGCAGAGGCAGGAGGATTGCTGTGAGTTCGAGGCCAGCCGGGTCCAAGACAGCCAAGGCTACTCAGACAAACCCTGTCTCAAAAAAAGAAAAAAAGAAAGTGAGCCAAGCCATGTCCCATGGAAAAATTTACCAACCTCCCTTATTCTGCAATCATTTGCCTTCAGTATTATCTTAGAGGATATCAAGTTACCTGCCACTCTTGTTTTATATTGTCATTTATTGTTCACTTATTCAAAGACTAATTCTTGGCACACTATCTACCTTTTAACATTTAAAGCAACACTTTAGGATTAGTGTGAAAATGATTCATTGTTCATTTAAATACAATTCAACTTTTCAAACTCTTTTACATTGGATTTCACACCAAATACTAATGATTTATTTCTTTTTGTCTTTAATCCTCTTTCAAATGTGGGATTCACCAAAGTATGACAATTAGTTTACTTATTTATGCAAAACTGATCTTGTTCTTCTAAAAGTCCACATGTAAGATTACTCAAGTCAAAAATTGAGCTTAAGAATTAATCCTCTTGCAACATGTAAATGATCAAGTCATGTATCAACTACCCTCAAACGGTGCAAGAAAGAAATGAGTACACACTGAAATGTAGTGATTGTGAAGGATAAAATCCAAATGAAGGTCCTTTCCCCCCCCCCCCCAAAACAAAGACAATCTTACAGCGTTTATTATCAGCGGATAATGGCCACTAAAGCAATACAAATAAACATTTCAGACTATTCTCGATGCGGAAGACACCTTTAAGAAAACTGAACTGCCTACGCAACTCCTCCAGTGCTTGACCATTTCTAGTTGGAAACACTTTGCAGCACAGTAATGTTATCTCCTTTTAGCATGATCCAACCCAGTTGTTTTCTTGACTTTGTTTTTGAATGAATCTCTTCTGCAGCATCTAATATGAGGTTCGTGTGCTCATCAAAGCCAATATACAGCTCTCTACAGGCATGTTCATTGCTCATACAGCCACATCTGAATAAGATATATTTTGCAAGTATCTGATGATGAGGCTGGTTGGCTGCACCATCACTCTCTGCATCTTCTGACCCTGGCTGCGATACGCCATGGTGAAAGTCTCCAAGACCAAACCAAAGGGACTATTTTTAATAACAATAATGCCGGAGATTATCTTAGTCTTTCTTAGTATTTCTCTGTAGCTACTAAATCTGTAACTTTAAAAAAATATACAACTCACTTCAATGTTTGAGGAAATTTTAAAGTTACCCAAGCCAGTCAGCTTCTGTAAAAGTGGAATTTTCTATAGTTTTTTTTAACGTATTTATTAGTTATATGAAACCAGCAACTTTATCTTTTATACTCTCCTTTCCCTGAAGAAAATAAATTATATCTCTAGAGGCTTTACTTTATGAAACTTTAAAACTCAGGCTGGAGGAAAAAAGAAAATTTTGTTTTAGAAATACCTTTTGCAAGAGATTTAAAATACAAAGGGAAAATAACAATCATTTGTTTGTCCCTGGATGGGTGACTTGAGTTCCAAGTTCACTTAAATCACATGTCACATGATTCCAAATTCAGTTAGAAAGACGTAAAATTGTAAAAAAGAAAATCTCAAAAACATTATTAGTTTAAATTTTAGCACCAATGAGACAAACAAAAAATGAGGTTGAATGTAAAATTCAGGATTGAAGCCTACAGACTGTCAAAGAAGGTAAAAAGCAATAAAAAAAAATGCTTTTCCTTAGATAAAGTTGGGGATGGCGGCTGGGTCACACCTGTGATGCTGCACTCACACAAAGGACCAGCCTGCTTTACAAGGCAAGTTCCTGGCCAGCTCACAGTGAGCTTCACAGTGAGCTTATAGTCAGCTCGTGCTTCCTGAGACCTCATCGCAAACAGATAAAAGCTATTCTTACTAAGACTTAACAGTACTCACATTTTCCCCCTTGGATATTATGCTGAAATTAAAAGTGAAATGTTTTAGCAATTAAATGTTTAGTATAGCAATGTGTATGTGATATATATCATGAAATACTGCTGTTATATTTCATTCTCTTAAACATTAACTTTGCTCATTATATAATTGGTTTGCCTCTATGTTTCTACAATATCATAAAGCTTGAGTGAAAAAAAGTTAAGCCTTTCATTTTTTAATTGATTCTGTTTCTAATGAGAAATAGACTCTAAGAACTTAATAAACTCATTTTCAAAGGAAAATACTGCAAGCCAAAAATGCACCAATACACCAAAATCTACTGAACACGGGAGTCCAGAAGCACAGCACACTGGAGCTACCTGCAGTTCATGTTGATGTGACTGAGTGGAAGCTGCCACTTACTTGCTGCCTTCGCCCAGCATCAAGACAGGGTTGTATAACCTGCCACTCCAGGAAGAGATCAACTTTCATAATTCCACCCGAGTGTTATACTAAATGAATAACCCTTTCACACTGTGGTAATGTTAAAAATATTGTAAACTGAATTATCACCAGTGGCAATTATCTGCCATAGCATGTATGGGTTATAATCCCAATGAAAAACAGCAGATGACAGTAAAAATGAATATATTATTTACTTTTTAATTATTCCTATGCAAACTCTGTTCAGAACACAGAAGTGGCTTTGCAACAAAAACAGCTTAACACATAATATTGAAGAAATATTTGTGAAGCAATATTAATGAAATGATCAAGAGTAAAGTGATTTATGCTAGTGTTTCATAACTGTTTTTCCCCATCATCACCTCAAACATTTCCTAAAGAAATACTTTCCTCTGAAATTTTAGTGCTACAGACATGGTTTTGGTGTAGTCTCATTCTGTAGGCCTTATTGAAATGGCACTTACAGTAATCCTCCTGCTTCAGCCTCTGAGTCTTAAGATTATAGTTATGAGTCACTACTTCCAGTTTAGAGTTATCAGGATTACAATGTTAGGATATGGCAAAATGTAAAAAACAAAACAAACAAACAGCAACCTACCCATGCCAGTCCTCCACTGTCTTTTATAAAGGTAAGGCATAATAACCATATAAATTATTTATACCATCTATTCCCTAGTTTTGAATGCTGACAACAATTCTGAAAACCAGTCCTCATTCATAGTACAGAGCACTTAATTAGGAAGGATATATTAATTACTACTTAAAGTGATTAAATGTAATATAGTATAGTATAATATAATATAATATAATATAATATAATATAATATAATATAATATAAGAGTTCATATGCATGTGAAGATCTCAGAATCCTTTCAGCATGTACCTGAGAGAGACACTCATTATGACAACACTGGCTGACTGAACTACCCAGCAGGCTCTCCACTACTCAGCACTGTGGCAGCCATAGCAGCGCCAATGGTATCCAATCTTATCAAATTGACCTTAATGTCATGAAAATTGAAACATTTTTTAAAAATGCAAAATGGAACTGATTTTTACAAAGAAAAGACAGGACGCTAGTCTAGACACAGCATGCTGAGAAATTAAGCTACTGTTAATAGTGTTACCTACACAAAAAAGAAAAAAATGCTTACTATTTCTGTCTCCTTCTCCCCCGCCACCTTCTGTTTTTTAAAACCATCTGACTTTAACAAGACACATCTGAATGTATCATAAGTTAATTCTTTATCAATTTTCATAAATCACATTTTACCTTGGTCAGCCAGCTGAAAATTATGTAAGCCATAAATTAGCTTTAAACAAGCTCGGAATCAGGCTGGAACTGGTTTTCGAATTAAAGAGCCTTCAGTATATTACAAGGTGCTGTCATTTTATTACCCCAATCAATTTTGTGTGGCCTGAGGTAGAAGGAAAATGAATGCTGTCTTCATTTGCCATGGGTTTATCTCCTAAAGCAGGCTCTGGAAACCTAACCGCAGCAATGAAATGAAAGCTAAGTTACATTTAGCATTGCCAACACAGAAAATTGTTACTCCTTAACAAAGTTTGAGTTACAACAGGGAAAAAAAGACAAAGAGCATTTCCAGTAAGTTAACATAGTATTTTAATAAATTAAATGGGCTTCAAATTAAAAGAAAAAGGATGAAAACACAGGGAGTGCCGCTATCAGTGCTTCAGAAGTATTAAATGACTTATCAATATAAATTTCAACCTCAATCTCAATGAAAGAAATATTTAATTTTTTTTTTTTATGGACAAGTGACCACTCAGCCTAGCCCTTGCCTCCCTAGACAATAAAGAATAAACAAAGGAGCCTCCAGAAGCTTAACTACGCAGACAGTGATTACTGTCTCCATTTTAACACAAAGAAACTGAGGCAGGGGGATGACCTCACTTCCTTTCTTACTCAGTTTTGTTAACAATTTACTTCTGAGACTTTATCTCTGAGCACACATACTGACTAGCATAAGGACATCAAGTATATCCAAAAGACTGACTGTTGCGGAAATAATGTGCCACATGAACTCTCACAGTGTTACACAAGGCAATCTCAATACTCTGGAGGCACAGGCAGAGAGAACCAGCAAGCCAAGCCTCTTTGGCTACATAACCAGTCTGAGGCCTGCTTGGGCTCTATGAGACCCTATTTCAAAAACCACAAACAACAATAACGACAAAACCAAACTAAGTAATACAGAATACAACCAAGGTGAGGGACCAGAGGGGTCACCAAGTCAATTTAGAGGTGAGGTCCCTGTCAGTGATAAATCGGTTTTGTGCACCTACTTTCATAGAACACTGAAAGTAAGAAATGTTTGTTTTTGTCAGGTTTTACTTAGCTATTTACAAAGCTACTCCACCTGACAATGTGTAATATGCGTTTCACAAAGTGGTTCTACATGTCTGTATTTTAGCACAGAGTCACTATTAACCACTGGATTTATCAAGTAACAATATCGTACTTCTGAAAATATTGATAAGCTCTACTAATAAATGCTGGCAGCTGGAGCATTCACTGGCCAACACTGACCGGGACACTGTTCTGCTTTTAACCAGCCATGTAAATCCATGGTTACCATGAATCTCTAAGCTAGTTTTTCTTATCAATAAAAAAAATTTAAAAGCATTTGGAACATATTAATAGTTTTCTAATTATTTAACATATAAATGCCAGCAAACTCAAATTAGTAGTTGTTGTTTCTCCTTTTTATTTGAAAAAGAAAAAAAATTTCTCACATAATCAAGTCTATTCTAACAAAAATAGCTTAAATATTTCAAAAGCCGACAGGACCTGCGAAGCTTGTTTGGAAGTGGCTACAGGTAGCTGACTGAGTTTGAGGGGGGACAGCCTAGTTT
This sequence comes from Acomys minous, assembly GCF_964271855.1. Classification (NCBI taxonomy): domain Eukaryota; kingdom Metazoa; phylum Chordata; class Mammalia; order Rodentia; family Muridae; genus Acomys; species Acomys minous. Next base: position 15,329,085 of record NC_140487.1, read on the forward strand.
GCTCAGCAAGCTTCAGGCCAAGACAGAAGGTGTAGGAATCCCGAGGAATGCGTGCAGGAGGCTGTCTTCAGGCTTCTACATAGGTATGTTCAATCACATGCACATGCACAACCACCTGCACGCACAGGAAATGCGAGAACAACTATGGATGCGTAATATTCACTTTCTAAACAAACCCAGTTCACTGGTGCACTGTTCATCATAACTGAGAAGAATTTTCCAAGTAATCTTCTTCATGAGATCTAGCCCAACTACAGTGAAGATTTTAAACTCCTCCTCGTGTCTGGAATTTGCTAGATACTGATAAAAAAAAATCACATATGTGTACAAATTAGGACAGAGGTTTTAAAGCATTGAATGTAACTAGAAGGTACTTCAGGGGCTGAGAGGTCAGAAGCACTGTTCACAGCTCCAAGAATTAACAATAAATTGTGGATAATATAACATTTGAAGAAAATTATGACAGCCGGATAGTATTTCACAGAAATTCTATAGTGTAAACTTTTAGGCTCAAGAGTTATATGTTGTTATTTTATTATATTCCAACATATAACAGAAGACTCAGCACAGCTTATGAATAATTTGTAGAATTTTATTCAATAAATTATTGAAGCATTGTAAACATACAGAATGTCTTCAAAGACAAAGGAAATATTTGAGCATATGTGGGCTACAATTGCCTGTACAATTTTGTGCAAAAAACATTTTTTTCCTTTCAGATTAATTATGCATATTTAGACTAACCAGGTATTCTTCACTTCAGGAGTAAAGATTTTAAAGTTAAATTAAATTCTACTTTAAAAATATCTGCTATAATCAACATTTATATATTAACAGAAATACTGAGTAAACTAGGTAGGAACAGAAATGATTCTAAAAATATATGATGCTTAAATTCGTTGAATAGATTTTTTTCTGCATATTTGGGCCATGGCTGGCACAGATTTATGCGCCAGACAAGTTTTGTGCATCAATAACTAGCCTCAGGCTTAAAAGCACAATGCAGGGTGCAGGAGCTTCACTACTTATATATTCCCTTTTGGCAGAATAATGGTTTAAAAATAATTTCAAAATAAATAAGCAGGAAACAGGCTATCTGTGGAAAAACAGGAAGTTAAAATATTATAAAAGATATGTTTAACACCTGGTTCTTTGTCTTTGAGAGAGTAGAGAAAAACCCTGCCATAAGACTTTCCATTCAGCATGCAGAGAACCTGGACCCAAATGATAACAGCACAAAGAAAGCCCTGCTGAAAGCCAAAATGAATAGTCTCACAGAAGAAGCACACAAGGAATTCAGTCTATGGATTGCGGAGAAACTAGGATCTAGGAGTTAGGCTGGCTGCTATGGACATGATTTTTTTCCCTCTAATCTAAGAATTCCTGTGCTGGATGCTTGGCAGTGTTAGAGTATTGAACAACTAGGCTTGAGGTCTTTGGGCCATTAACCGCGCTGTTTCCTGAGGTAGGGCATGGCATTCTGATCCCGGCTAATTCTCATGAGAACACTGCTACAAGAGTCCCTACCTTCTGGTCTCTTCACAGATCTTCCCATGAGGTTCTGCTTCAAACTCACAGCCTGCCTCTCCCTCTCGAATGCTGAGATTAAAGGTTTGCACCACTATGCCTGGCCTGGGAAACGTTTATAAATGATACAGCACTCTCCCTTCCTGTGAAAGCTATGTTATTCATCTTCTTTAACTGTCTTAGATAGAGTGGAACAAATTTAATTATATTTAAGGGAGTGGCAGGATAGATATGGTGAATTTTAAACTGAGTTATTAAGGAGCAGTTCACCACTGTGGGCTCTTGGAACTGCCTAATTACATTAAGAAAATAAAAAAAGTTTGATGCCTTATACTCCTAACTTGTTACATGATACCTATACATCCTGAGAATAGATTTATAAATACAGATACATAAATACAGATGTAAACTTTGTACACTTTGTAATCCCTCAAGACACACAAGGGGCAGTCCTGGCCCCCTCCACCAGGAGCTCCAGCAGCCGGCTGTAAGAGCTAAAACAGCTATAACTTCCATTCCAGCCCACCCACCCCTCTTCCCTAAAGGCCTTAATGGTCAGTTGTTTTCTAAAGGTTGTGATGGCTATTCCCAGCCCCAAGGCAGGAGAGTGGCCAGGGCCCTGCCCTCATTCCCAGGCCACCCACGACTCCACCCCGCCCCCCATGAAACCCTCTATAAACCCTGTGTTTTGCCTAGTTATTTTCTGCCTCTCACCAGAGCAGGGGCAGCCACCCTCCTGAGATTTTTCCCTTCCCAATAAACCTCTTGTGTGAGGTTTGCTGTGTGGCTGACTCTGAGGTAGTCCTTGGCTCCTGACTGCCAGCATGCATTCTGGAGCAGAGCTGTATCATTTTCACTTGGGGGAACTTTCCCAGCAGCTAGAGCAGAACTTCTAAGGGTGAAGCCTTCCCCTTCAGAGCTGCAACACTTACATTATAATTCTGACTTTAGGAATACAGTAAAAATATTATTTGTTTTTTATCGTTGAGAGAATAGTAAACCTTTCAAGAACTCAGAAATGGCTCAAAAGTGGCTGCATATGGCAGGTGAGTGCCTATAAATCCAGTTTGTTTTTTTTTTAAGGCAAGGTAGCAGGAATTCAAGGTCATCCTCAACTACATATGAGACCAAAGTCAGCTAGAGCTATATGAGATCCTCTCTCAAAGGTACCAACCCTCCCCCCAAAAAAGGCAGGGGAAAAAACAAGAGAGAAGAACTGAGAAAAGAACATGCTGCTGACAAAAAATGCCTTGATGCAGATTTGACTTTTCAAAGTGATTGTAAATACAAATCACCTCTATAAGAATACTATAACAAATTCTCAAACTAAGGAAGCAGAGAATCATGTGTAGCAGTTATCTCAGGTACATTTAGTATATGACAACAAAGGTGTAAGCCTAAAATAAACGTTTAAGAACACTAAGAGGTTGTATCTTTAGTAATCAGAGATTAAATTTAACATATAAAGCAGTGCTAAGGAACAGCACATTTAACTTACAATTTAGGAGTGTATGAAATAAAAACAACAACAACAAAAAAGATCACAGAGCTAGGACATATATGTAAACAGAAGAGAATGAACACACACACACACACACACACACACCTGTTTTAGCTGACTTTTTATAGGTGGGATGATTACTTTTATACTATGGCTAGGGAACAAAAGAATTTATACAACATGAGCAAGTTAATCCAAATGAACCAGAGTGGTGTTATATTAGCATTTAGTTCACCTACAAACAAGACACTATTTGAAAATTTAAAAAAATTATGACTGCCCAAATATGAACTGAACAAGGACGATACCAAAAAGCACACCAAACTGGACAGTGAAGAAAGCTGACAAGTCCCCAGCCCTGCAAGAGGAACTCCAGACAACGGAGTAAAGTGGGGAGCAGGAGAGCAGATCCTTCCCCGGGAGAAACACACCAATCAGCTGTCAGTGCCAAATCCTCAGCCCTAAATGCATACATACGAGGAGCATCAGATGGACTCAACAGGCTATATTTAAAAGTATAAATGCATATACAAATACATATATGTGCATACAATTAGAACTGAATTTGAAGGGAAGTTGTGAAGATTAATGGAAGGAAGGCTTAAAGGGGGAAAAAAAAGGAAGGGACAGATGTTGTAACTAAAATACAACCCCAAAACTAAACAAAAAATAAACATTTTACTGCAAAGGAGTGTTGATACTAAGAATAAGAAACTACACAAATATCCTGGGATGTAAACAAAGTGGCTGTTACTACACAAATCAGAATGTCTTTGCACAGAGACTAAATGTAGTGTGGGCAGCTCTGGTCTATTTCAACTTCACAACTACAACAAACTTCACATAGTTAAGACTTGACCCATCTAAAATACATTTTAGATCTATCATCTTCTTCCAAGTCTGATAGTTAATGTGCCGTCCATCTTGCCAGGCAGCACCTGCCTTAACACAGATTCTCCTTCTGTGTGGTGGGGTGGTGTTCTCCTCCCTGTCTAGAAGATGTGCAGGGATAAAGATAGAACAGAGATGGAAGAAATGATCAATCAATGCCTGGCCCAACCCGAGACCCACCCCATGGCAGAGAGCCAACCCCTGACACTACTGAGAACACTCTGATATACCTGCAGACTGGAGCCTAGCATGACTGTCCTATGAGAAGCTTCACCCAGCAATGGATAGAAACAGATGCTGAGACTCACAGCCAAACATTGGGCAGAGCACAGGGAGCCTCACAGAAGAACAGGGGGAAGGATAAAGGGACCCAGAGGGTACAGGAGTTCCACAAGAAGACCAACAGAGCCAATTTACCAGGCCCCAGAAGGACTTGTGAAACTAAAGTACCAACCAAAGACCATGCATGGACTATATACCTAGGCCTCCTACACATATGTACCCGATGGACATCATGGTCTTCATGTGGGTCCCCTAGTAAAAGGAGGGGCACCTGTCTCTGACATGGACTCTATTGCATGCTTTTGATCGCTTCCCCCTGGGCTCCTCACCAGGCCACCATGGAGGAGGATGTGCTCAGTCAGCCCTGACACTACTTGGTATGTTGTGATGAGTTAGTGTGGGTAGGGGGGCTCCCCTTTTCTGAGGGCTAGAAAGGGCAGGATAGGGGAAGAGAGAGGGAGGATGGGGCTGAGAGGAGAGGAGGGATGTAAAGTGAATAAATTTAAAAAATAAAAACATTAAAGAATTTTTTTTAAATAAAGAGCATGGACAAATGGGAACTAGGGAGATGACTCAGTGGTTAAGAGTACTTTCTCCTTTTGTAGAGGACTCCAGTTTGTTTCCCAGGACCAAAATTGAGAGGCTCACCAGTATCAGCTATAAGGGATTCAGAGTCTTCAAAGGCATATAATAAACACGTAAATAAAAATAAAATAAAATAAATAAGAACCTGTATACGGTATACACAATAATCTTGAGGAATTTGCTATATAACACAGTGGTCAAGTAGGAAGGTAGTAACCAGCCTTTATAATTGCAGGTAAATAGAAATGATTTTATAAAACCATTCTCAGTATTCCACAATGATCATGTCCTACCTTATGGCACGAAATATATCTACATTTTGTTTTGTTTCATCTAGTGACACGAGGTCTCTATGTAGCAACCCTTGGCTGGCCTTGAATTAGTACATGATCCTTTGGCTTCAGACTCTCAAGTACTAACAGTCAACAATGTAACATTATTGATGGCTGTATGTGATTTCTTTACTGACTCCAACTTTATTCAGAAAAGTGGAGTGAGAAGGAAGAAACAAAGGGAAAACAGAAATATGTACCTTTAAAGCAGAATTGTATCTAATTATTTTATTATTTTAAACATTATTGCTATTTTGAATTATTACTTCCTAGTTTTATAGTCAACTCAAAAACAATCTACAAATATATTTACCTCTATACATATACCCTATTTCTAGAATAATCTGTTAGAACAGAATTTCCCCATGCCTGTGCTTAAAAAACTTAAAATTAAGTGCAATCAAAGGATATTCTGTTGATATAAGCTCATTGTCTAAGTATCACTACGGCATCTGAAAAAAATTTTATAAGGAATGTATGCACCACACTGGGCATAGCAACACAGCCCTGCAATCCCAGCACTTAATATGCAAAGTCAAGTTCAAGGTAGTGTATTGTAGAAAGCCTGAGGACACTGCTACATAGTGAGACCTTGTCTCCTAAATAAACACGTACACAAACAAAACCCATATACCTTGACAAAATGAACACATGTTATTTTTCAAGAATTTTTTTTGTATCACACACACACACACACACACACACACACACACACACACACAGACACACACACACACACACACACACACACACACAGAGCTCCTGTTGCGGTCTGAGTGTAGAAGTCAGAGGTTAGCTTTCAGGAATAGCCTCTAACTCAACCTTGCTGAGGGGTTCTCTTCTGCCATTCTTGCCTCATTGCATACCACTGGCTAACTGGCCTGTGAGCGCCCAGCCATACTCCCTTTCTACCCCCATCTCTCTGTAGGAACACTGGGATTACTGACTCATACTCTAGACTGTCAGGCTTGCATACCAAGTGCCTTTACCCAATGAGCCACCTCACTGGCCTGATCCAGCCTTTCTTTGGCTGGTATTATTTTCAAATTTAATGTATTTTATCTTCTTGCTTCAGTTTCCAGCTAAAAGTACAATAAATTAAAATGAACTAATGTCTTCATAGTCTTGGAGATGTTCTTCACCTATTACTTCAGCAGGTTTTAAATTAAACAAAATAGTTTCTGATGTTCCTCTTTTGCTCACATCACTTGAATCCCTTCCTATTATTCCCGTTAGACCTGACAGAGCCAGTCCTAAAATTCAGAGGACTTTATATTTATATTTATATTTAACACAAAATATATAGGACACATGATAGCTAAAGTAACATATAAATTTAATAGTTAAGAGAACCATCAAATGCCCTGGTTTAGAAATGTGTTAATTATAAGGATAGCTATCATTGCCTTTTAATTCTAGGATATTTTTCTGGGTAGAAAGTTAGACATGAATTCACACTACTTAATATAAAACTCTGAAAGAAACAGGAAAACTCTACTTAGTATGTAAAAAGGCAACGTAATGAGCAGGAAACTGTGTTTCACAATGCATTATAAAAACATCTCTTATATTGAACATGTCATTAATTCTGAACTTTCAACCCCATTGCCAAGGAACAAGCTCAGCCTTATAGAACTGGAGTAACTTGCTGAAGGTCATAGCACTGTAGCTAAGATCTGAGCCATCTATTTTCCCAGAATATATACAGGCCCTTTCTTCTACCTCACAGGCATATTCTGATCTTATTATAATTTAACTGCTTTCTCATTACACATCACCTCTGATCATATTTAATGACAAACCTTTATGGAAAATGAATGATCACTTAAAAATACAAAATCCTTAGGGATATACATCCTAATTTTAGAATTGCTAAAATATGAATTCATTGAGATGCAAGTAACATGACATCACAGTGCATATGCACTGTCTACAATTCCCAGTCTGTAACTCTTCATCAGCCTTGGCAAAGACTCCATTCTGTTAACTCTCCGAGTTCAGTCAGTTTAGCGTAGGCTTCAGGATTACTTTAAAGAAATGTATCTCACAATGACACATATATAGGAAAATATCATATTGTTGTACAATAAAGAAAACCAAAACAAAAAAAAATTATCTGATAGGCAAAATATTTTCTTAAGGTACAACATACAAGTTAGGAAAGAAGATATATATCACAGACAGGTCCATATGATGATAAACTATATAAACTACATACTTCCTAAACTAGAGTGAGCAAATTACCCATGTCTTAAGTAGAATGCCTGAAATCTTACTCTGGCATTTAAAGCAAGGATATAAATGACACTAATCAGGTGCCGTCTTCATTATTTATAATAAGCTAATTTACTTCAACCAGGACTAACCATCTCTTCAAATGAGTACTTTTACTCACAGTAGATTTGTGGACACAGTAAACATCAATTAAAATATAGCACATTCCTCCTCAATTTATAACATTATGATCTGATTCACTGGTTTACTACATAAACCAATGTTAGTATGTCAGATGCCAGGTTACTAAGGTTAAAGAACTCTTTACTGACTTTCTGAAAACTATTATAAAATATGCTTTTGCTTTTCTCAATTTTAAATATGTAAACAACTCTTTTCTCTACAATGAAAACAAGTCAGACCATGAAATGCTATTTTAGTATAAAGGGCAGAAAGACATTGGTAATTTCTGAGAGGCATTTTCTATGTAGGGTATCTCTAAATTCCGATTCAGTTTCTTGTCACATATGGCACCCCACAGATGGAATATAAACTCATCAGGCCCACATGCCACCCAGCTTAAAAATGGCTTGGCTTTTTCAAGTTTGCCATAAGTATATCTTGAAAAGTTATTTAGCATTTTAATTCTGAAAATTATTTTGGAGCAGTTTAGGAAGGAATTATTTATTTTAAAATATTTCAACTACTTTGTATTCTATAAAGAAATACATCAAAATAGGTGCATCATAAACATTGACAAATTCTACCTGAAAGAAATCCCATCCCAGGTATGTCCTGGTGAAGCATATGTTTGGTTGTATTACATGACTATGCGAACACCTTAGATCATTGAACTAATCAGATCAGTGTGGACTCTAGTTCTATTATAAAGGAATGAAAGCAGATCACCTGTTTTAAAACACCCCTAGAATAATGAAGCATATTACTTCTTTGAGTTGGCAGTTTTCCCACTAATTAGTTCAGGATATAAACATCAATATCCTATAGACTTTGTTATTGTTGGCTTGTTTTGATTAAACCAGGTCTTGCTAGATAGCTCAGATAGTCTTTAGACTCTTGTGGACTACTAGGTCAACTCCTGTTTAACTTCAGTACTATCTATAATTTTGGAATTTAATTGGTAAATTAATAGTAGCCCTAAAGTACAACAGTCTTTTAAAAAGTATGGTGACAAGGCATTTGTACAGTTTTCCTTCCTAGGGAAAATGCTAAAGGAACTACAAATGTGCTTAGCATCAAAAGCTCCACCAATAAGAAGTTTGCAGGCTTAACCCTACTCACCCAGCAAGCAGGGACCCAAAGCTGTTAGACTAAAACACCACAGATTTAATATTCAGACTTTAGGCAAGTCTATCTTCCATCACAGACTTGTTCTACAGGACGCTACTGTACAGAACAGTGCAAAAAGCTTTTCCTTTTCCTTTTCCTTTCTTTTCTTTTTACAGATTTTTGAATATCTTGAATAATAAGAAGGAAAATCAAAACTCAGAAAAGAGTAGTGAAGAACATTTCAGTAAGGTCTAATCACTGTGTACAAATACCAGGTGGTGTTTTACATGAAGATGATTTCTCTTTCAGCAATGCTAAATTCAGAAACTTATAGTTCAACCTGTACGCCCTGTAAAGTCCCAGAGGTCAAATGAATAGTTAAAGTATGAGAAAGTCCTTTTTATGGGTCAGTTATAAGCTTGAAATTTAAAAGAACTTTTAAGGATACATCATTTTAATTTTATATTTTTCATAAATCTTCACAATACATAAAATCTAGACATTCAATCTCCCATATTACTAGGTTCAATTAAATGTGCTTGTTTAATGTATTGTGGCAAGATACTCCTTGGGGAGACTGCTCTATTAAGTTCCCAAAGAGGCACAAATGTCAAAACTATTCTACTTGAAAATAAATACAGTGATATTTTATTTTTAAACATTAGCTACAGAATTTTATTTTTTTTCCTCCTTTATTAATTTATTCTTGTTACATCTCAATGGTTATCCCATCCCTTGTCTCCTCCCATTCTTCCCTCCCTCCCATTTTCCCCTTATTCCCCTCCCCTATGACTGTTCCTGAGGGGGATTACCTCCCCCTGTATATGCTCATAGGGTATCAAGTCTCTTCTTGGTAACTTGCTGTCCTTCCTCTGATTGCCACCTGGTCTCCCCGTCCAGGGGACATGGTCAAAGGTGAGGCACCAGAGTATGTGAGAAAGTAGCTACAGAATTTTAATTGTTCATTGAAAATAAACAAAAAGAAAAACAAAATAAAACACAATTAAAACTGTATTTTTTATACTTAGGTTTTTTTGAGTAATTTTATTTTTTATACTTTATTTTCTAAACGTTTATTTATTTTATATATATATATATATACAGTGCCCTGCCTGCATGTACACCTGCAGGCCAGAAGAGGGTGTCTCATCACATTATAGATGCTTGTGAGCCACCATGTGGTTGCTGAAAATTGAACTCAGGACCTCTGGAATAGCAGTTAGTGCTCTTAACCTCTGATCCATCTCTCTAGCCCTATACTTTATTTATTATAATTCATTCACATATTACATCTCAGCTGTTATCCCCTCCCTCTTATCTTCCCGTTCCCACCCTCCCTCACTAACTCTTCTGCCCTGTTCCCCTCCCCTAGTCCTCTGATTGGGGGCGGAGTTAGCCCTTCCCTATCTATCTGGCCACAGCCTATGAGGTCTCATGAGGATAGACTGCATCCCCGTCCTCTGTGTACCCGCAAGGGCATCCTACAGTCTTCAAAAATGTCAATTGCATCAGCTGGTATATAATATGTATGTGGTTCTTGAAAATCTAATGTAAAAATTTAGATAAGATTAATAATACACATAAAACTTTACAATTTATGGCAGTTGCCCTTTAGTCTCCGCACTCCTTGCCAGAGCTCCCGGAATGGCGTCTCAAAACTGTGACCCAGCTGCTGCCAGCTTAGCCCTGCCCTTGCAAGAGAGCCAGCTCAGTGGGGGCGCCGCCAGGGGCCGCGTGGGCAAGAGGCTACAGCAGGAACTGATAACCCTCATGACCCTCCCTGAATCAGACAACCTGTTCAAATGGGTAGGAACCATTCACGGTGCAGCCGGCATGTTATTTGAAGACCTGAGGTACAAACTCTCCCTAGAGTTCCCCAGCGGCTACCCTTACAACGCATCCACAGTGAAGTTCTTCACACCCTGCTACCACCCCAATGTGGACACCCAGGACAATATCTGCCTGGACATTCTCAAGGATAAGTGGTCCGCGCTATACAATGTCAGGACCATCTTGCTCTCTATCCAGAGCCTGCTGTAGGAGAACCCAATACTGGGGAAATAGAAGGATCCAGAGGGTCCTGGAAACCTACAAGAAGAGCGTTATGACGGGCAGAACTGGGTCCTGGGGTCCTGCTTAAACTATGGCACCAGCCAAGGACAATATAGGCAGTAAACTTTGAACCCCTACCCAGACCTAGCTGATGGACAGGACATTCTCTATCGTTGAGTGGAAAGTGAGGTCTGACTTTGATACAATCTCCGGTGCCCCATTTTTTACCATGTCCCCTTGATGGGGAGGCCTGGTGGCACTCAGAGGAAAGATAACAGGTCACCAAGAAGAGACTTGATACCCTATGAGCATATACAAGAGATCCCCCCTTAGGCACAGACATAGGGGAGGGGAGTAAGGGGGAAGTGGGAGGGAGGGAGGAATGGGAGGACACAAGGGATGGGATAACAATTTAGATGTAATATGAATAAATTAATAAAATATTTAAAAAAGCACAAATACTAAGTCTAGTTTACATCATACCTTTTAATAGGTGTACTCAACTATGTGTGTACACGCTGGAGTCAGAGGTAGATGGCGTGTATCCTGCCCTACCATTCAGACTCTCTCCAGAACTCACTATTTTGGTTAGCCTGGCTGGACAGCAAACTCCAGAAATCTGACAGTCTTTGCTGCTCCCAGTGCTAGGCTTACAGACACAGGTTGCCACACCAGGCTTTTACGTAGATGCTGGTGATCTGAGCTTATAACCCCACACTTTACCTTCTGAGCCATCTCCTCAGTCCCTATATCTTATTAGAGATGCATACCACAAAATATTAGAAAATTGCACTCTATAAAATAAATTCCCCATGGTTATTAAAAATGGTAAGAATGAAAGTTAAGAAAAAACTAAGGGACTGTCTACATCCAGCAACCAAGAAATATGAAAACTAAATTCAATATACATTCCTAATTAAATATATGAACCTATCAGGACCATTTTGTAATAAAGAGGATAAATGAGACAGAAAACAAGAAAGGATCTGGGGTTAGATGAGAACGCATCAATATAAGCTTTCTGATTTTTGTTTGATATATTTGTAAATGTAGGATGATGGAAAACCACTGCAAGATTTTTAAGACAGAGGTGTGACTGTATCTTCAGAATCACTACTCTGTTACCAGACACTTACTATTTAAATGTAGCCATGAAATGAATATGGTAAATTATTCACCAATTTAAAAAACGTCGAGTGTATTTGTCACTCATTTTTGCGTACCTATTTCAGTGCTACAATTCTATAAAATACCACACAAACCCTAACTATTTAACAGCAACATAAATAAGCCAAACAAAGTTGGTTGTGAGGAAATTAGTATTATAAAAGCTAACGGCATTTTTATAAATGTTACAGTCTTATTTTAAACTTTTTATGTATATTATAAAATATATTCAGACATGGAAATTATAATAGAATGTAATAGAATGTTACATAGAATTAAGTTAAATATCACTTTGTTTCATACTTCATTTGGAGGCCTCTAGTGAAAAGAACAAAAGAAGAGAAGTAAGTTTGGAAGAGCACTTCAGAGTTTCTAAATCAAAAGGGACTGTAATAGAGTGAGAAACGGAAGGCACTAAATTATCACACCAGGAAGGAAGGAGGCACGCCCAAGACTCAAAAGCAATTTGCTATGTCTAGTGAGGATGAGGAGGCTTCTCTGAATGACACTAGGCACTTGGTTTGAATAGCTGGATAGAAGTAGAGATGCAGGAGAAATGTAGGCCATAGGGAAAAAGAAACAATGTACAGCTTTTCTAGGCACACAGCATTACCACATGATAGAAACTATTTTGTAAATAACCAAAAAATTTGAAGCCTAAGAAAAACATTTCAGAAGGCTATAATAAATTTTGACTACTTAAAAATATTTCTGATTTGACAACACTGTAAAATTATAATTAACTGATAATATCAATTTTGTCATAATTGATTATCAATTCTGCACTGACCAATTTAAAAAGTATGGCTGACATATTACAATAAGGATTTACTTTCATTATTATTGTATGTAATAAAAATAATATTGCTAACCCATAGCTGACCATTAAGTCCTCATCAAATATATTCAGCACACTTCTGTGAAATGAGTACAAGGACCAAGAATCTATCTATTCTTTCACTCTCTTTAAAATTAAATAAGTAAATAAAACTATAGGTTGCCATAATTTAAAGGTAAAACACTGACAGTCTGTAGAAATTCAGCTTATTTTAGAAGATAGACTATTAAACTTAATTCATTATTATCCTTTCTACATAGTTAAAATAAGTTTAGATTGTTTAAATTAGATTTTAAGTACTGAAGTCTATAAAACAACTCTAATATATTTACTTACTTTATGATAAATCATCTCCAAAATAAAATAGGATTTTATTGTTCAGCCCTTTTACTAACAGTATTTTCCCCAATTATGGCCTCAAAGTAGTAAATAAGCAGAGAGATGTTATCCTACTATAAAGTCATTTAATATACTAGAATAATACAGAGAACATTCAATACAGCTAAATATTCTATATAGAGGAAACCGATATCATTTAATATAGTTTTCTTCATTTTTAAAATTAGAAAGTGGATGCTGTGATACAGAGAAATTGTCAAGATGAAAGGAACTGATTTCTTCAATGCTTTCACCCCTTACCTTTGAAGAGGAAGAGTCACATTCCTGACATATCCATCCATAGCCTGTTTGTTTAGGAGATTTTTTCAAAGGAGGATCTAAACAGCCAAAATGGTAGCACAGTCTGCATTCATCACATCTGTAGGGTAAGCAGATTCACAGTGTATCTAAATATTGAAACTATTTATTTCAAAGACAAAAGTACAAAGGGTTACACATTACAACTTTAACACTTAATTCTAACCTTTGCTCAGGAGATTCTGAAATTAACATTATAATAAATGTGATCTAAATCTCAAGTAAATAAAGTAGAAGAAAAATTAAACAATAACAAAATTTGTAAGGAAATTGTCATTAAGAACATTCTGACAATAAAAAATGTTAAGCGTATATAAATATTAAGATATGAGTAAATATATGTGTGTGTAATATTATATGCAAAAAACTAGCAATCAAAAATTCAATTTTGAATTACTAGAATTAATCATTTATCCAGTAGACAGTTTACTGAAGTCTGAGCTATAATTACTTATACTTCATTTCTGTATTTTTCCAAGTTAAAGTACAGTGGAAATGAACTTTCTAACATTTATAGCAGGCTAACACAACCTACTGCAAATACAATCTTTTTATGTTAAATAACAAAATATTTAACTATATAAGAAGAAACCACTTCAAGGATTGAATATTACTCTCAATAGTTTTGTCAAGTCCTCCCAGTGTACTTGGCATTTCCAGTACTTCTGAGGACATTTTAAATGTAGTACATGTTTTGATAGGCATCTTGCCTATATGATGCACAAAGTCTAAGAAAACTACCATACCTATTCTTCGCTTCAGACAATCTCATCCTGCTGACAGTGAAGAAAAATCTGTATTATTTCAGTGCTTTTAAAAAGAATTCTGCATCAACTGAAATAACAAGACCAAAATTTAGCAACTAATATCAAGATGTATACATCTTACAAAATGGGTTTTATTCCTGAGTTTCTTTGTGCTTTAAATTAAAAAGGAATAGTTTTTTAACTGATAAAATTCTCTTCATTAGTCATTTCTCACTGGTTTAAAGCGTCAGAAGTCAATTAATTTACAACTAAAACACCAAGGAAGGAATTTATTAAGCAGATTGCTTGAGTGCAATACAAACTTACTATTCAATAAACATTGGGAAAATACAGAAAGGAGCTATTCTTATGCATATGATACAGAAAGAAAGAAAACTAACTTTTAAAATGATCACATTAATGAAAACGATAATCTATATTTTTGGTAAAAATTTTGTACCATGCTACAAAAACCTAGCCTTTCAAGAACTAAGTTCCCATTTCAGAACTCAAGAGCCAAGCTATCAATGCACAAGCAAATGTGGGACAGTTAACTGCCATGGTTTACTCATTATTTCTCTACATCTCATTTATTATCAATGAAATAACTGAATGAACGTTTTTCAAACCTCTAACACTCATGAAATGAACTTGAATTATACATTTACTATAATTCCTATTACAGAAGTGAATAAACAAAACAGAAATAATAAATGCTATACATTATACCACTGTTTGAGATAAAGCATCCAAATGTTATTAAAAATTTTTAATGTCCAAATAACTCTTACATTTTAAAATACACTTATACAGCTAATATCAAATGTAAGTTAAGGATGTCATATAGTAAGCCCACAGAATTCAGGGTCTTCCTTCCTCAACTGCACTTATTTACCTCTCAGTAGCTAAAACTTCCATTACACTAAATACTGGGGTACAGAAATCTTTGAAGCAGGACTGTTTCTAAGTTGGTGGGAAGGTTCAGAGTCCTACATAGGATGGGAACACTGCTTTAAGTACAGAGACGATAGTAAGTCACTAAAACTGGATGGAAAATTTATAAAAAATTTGGTTCATTGGGAAGAATACAGAAAATATAATTTTCTCTGCCTTTGTTATTCTAGGATCTTCAGTCTGAATTACATTTGGTGTTATATTACTGTGTCAAAATTCTGTGTTAAAATACCATTCATCTGCTGTTTTGTCTGCTAAGTTTTTTTTTTTATGTTCAGTTTTTCCAGTTCTTCAGGATTCTTGTTTGAAAACTACCAGTCATTGCCTCCTAATACTGTCAGTTTTTTTTTTACAACCATAACTGTCTTAAAGAAACTTACTTATGCAGAAATTAGAATACCAAAAGTATCAAGACTATGCAAATTGACAATGTTTGCAATGAGGCATCTAAAAATACATTAAAAATTTAAACGATCCAATACCTGTTCTGGTATTGGTAGCTCTTTCAGAAGATGCTGTGAAGCATTTGCTCTTTTGAGATGACCTAATTCTTCCTGACACCTTCATCAGGATACATTTCAGGACGTCTTTCTCATGATGGCAGACAATTGGGGGTCTTAGGATAGTTCTCTAAGGTCCTTGCTTACTCACCAGTAAGTAAAAGCTGCAACTCAAAGTTTACATAGCACAAAGCGATGGTCTCTACCCTAGCAACCACCAAAGCCAAGAGAGAGAAAGAAAAACACAGAAATACCCCATTTGAAGTCAATAAGTTTGCCAAGGAAATAATAAATATAAGCTATTCAAAGGAGTTTTACAAGTTAGTTTCATGTACAAAATATCATTAAATCAGTTAAATTGAAACAAAATAATAACTTTAGGTACTGGTAACAATTATATCCTAAATGGTAGAGGTGAAATGTAGCAGAATTGCAAGAATTTGTATTAACTGTGCCCACTGACACATTTCAACTGTAGAAGACCACAACAGTTGGCTGTACCTCACATCCATGCACACCACAGGAATGTTTCTATCAAAACTTAGTAACCAGCACATTTTGTCTATGTGGAAAATTAAATCATTTTTAAAACTAAAAACAAAAACAAAACAAACAAACAAATAAAACTAAGTTTTATATGTTATACCCTAAAAACTATAATAGGGCAAAAAGTTACTAATCAGTTTTATTTCATTTCTATTTATCATAAGTACTTGAAACTTTTTAACTGCAGCAATACAACATACTTAACTTGTCAGAACAAACAGCAAATAAAATGTTTAAATTTTCTAAAGAACTCATTGACCCACAAATGTACTGTGATATAACACAATATACTTTATTAAATAAAACAAATGTATGTAATAAAAACATTATTATACCAATTGCACACTGTAATAAAAAGAAAGCAATAACTTAACCATGAAAAGAGAATATAAAACTAGCATATGAAGGACACGTCTTTAAATAAAACCTAAACTTGATGTTTAAAGAAGTATGTTTTAAGTATCTAATAAATATTGTGCACATTAGACTACAGGGTATCTTAAATTTTACAGTCTAGTGAAATAAAACAAACCCCATTTACAATGTAAAAAACAAAGCTGACCAATTAAGTACCTATCAAATACATGTTCCTACATACTATATTACTGATTGATACATATGCAAATGACAGAGAAGCTCTCTATGGTCCTCTACATATTGACTTATCAAAACATAGACATTAAATAAGCACAGCTCTATTTGTATTAAGATACTTACATAGCATTACAATTAAGTATAGCACCCTAAACAAAGAAGAGAAAATGATTGCTCTTCCTGTGTGCTGTGATCCTCACATTAAGCTGGGTGTTGTGTGGCTACTGACAATGGGGAAATATGAAAAAATATCTGAATTATTTTCTCTTGTGCCTAAAGGCAAGATAAGCAAGGTGCTCAAGCAGGGGTTCTCAAACTGTGGGTCATAATCCCTTTGGGGGTTGACTGACCCTTTCCCAGGGATTGCCTATGAGCATCAGAAAACAAAAATATTTACATCAAGTTCATAACACTAGCAAAATTACAGTCATGAAAGAGCAACAAGAATATTTTTATGGTTGGAGGTCACCACGATGTGAGGAACTGTATGACAGGGCTGCAGCACTAGGAAGGGGGAGGTCCATTGCTCTAAAGGGTTTCATTAGCTTTCATAATGTCCAACTAGTAAGTTCATTTATGGCATACACTAAGTAATTACTTTTTTTAAAACCTAGCTGAAATAAGTGAGTGCACCTCCTAAAGAAGCGATTTATGACCACATGATAAACTGGCCTACAGTAAGAAGTAAAATCTGTGGCTCAGACTTGAAAAGGGATGTGCCGTTTTATGATCACATTGGTCTTGATAACTGTAGATATTTTGTTACCTTAACGGAGTACAACATGCGGTATTCCCTCCAAGTCTGTACAACGCTAAATGAAACCCTGCCTCTGAGACTTGAGAACATTATACTTTTTCACTTAGAACCAGGAGCATCCAGGGAACTGATAGGTTGGATTTTCTGACTTTCTCATTCATTAGTCTTGACTATTAACACTGCTTAAACAAAACCTTACTAGCAATTCAAACACAATTTTAGAAACTAATCATCAATCATTTCAAGTAAATGTCTTAATAATTAGAATAAATATACAGTGAGGCCCCTTAAAAATTTAAATATATGAACTGTCATAAAACTCCACATTCTACCAATGTTATATAATACCTATAAGTACACCATTTTAATCCTTGTAACATTTAACAATTTTAGTGCAAGCCACCTATGTGAGCATTTTTATACAAATTTACTAGAAATGTTTTAATTCATATTTCACAATTATCAGACCAACATTGAACATGTGAACCTATTTCATTAATAATAAACTTGGGATTTCTCTCACATGCCACAGCGAATGAGTAAGTGGTAAAATAGTTTCAAAGTCTTCATTACAGCAGAGTATAGATAAACTGAAATACTATTTGGGAAAAACCAACTACAAGTTCAGTTAAAGAGTAGAATCAATTCATTATCTACATCTGCAACAGCCAGCTTACAACTTTAAGAGTGAAATGGAAAAACAAAACAAAATAAAAAACCAGAATATGAGACAAGGCAATTCGTATGAAAATACACAGTAAGGTCAAGTATCTCTTCCCAGCATGAGAGACTGACTAGACACTCCCATACCTGAAACACGGCTGCTTCGCGCTTTAATAAACTCATCTCCATCTGCTCGAGCCCTTGGAAAGTTTTTAGCACTACAACCTGCTGTGTTCAAGCTCCACATAACTTTGCATTTCCTTGTTCATAATTAACTAATTATACTCCAATCAATAGTGTAGATCCTGACTTTATAATGTAAATCAGATAAGTGAGATAACGGATGGGGGGGGTCAATCTCATTTTACTTGCCAAGCCCAGCATGAGCATTCAAGTTCATTACATCCTATGTGCCTGAACAGCAGTCAATCTTACTGGCAGGCCTACAGAGCATCTTGAGGTGAGCACTTCAGGAAAGAAGCCTACTTCTCTTTTCACTATGAAGAGCTACTTGTACATCCTGACTCAGTTCACATTCCTGACTGCTATCTAAATTTAGAACACGATGCCTCGGAGAGATGGATGCATTCTGTCTTGCTATGCTTTCATATATCTTAAATAAATATCTTAAACAGGTTTCAAAGGTCAAAATTAATTTCAGAAAAGTAAAAATGTTTTGAAAAGTGTTAATGTTTTAGTATGTTGCAGACTCCTGAAATTTTAAACAGATTTTGGTGAAATATTTCAATATTGTAAGTCAAGTAAAACATAAAAACATAACAATGAGGTAGGGGTGTGTGTGTGTGTGTGTGTGTGTGTGTGTGTGTGTGTGTGTGTGTGTGTGTGTGTGTGTGTGTAACATATGTAACTGAGTGCTTAAAGTGTTTCACTATGAAACAGGACTCAAACAGGGAAGTAGGGTAACAAATGTGACTATTATTTGTCAGAAATCTATTTTTATGCCACAAGATATCAGATAAGCATTCAAGAAACACAAAGTATGGTGATAGATAAATGATGCATACACATGTAAACTTAAACTCAATACAGGCTCGGCTAAATTTTTTTCATCTCATATATAACTGTAACTCTCTCTCTTTTTAAACGAAAGAACATTGATATTTTGGGCAAGCAATGTTGCTCTGTTTGTAAAATAAATGTTTAACTGGTTTTTTAAAAATTAAGGAAATTATATTACATATGTTTCAGAAGAAGCTACTTTTCTACAAGACCTGTCTAGAAACAAATATTTCAAAAAATCTAGAGCCTCTTAAAGATATTAAATCCATACTCATTGTAAATTAATACAAATACATAAATGATTATTTTAAACACAGAACTGTATATGAGATGTTCTCAAAGTAATGTCGCTGACCAGCTAAATCAACATTATTTGGAACCTGTTACAAATTCAAATTTTTGGGTCTCATCACAGATGTACAGAATTAGAAACTCCAGAGAGTCAGGGAGAGAGGACATCTGGTCCAGCAGGAGGACAAGACGATGACTGCCACCTGAATCTCAAACGTTCTTCCTGTGCCTCTGACATGTCACTCCATAGCATCCAGTGTGTATTTCACAGGCATTTAATGTCCTTCACAATAGCATGTATGTGTTGGGGGGAAGTAACTCTGTGTGTGTGTGTGTTTGTGTGTGTGTGTTTGTGTGTGTGTGTGTGTGTGTGTGTGTGTGTGTGTGTGTGTGTGTGTGCGTGCGTGTGTTGATCTGCTATTCTGCTTCAGAAGGTGTCCATCAGGTTTTTTGATATAGGGTCTCTCATTGGCTTGATATTAGCCAACCTGTTGGGTGGCTGACCAGTCAACCACAGAGACTCTTCTGTCTCTGGCCCCCATTACTGGGATTTCAAGCCTGTGCCAGCTCTTCACATAGGTATTTGGTTCTCATACTTAAATGGTACTTTAGCACACTCCCTTAAAATATCAGCCCCTTTCTGATATTTCAGTATTTCTTCCATTTTCTATTCTGTGATAAATAACTGCCAAATACCTGAGCTGTCATTCTCTTACATATAGTTATAAGATATAAATTACTTAGAAATATTTTCTTTGATAAAGATTAATTTTCCTCTTTAACAGCAAAAGACTAATTTTCCTTTTTAACAGCAAAAAAACCAATAATGGGCAAAAGTTAATTTTGTTTTCATGTAGATTATTAAAAGAAAATGTTTCATTCTGTTCTCTTCGGAAGTTAGTAACTTTTAAAAATCTATCATGTAGAAACTGTGCAGTTTATATTTGTAACATATGACAAGGAGGTAACATGGGCCTTTTACCAATCTTGGAAAAGCAGTATCTACCAATAAAAAGTAAACGATGAAGAAGCATAACTACAGTGTTCTAATTATAAGCACTGTGGAGGAGCTTTGGCTAACACTGCCACTACAATCACACTACCTATGATTTCTCAGAACCAAAACAGAAACCATAAATTTAAAACTATCCATTCATGTTTTTAACTTATGCTAACACAATTGGTCTAAAGCATACTTCATTTGAAAAATGGTAATTTCCTATTGCTATTTTCTTAAAGTTTGCTGGAGTTTACCAACTTTTCCATAAACTCAGTAATGGTAATTGGTCATTCCTTATACTCAAAAAACATACTGTTTTTCCTAAGGTGTGTGAATATTTTCTTCAGTGCTATAAGATCTATCAATAAATTAACAGTATCTTTATATATCATTTCCTATGTATTTAATCTTACAAAGCATTTTGTCCAATCATACTGTTCCTTAACTACAGATTAATAGAGACACCGGCATTATAATTATCCTTGTATTTGCTATCTACAGCATCGCCTATTTTATGCCTACGGTTTGAACTATACCAAAAGCCCCTATACCAGAAAACATCCAAATCCACAAGGATAAACAACGGAATTTCAGGAGCTAATTTGGCAATTTACATGTACATGTGCATTTCAGTTTCAGCAGTCACTTCTAAATCAGTTTGAGAGTAAGTGGTGCAACATTCAAAGCATTTCTGCTGTTGACCTAAAACTGGGTCAGTAAAGCATGACGATCAAGTGAGAGCTCTGTAACCCTCTGGGAAGACACAGGTGCTGGGGCAGAGCTTTCAGCAGGCAGACTGTTTACCCAACAAGCTCTGTGGCTCCCTCAGGTCACAGCTTCACATTTAAGTTCAAAAGGCAAAAGTATTTGGAACACAGAATGTTTGTATTAAATAAAACAATAAGGAATAAATTTGGATATTTCTGAAAAAAAAAAAAGCCTATAGACTAATACAGATACTACTATTATTCTTGAGCTTAAATTCTAGTTATAAAATGTCCATGCTAACAATAAGTGCTTCCACAGTACTCAAAAGCAAAAAGGTGTAATCTTCATCAGCCTTTCACTTTTGCTGAATATCACAAATAGAAATAACATTTTTTGAGTCGAGTTATTTTCATGTACAAATACATGTAGTAATAAGGTGATGCAGACCTGCAGATCAGTGGAAAGCATTGTCCTTTTATAAACAAATAACAGAGAGTTCAACAACAGGAAAGCACAGAGCAGGTATGTCCCACTGGCTTCCTCTAGTCTTCAGGGAGTCCAAATACTGCATCGTCTTTTGCCAAAGAAGCAAGAGGGAAAGACATTTACGTGCTAAAACAACGCTGACAAGACATTACCTACTGTTGTTTTACTAATGCATACACCAAGTATTTTGAGGACTGGAGAGAGAGAGAGAGAGAGAGAGAGAGAGAGAGAGAGAGAGAGAGAGAGAGAGAGAGAGAGAGAGAGAAGAAAAAATTCTACACAGGCAAATTAACTGCCTTGTCTACCCCATATAACAAACCAATCAATTACATTCTATCCAAACTTGACAAGCAACAGCACTTTTTGCAGTGATAAGCTTATGGGAAGGACAAAATAGCTGTTCTCCTTTAGTTTATACGCTCTATTGAGAGTTTTATCCACAGTTTTAAAATCACACTTATAAAAGGTTTCCGGGATTGCCTCCGAGGATGAGCTGTGGCAGAGTTGGGTCTCATGAAGGGTATCTACACAGTAAAGTGATAAGAAAAGAGCATTAACATTTAAAGATCATAGCAGCTCTGCACTATGTCTTATGAAACATATTAATAACACCACAGTAGATTCAAATAACAGAGATAGAAATCCTCACCCTAAATGCCATGATCTTGGGCAGGTTCTCACTGATTACAAGTGAATATTTTATCATTTGAACACTGAGTTGCCTCCTCTTGTATTACTGGTAATAGTTTTAATTGTCAAAAATCATTCTGTTTTATGAAAGAAGGGCCTAAATTTAATGGAATATATATTTGATCAATTACTATCTTGAAAAATAGTGTGCTGCTTTCATTACAGAGAATGGTAAATTTACCATGCTTGAGAAAACATACAACTCTCCCTCACCCTACAGTGGCTCCCCCGATAAAGACTGAATTTGGAAGTATGGCTAATATAATCTGCTCACTCTGTGTCTTGATTTTGAGAGGAGAAATCATAAGGGATTATAGGTTAGAAGTAACATTTTTTTACTATGGTAGAAACAAAAATTAAACATGTTTTCACATATTTAGGGCTATATAGATAACACAAAAAGTACTACATAGTCACGTCATAAAAATTCATTTTTTAATATAACTATTAGAAAGATGTGTTTAATGCTTCTAAGTTCCACTGAGAAAAAGAAAGTGAAAAGAGGCACACAGAGAAATAAAGCAGTACTGAGGAGAGCTACCATGCCAAACTACACCAGAGACAAGAAAAGAAAACAAACCTCTGCAAGAAAAAGAATATAATGTGAAACAATGGTAAGAGAAAGGCTGTACTTATCAATATACAAGAAACTGGACTCTCTTGACAAATAGCAAACCCTGTGAGGTATATTCATAAATATTAGTACTTCGGGCCCTAAGGGAAGAGCTTTGAGCACACTGGGAATCTGGTAAGAACTCTGAACATTAAACCGTCCTGGAGAAGCATATTCTAGAGGAAGTAACCATTTATAATGAAGTATATTTCACTCTTAATTATGTGAAAATCATGGCGACTAATACATAACTGAAAAAGAATTTATGACTTGAGATAGTCCTTTGCATATGGATACATAATACATCATGTAAATCCATTTTACACTCCAATTAGATTCAAGTTGGTCTTTAACTGTGAAAAAACCAAAAGTTACTTCTGATATTCCCTTTCATACTGAATTTCACCTCATATTCTAAGTCTGTCTAAATTCTAGAATAAGCAGCATAAGTTGTCTTTTGCTGTAACATGTCGTTAAAACTGCAGTATTTTAGATAAAAGATTATGTTTTAACCTAGTATTTACTCCATTTGTACCTAGTAAGCTTCTTTTGAAATTAATATAGAACTGTTTTTAAAGAGTTGTACCAACAAATGAATCAGACACCATAAATGTGTTCTGCATCATGCATTAGTTGTAGTGGCATAAGGAGAGGCCTCTACTCTGTTTGGCTAGGTCACATATGGGAAGAGGCAGGACGCCTAATGACCAATGCACGGCCTTGATAATTAAGATGCCTTACATTCAATACCCTTGATCATACTGTAAGTGTGTGATCTTAGGCAAATAGTTCTCCATTTCCTCCCTCACAGAGTAGGACCCCTATTTGTCTCGAAGGTTATAGTGGGGATTAAGAGAGGTCAATATGGAAAATACCAGCAAGATGACAGAAACGCAGTAAGTAGGACCTGGAAGGAAAGCCAGCCGACCTGTCAAATACTACAAAACTGTTGTGGAAAAGAAGTTTTAGTATTTAACAATCCACACAGATTCTTTTCATATATAATTGAACTAAATTTCACATTGCTGCTTCTGTATCAAGGATCACTCATATCTAAAAGAAGATATGTACATCTCACAGGTCTTACAAGACCTGATGGACAAAGTCCACATAGAGAACAGAGTCTTGGACTGAGAATATAATACAACAATTATTTAGAAGTAACATTCTTTTGTAACTAAGTTATAACACATTATTATTTAGATACTGCAATCCACCAACTCCCAAAACTGTACCTAATCCTACTGCTAAATTCCCATTACTTCTTACATTATTAATATGATGTTTTACAAATTAAAAACACAAAGTCAATATAAATTAAAGCTCCCACAATATGAGTAATGGATAAAATAATGTTCATTTGAATGAATGAAATAAAACCAATAAAGTGATGTATTTAGGTTTCCAACTGGGTTATATTTGTTTGGGGGTTCTAAGGACTGAAGAATTTAAGAGAGGACATGATGAGCCACTTGGAGGCAAACTGTCCTTTCCTGATGACAGCTGTGTCACACAGCAAGAGACTTGAATAGCCGTCTCTAACATGAGTTGTTCTCTGAGGCTCGGAGTCAGCACTGGGAAATAATGCAAGACCTAAGTGAATCTACTTCCACACTCTTCAGGCCTGGAAACTGTTTCTTTTTGGAATCACTAAATTAGAAATGTTACAAAAAATTTTAAAAAGATATAGATAAGAAAATGACTAGAAGTAACTTACTTCAAAGCAATCCACTTGGCCAGTAACAGAACTGGTTAGAGATTCCACCCTGCATGTTTGAGTATGTATCTCTCTGTGTGAACACTTGCTTGTGTGTTTGTGTATGTGTATGTGTACACATGAATATGAATGGGTGAGTGTGTACGTGTGTGTGTGTGTGTGTGTGTGTGTGTGTGTGTGTGTGTGTGTGTGTGTAGCCTATAGGATGAAATCAGGTGTGTTCCTCAATTACTCACCAATGTACTATAATTGTTATTTATTTTCTTGAGACAGAGTCCTTATTAAACCTGTTGTTCACTGACTATACAGGCCATCTGGCCGGCAAGCCCCAGGCTGCTGCTGGGATTACAGGCATGTCCCAGCATACCCAACTTGTATATGGGTGTTAAGAATTAGAAGTCAGGACTTCATCTTTACATAAGAAGCATTTTACTGGTTGAGATCTCTCTCCAGTCCTAAGGAGAAGCACTCTTGCTACAAAATTAATATAATGACTGATGTATATAATAAATAATCTTCTGTGTGTCAATTAACAATATAAATATATTACAATGGATAATGAGTTCAAAATTAATCTCTCTAAATGGATAAATTAGTAAGACATTTCATTGTTTAATGTGCTTAAAACCAAGATTTTTCTTATTTACAGAAACAGCATATTTAACTATGTAAAGGGAATATGTGTATGTAAACCATATACAAGCTTTTGTGATTTTTAAATGTGTCTTCTCTGCGGTCATCTAATGCGATCATAAAGAATTATAACTACTGATAACATAAAAACATGAGTCACACAAATTTACTGACAAGTTTAGGTTTCCTGTACATTTTTAAATTATACAGTAACTATTAAAACGAAGAGTGTACGTTAAAATTAATACTAAATATGAGGGGTAGTGTAGTCCTTCTACATGTCCAACAATTTCATCAAATGAACCTGATTAGAAAAATTAGGGGGAAAAGGCATGGTAAATGAACATTTTGCTTTTAACCCCAACATTTTTAGAAACCATAATAGGAACAATGCAGTGGCAGCTGGGGTGCTTTCAGATCTAATTGTTAACGTGTGAAAACTGAAGATCCCTTTCCCAACATTTACTAACAGAAACGTACTCTAAAACTCACTTTAAGTATAGGATTCCTTTATGGAACTGTTTGCTTTCTAATTCCTTCTTCAGACTCCAGTCTTTTGAAGATACACCAGAAGCATAACATTAATTCTACAAATGTTGACTTTAAATCACAAAGCATTACTTTATAAGAAGGAAGGCAGGTCAAAAGGAACAAGGAAACATTCTTAGTGGCAGAGATGTTGAAAAAAGGTTTTAGAACAGTAATGGGAAGAACCCAATATTAAACCCTGCGTTCTTCTATGCTATAAACATCCTTTGTCCTAAACTGTTCAATAAGCATGCAAGGCAGCTTTAGAATAAAGACATTTAGAGAATGCACGGAAGAACTGCTGGTCTGGTGAGGCATGACAAGGAAAAACACATGACCTGGATAGCAGCCAAGACACTGGGGGAACTGCCTCAATGATTTCAATACATAGAGCTCCAATATTGCCCATTTTATTGGGCAAAAGAAAGACCCAGAGGCTATAGGAAATGGTGTAACAGAGCTACTGAACTCAGGCAAAGACTGGCAGTAAGAACGAAAGCATTCTCCATACTGACTCCCAACACTGATTAAACAGTGAATTAAAGTTCCCCTCCCTTTCCCTCCCCTCACATCTCTGTCAGCATTTGTCATCAGCTGTTTATTGATTAGAGCTTATTCTGACTGCAGTAAGATGAAATCTCAAAGTAATTTTAATTTGCTTTTTCCTAACCATTAAGAATGATCAACATTTTCTGACCTATGTCTTAGCCATTTTTATATCTTCTTTTTGAGAACTGTCTGTTCAAATCAAGAGCCCACTTTTCAACTGAGTCATCTGATTCATTGCATTTGCATTAGTACTTATTATTGTTTCTTTGTATATTCTGAATATTAATCCTTTATATGATGTGCAGCTGCCCACTCTGTGGACTTCATCTTCACTTGTTTCTTTTGCTGCACAGAAACTTTTCAAGTTTTTGAGGTGCCATCTGTGAGTTGTTGGACTTAATTCCTGAGTGAATGGAGTTCTATACCAAAAATATTTTCCTGCACGTCTCTATTGTGTAGGGTACCACTTATGTTTCCTCTAGCAATTCCAGCGATTCAGGTTTCACATAAAGTCTTTGATCCATTTGGAGTTCCTTTCTTTTCTGTTTTTAAATCGGATGACAGAGTCAAGTGTAGCTTCATTCTCCTACACATGCACATTCAGTTTTCCCAGTACCACTTGTTCAAGATCTTCTTTTCTCTCTATGCAACCACTATGGAAACCAGTGTGGGAAATTCTCAGAAAGATAAAGATTTACCATATGATTCACGTACACCACACAGGGGCTATGTGGGGAACACGGCAAAAACTGGAGCAGCAGACTTTAACTGAGGGGAGGGATGGGAGGACACCACAAAGCAAAAGGGAAGGAGGAGAGATAAATATCATTAAGAATGGCTGAAAAAGTCATGAGGAATATATTACTTTATGTTTACTTAAAATATGTATTATATGAATATATGTAAGTTTATGAGTAGACACATGTATCTAGATTAAAATAATTTACACTAGATTAAAATAATTTAAAATATCTAAATACATTCTCCTCCAAATTCCAGTAATACATGTACACATACATGTTTATATGTATGTACGTATATTGTGTGTGTGTGTGTGTGTGTGTGTGTGTGTGTGTGTGTGTGCCTAAATATATATTGCATTTTTGGTAGTTTGAACAAAACTTTAAAAAACGTTCCTACTCACTCCTTTTTAGTATATTTAATTAATAAAGCACATTTAGAATAATTTGATATTCACAGACAAAGTTTGAGTAAATAAAAGCCCTGATTTAGACATACTTTTTCAGCAAAGACACACACACACACAAACATATGTACACACACACACACACCCCACCACCACCACAACAACAACAAAAATAACAGGACCACATGCTAAAACAACAAAGTAACAGGAATCAACAAAACTGTTCATTGATATCTCTCAACATCAATGGTAAATAAGATCTATCCTTTTGCAACATTCAGGAAAAACACCTTAAAATTTCAGTATCTAACAAATACTTGAAATAAAAATAATCAGAAGAAAAAGGGAAGGACAGTAAATACTTAAAGAAAAAAATTCACCAAGAGGCGATGTAATTCTTAATATCTATGCCCCAAACATAAGCACACCCAAGTTCATCAAAGAAACACTATCACAACTTAAAACACATACTGACCCTCATGCACTGATAGTGGGAGACTTCAACAATCCACTCGACCCAATAGACAGGTCATCCAGACAGCAAGTACACTGAGAAATGCTGAAACCAACCAACACCATAAACCAAATGCCCTAATAGATATCTATAGAACATTTCACACAAACATACAAGAACACACTTTTTCTTAACACCTTATGAAAATTTCTCCAAACTGACCACATACTTGGACACAAAGCCAGTCTCAATTGATGTGAGAAAATTGAAATAACTCCCTGCATCCTATCAGGCAGCCTCAGATTAAATCTGGACATCAATAGCAACAGAAACAATAGAAAGCCTACAAATTCATGGAAAGGAAACAAATCTCTACAAAATGAAAAATGAGCCAAAACAGAAATTAAAAAGAAAATTTTTAGAATTGAATGAAAATGAATACACAATATACTCACATTTATGAGACAAAATGAAGGTAGTTATAAAAGGCAAATAATAGCACTAAGAACTTAAGTGGGGTGGGGGGGGGGGAAAGAGAAAAGATACTGATCTCATACTAGTGACTGAAGAGCACTTCTGAAAGCTCTGAAACAGAAGGAAACACATCCAAGAGGAGTATATGGCAAGAAATAGTCAAACTCATAGGTCAAGTCAATAAAATAAAATCAACAAGAATTTAAAAATAGAATCAATGAAACATACAGTTGATTCTTTGAGAAAATCAGTAAGACTAACAAAACCTTAAACAAATTAACTAAAAGGTGCAGAGAGAATATCCAAATTAACAAAATCAGAAAAGAAAAAGGGGACATAATAGAACTGAGGAAATGCACAGAATCACGACATACTTTAAAATCTGTACACCACATAATTGGAATATCTAAAAGAAATGAATAATTTTCTCAATTCATATAATTTACAAAAGTTAATTCAAGATCAGATAAGCAATTTAAAAATATCTATATCTATAGTGAAACAGAAACAATCATTAAATGTTTCTTTAAAAAAAAATCCAGGTAAAGATGGGTACTGCAGAATTCCATCAGACTTTCAAGAAGAGTTAATGTCAACACTCCTCAAATTATTCCACAAAACACGAACAGAAGGAACACTGCCCAATTAATTTTAGAACACTGTTATTCTGACTCCCAAACCATATAAATACAGAACAATAAAGAAAATTGCAAACCAAATTTCCTCATGAACATAAGTGTACAAGTCTCAATAAAATATTTCCAAACTGAATCCAAGAACACAGGAAAAAGACCATTCACCAATATCAAGTACGCTTCACCCCAAAGATGCAGGGATGATTCAACATACATAAAATCAACAATCATAATCCACCATATAAACAAACTGAAAGACAAAAAGCACATGGTCACCATATGAGATGCCAGAAAAGCCTTTAAGAAACTCCAATAGCCCTTCATGATAAAAGTCCTGGAGAGATTAAGGATACAAGTGACCTACCCAAACATAATAAAGGCAGTTCACAGAAAGCTCAACACCAACGGGAAATTAAAAAGAGAGAAATTCAAAGCAACTCCCCTAAAACTAGGAGCGAGATAAGGTTATCCACTCTCTATATACCTTTTTGATAAAGTACTTTGAAGTAATATATTTATAGTATTGCCAGAGTAATATGACAATTCAGTGGAATCAAAAGGGTACCAATAGGAAAGGAAGAAGTTAACATACATTTATTTGCAGGTAATATGATAGTATACATAAGTGAACCTAAAATTTCCACTGCAAAACTCCTACAGGTGACAAACACTTTTGGCAAAGTGACTGGATTCCAAATTAACTCCTATATAAAAATGGCAAATGGACTGAGAAGGAAATCAAGAAAACAACATCCTTCACAATAGCCTCAAGTAATATAAAATATCTTATGATAACTTTAACCAAGCAAAGTAAACAAAGGCACATAACCTTCATCCTACCACAGAGACACTTGCTCAACCATGTTGTCTTATTCATAATAGACAGAAATTGGAAACTTAGATGCCCCTCAGCAGAGAATGGATGAAGATAATGTGGTACATATACACAATGGAGTATTATCCAGACATTTAAAAAACAGCATCATGAATTTATAGGTAAAGTGCTAGAACTAGAAAAAAAAAGTTATTTGTAGAAAACAAAATATGTTATTTATTCACTGATATGTGGATATTAGAACCACCAAAAAACAAATACCGTCACCAAGACTATAGGTTGTTCTCTACACACTGAAGACAAAGCCCCATTGCTGAGGTCAACATTTAAACAACTTATTGAACATAGAGAAATCAACCTGGTGCCTACACAGATCCTTCACTCTAGTCTTTTAGTGTGTTTGGTACAGGAAAAAACTCTGTAGGCTATCAAAGAAGAAACATAAACATCAACCAAGACACAATGAGCTCCTGATCACAAGATTGATAGTGTAATGGTGGCACAAAGCTCGTGGGATTAATTAACAAGAGTCTGACTTAATTTAAAGCCCACTCCTGCCTGAACCCATACTCGGCAATGTTTAGGTGACCAAGAACCTGAGACAAGATTGCCCAGAGTTTTAGGGTAAAACCAAGTACTACTGTTTTAAAATACTACTACTACCCTCACAACCACCACTACCATCACCAATAATAATAATAAGACAATAAATTTGACTCCTAGTGACATTCTGCTGTACGTATAGATCAGTGCTTTACTCAGAAGTTTCCTCCTGCAGCTGACTGCCATCAAATACAAATACAGAGACCTAAAGCTAGATGTTATACAGAGTGAGACACACTGGTACATTCAGCACTAAATGGGATGTCTCCATAAAATCCCTCCCCACAGAGTTCAGGCAACCTTATGAAGGAGGGAGCAGAAAAAGTGTAAGAGCCAGTGGGGATGAAGGACACCAAGGAAGCAAGGCTGTCTAACACCATACTAACAAAGCCCGTATGAATTCAGAGACTGAGAAAGCAAGCAATGTACCTACACAGGTCTCCAACAGATGGAGTCTTAGAGCTGAAAGAAGTGGCTACGTGCCCCCAGGTCACAAACATGAGGACAAGTTCTAGAAGCTTTGCTGGACAACATTTCAAAGACCGATGGCTCCCCAGCATGATCTTTGGACATCCAGAACAGCTGTTGAGGCTTTGCTTGAAAAGTTCCAAAGATCCCTAGCTGATCACCACTGCCCTTAAATATTATGTATGGTCCAGGTGTAATTTTGCCTAAAAATACTTTGAAATCTGCTTTTTCTCCTAAAACTACCTTTCTATTTCTCACTTTGAGTCCAACCCTAATGAAATATACACTGGAAAACTTTTTCCCATAGAAAATGTTGAAAGAAGGCATCTGGCAAAAGGCATCTCAAAAGACAATGAGATAGTCTTGGCTGACTATTGTGAGCAGCCAAGCAAAAACTGCTTGAAAAGAAAGTTAGGACCTTTACATAACAGTACTTGGTTAGATATTGTTAGCTGTAGAAAAATAAAACTTGATTCTTTAAAATCTGTTCTGAAAAGAATAGAAGGTGAGCATGGAACGTCATGATTTACAGATATTTTACAACATTTGGCAGTTAGCCTAAGCTTGGATAGCACACCTGTTGTTTTGGGCCTGGAAGTAAGTCAAAATTTTCTGTGTTAAGGACATTTAGTTTCTATGTCGCTATGACAATCATGTAAACACAATGGCTTTAGCCAGAGGAAATTTATGATTAAATATTCTTGAGTATTGTTTAAGAAATAATAATCAGGTCATGCTGACTATTGCTTCAAAATTGATTGACTTTTGCTATACGCTTTATTGTAGGTTATACAGAATTGTTTGTATTTCTTTGTTAAATTGTTTTGTTGATTTCTAAATGCTCTACTGATTGTAAAAGATGAGAAAATCATGATGTAACCTGTAATTTAAAAAAACTGAATCGCACTTTAAATAAAGTACTGGGGTTGGCCAAGAAGACAGCAGAAGAGAAATAAAGTTCTCCTGGACTAGAAGACCTTTCAGTTTGCAATGCAATTTATGTCTGAGCCTAAATATTTCTTTTCCCTTCTGTTCCTCCATCTCTCCTCAACAATTAGTTCTCCTCTGACTAATTGTTCACCAACAGCTGTTCCTTTAACCAGCTGTTCCTTGCCTGCTCAATTTTCCCTACTGAGGAACCACCAAGACTTTCTCTTCTTTGATCTCAAAGCTGGTCTACAGGAACCCACCTCCACTGCATCTCTAAGCCTGAATTGATAACCACTTGCCAATGAAAATTTAGTTCCCTCCATGGTCTCCCCAGGAAAATAAGTTACTCTTAAGTGTAGGCTCCATGCCCAGTAGTAGATGGCCAATAAAAAATGAACTCAAAGGCATCTATGGAGATTCCTTGTCTCATAACATCCTGAGACAATTCCTTTCATTATTATTATTAAAAAGATTCTTCCTTTTATTTTTTCATTTATCTTATTCTCATTTTTATTTATTATTATTTATTATCATTGTCTTGGTTGATGTCTGTGTATCTTCCTATCATCACCATTGTTATTATCAGATTACTCTTCCTTTTATTTTTTATTTTATCATATTTTTTAAATTTTTATTTATTTATATGTTTTTCCCTTCTCCTCTTACCCTGCAGGTCCTTTGTGGCTATATTTTAATTTCCAGTTTAGTGTTTTCATTAGATTCCTGAGTGTGAAAACAAGTGAGTCTCTTTCTCTTGGGCTTTTTTCCTTCTGTTTGTTCATGTTGTCCAATTCTGATGTCATTTATTTTAGTATTATTATATTTTATATTATTATACCACAGAAGCCTGTTTATTTTCTAATAGGAGAGGATGGGAGGGAAGGTGGGGTGGACGTAGGAATAGAGGCAGGGCAATCTGTATTCAGGATATGTGTGTGGGGAAAATATTTTCAATAGGAGGAAAAATGTTAAAGCCTGTATTTTTAATTTTCAGTCCTTTAATAGTAAAAAGACAAAGGCTAAAACAAAAACAGAAGAAAAGACAAACATGCATAGGCAGTATGTACACTGCACTAATTCCTTTTTTTGTCTTTGTTTTGTTTTGTTTTGTTTTGGAGACAGGGTTTCTCTGTGTAGCCTTGGCTGTCCTGGACTCACTTTGTAGACTAGGCTGGCCTCGAACTCACAGAGATTCGCCTGCCTCTGCCTCCCAAGTGCTGGGATTAAAGGCATGCGGTACCACCCCCTAGCTAAATTCCTTTTTTAAAAAGTGTGTTTATTTTATGTATATGAATCTTTACATGTATGTATGTATGTATGTATGTATGTATGTATGTGTACCATATGTGTTCCTGGAGCTCAAAGAGGTGAGAAGAGGATTTCAGATGCCCTGACTGAATTTGCAGACAGCTGAGAAATGCCATGTTGGTGCTGGAAACCAAGCCTACATCCTCTGCAAAAGTGTCAAGTGTTCTTAACCACTGAACCGTGTCTCTAGACCCATCAGTTCTTAGTGTGGTCTCAGGGAGGTACTGGGTTAGACACAAGGAGTATCAACAATGAACACTGAAGGGATGAAAGTGAGTTCAAACTTAGCCTTTAGCATAATGTATCTCTGGAAAGGAAATTATTCACACTGTTGAAAAAAAAAACAGCATGGTAGGCTACTGTTGAAAGGGTATAAAATTTTTTTAATAGCCTAATCTTTCAGGTTCTTTCTAGATCTCAACTTCTAATTCATTAAGAAAGTAAACTGAGCTTTTTAGTAAAACTTACTATGTTTAACTACAGTTCATGACTATACTACTGAAATGGTAACCTTAAGATCTTAATGTGCAGTTGCTCATGTATTCACCATGTGTTCATCATTTTAAGTGTAGCATTATTATCATGAAGTCAAGAATGCTAAGTGTGACTTAGTTTATAAGTTACAACCAGTTGAGCTTCTGGATAGCTGACAAAACATCATGAAAGCAACTCTTTAAGTATATTCTATACAGAGAACATCAAGTGTCAAGAAGGGGGTCTGTCTTAAATGCAATTGTTATGGTGTCACTGTAAAGAGGAACAAAGCTGAAGAAAAAACAGAAAGGCCTAGGTAGGATAAAACCAATACAATTTGGTCACGTCCCAGTCAAAGTCTACAAATCAAGTCACTTGCATTTTATTTACTGAAACCTTTCATACTCATTGTTCTCTCTCCCTCCGCCGCCCCCTCTCCTTATTTTGCTGTGTTAGTTATTAAAGAATGGCAAGTTTGCCCAGTGATACCAAGGACCTTGTTGGGTCATGGTCTGCAAGTGTACACTCATCGTTTTAAAAGGTTGAGTAAGATTTGATGTCAAGCATTGAGCACAATAAGTGAAAGTTTTAAATCATTCTTCTAAAGGTTTTAGTCATTAAAAATTATCTTTTCAAAAATATTTCACCATCTTTTCAGAATTTTTTTCTTCACTAGATTTAGATTTATACTCTAATCTGTGTCATAGTCTTTAAAGACACTGAGACATGTTCCTATATTCAGTGGTCAAATAAGTAGAGCACACAAAGGTCTAGAGAGTCAGTAGATCATGGAGACACTCTGCGAGAAAAGTTTTCATATAAACCAAGGAAAGGGGCATTTGAATTGACCCTTGAAGAAGCTAAAAATATTTTAGAGGTATTCAAAGAAAGATGGGCTTTTTCAAGAAGAAAAAATGAGTAAAGACAAATCACAGGACTGTTGAGTTCATGTATCTATAGCTTTGGGGAGCATATTTCATATAGAAGACATAATATACAGTAAAGCCAAGATGGCATATAAATTGCTAAACAGATTGAGGAAGATCCAAACACAGGTCATCTAAAGTTGTGAGCACCTGAAATTGAAAACAAAAAACACACTGAAGCCAGATTTGGTGGGTCTACTAGGCTAAATTGTAAAGCCTGAATTACCATGAAGAGGTGAGGAGTTCATGAACAAATTTAAGTACAATAAAGACAAGATGATGTTTTTGGAAGACAGCTGTATTAAAAGCTAGAAAGAATGTATCTAGAGGTTATTGCAACAATCCAGGAAAGTTATGAAATGTATCGTTTACTTCTGCATATTCCCCTAGAAAGGAAATCGATAACCCACTATTTACAAATAAAAGCCAAAACACATGGATTATGTGGCCAGCTCAACGTCACACCCAGAAAGGACTGAGCAAAGATCTGAAACTAAACACTTTGAGATTTAAGCATTTAGTCACTCTGTTTTTATTTTGTTCTTTTCCAGTTCCCACCATTGCTATGTCTGGCTACTAATACAATGATTTAAGACAAAAACTACATTGTGAAGATTTCAAGGAAGAATAAAGCATTCAGGAAAGTTTTCACCAATAATAAATGATGAAATAAAGACAATTAGATGAGTACTTAGAAAAAAGGGAAATTACACTTAGCAATTTAGATTTCTACAATGAAGACAATTTTGACATAATCAATCATGTTCAACACTCTCAGAAGCCACAATGCTATATAAGATATAAGATTTCAGCAAGTAATTTTACCATGTTTTGAAATTAGTGTCCATATGTTAACGTAAACAAAAGTCTAAATAAAAAAGTAAGCTGATTTTAAATCAACAGAACACAACTTATACTCTAGTAAAGGTGATATCATAATACATAATAAAAAAATATTTTAAATGACAGTGCCTTAGCAGATCTTTAAAAACATGTGACATAAAACTACATGGCAATTTCACAAAAATGTTCATTAACTAAGTAATATATATTTGGCAGCTATTTATAACATATCATTTTTCCTTTTTTCAGATATAGATTTAAATTTCATTTAATAAAAAAATCATAAGAAAAAGAAACCATCAACTTAGCATTTGAAATATCTACAAAGGTATGTACTAAAAGTCGTTTTTTAAAATTCCCTTAAACAGAGGTACTTGACATAGAAGAAAAAATCCAAATAGTTCAGTTAGGAAAAGTCAATCGCATAGCTGCAAAATACAATCAAACTTCTAATTTCAATTCACTGGATTGACAAAAGTCTTTGCTATACCACTAACACAGGGTTCATATCCAAAATAAAATAAAATAGAAACTTTATTTAAAGTAGATGTATGTAATGCACTTTTACCTGGCCTTGCCAACACTAAATAATTAAGCCTGGGCTAAAAGAGACCCTGTGTTAACAAAAAAATGGAAGTAATGAGATTAAATATGGCCGAAATACATTATATACATGCATAAAGATGACATGATGGCTAACATGAGACTATTGCTATGTAATAAAACTTTTAAAATACTGATTTAGCTATATTTATTGAAAAAATCATGATATGTCATTAAGTTTGAAAAAATAAAAATTTCAGACAAAATCTTATAATTATCATGATAGGAAGGAGAAAGGATGATAAAAGAAAATAAGAATAAAATTTTTTGTCCCCTTTAAACCCACAAGGTATGTGGCAGATCTTCAGTGGATGCCTGATACTTAAATAGCATTGAAACCTACATACGACATATTTGTTCCTACCTGCCCTGCAGCAATATTGCCAAACATGCCCAAAATGTTTTATTTGTGTACTAATTTGGTATCACTCCTCTTGCCCTTTGGAATCATAAGGAAAAGGGGGACAGAATCACATGACCATAAACACTGTAATAGAATAAAAGTTAACGTAATAACTGCAACAGTTACTAAGTAGTAGTAAATACAGTGTGGATGCACTGATGAAACAAGATTCACATTCCAGGCAGGAAAACAGAAGCTTCCAATACTTAATTCAAAAAGACAAGGAACTGAAAACAAAAGAAATGAACCAGAAAGATGACTCAGACTGTTTAAGCACAGGCCTGACAATCTGAGTTCAGTTCCAAGACGCAAGTGGTAGAAGGAAACTGACATCAAAAAATTGTCCTTTGCCCTCTATATGCTCTCAGTGCCATCTGCCCATAAACACCGATTCTCTGCATGCTAGGCACATCCTTAGCTACACCCTTAGCCCTAATCAGTGAATTTTATAAATATCTGAACCAAGTGTACCATAATGTGGATATAAGCATCACTGACTGCAGTTCATTTTCTTCTTGTATACATTTTTAAAGTGTGAACTATAAAAAATTTTTAATTTAAAAATATCAGATTACAAGGAACTATAGGTAACTGCAGATAAAGGAGACTACTAGAGACTAAAGTAATTTACTTCTTCAAAGGAGAAGATTTAATGGAATTACGAAGTAATGCGCTTTTAAGTCAATCCAAGAAGTTAACATGTATCACATTAAGCCAGTAATTAACCTTTAAAATAACCTTAAAAAACAAAAACATAACAAGGTTTTAGAAAATGGCTCAGCAGGCAAAGTACTTGCTTAGTAAAAAATGAGGACCTGAGTTCAGATGCCCAGCAACCATGTAAAAGTCACAGAAGCAGACAAGATCTCCATAGCTTGCTGTATCAGTGAGCTCCAGATTCAGTGTGAGATCCTGTCTCAAAAACAAGACAGACTAAATCCCGGCAGGAATTGGTTGGTTTCTGCCACAAGTGTTGCCAGTATTATATCAGTAGGCCTATCCTGCCAGACCAGTCACTGTAACAGCTCACTTGTTTCCTTGGTAGCAGGGATATAGCTTCCAAGAGGCTACCCATGCTTCAACAGAGTGCTCCGTACATGAGGATACTCAGTGGGCTTAACAAAAACATAGCACATGAAGTTGGAAAGTAAAAGGTATTCACAGATAGGGTGAGGACAGAGGGGAGGGGTAGGAGTGGATTTTGTCAAAACACATAGGCATGCATAATAGTGTAACAATTAAAATAATAAATGTTGTTTTACATTTGGGCTTGGTGGTGCACACTTTTAATCCCAGCTTGCAGGGAGGCAGAGGCAGGCAGATTGCTGTGAGTTTATGGCAAGGTTGGTCTGCAAAGTGAGTCCAGGACAGTCAAGACTACATAGAGAAACCCTGTCTTGAAAAACAAAACAAACAAACAAAAATGTACTCATAGCAAAATAAGTAAAAAAAAAAAAAAAACAAACATGAAGGACGACAGAGGACTATATATGTGCACAGGAAAGTGCACCTGAATATACACATACATGGATGCATACATTATACACACAAAACAAATTCCAGCAATTAAACACATTTTTTTCACAACCCTCTTGCCTTGTGAGATTTCTCATCTTCCTAGATATGCTCAGAGTCCTAATCTTCTAAAATGCTTTGCTCCTCTCTTTCCTAACTGCAAATTATCCATTCTTTTATAGCCTGTCTCATTTTTATTAGTTATCAATTATTTCTACAATTAATTTACTAGGTAACTCATATCATTCACATCATCCATACATGCATGCATGCATACATACATACATACATACATACATGCATACATACAGGAGGAAGTGGAATTTATTTCTTTACAAATCTTTAGCTTTCCAACTTCCCTGCAGAGGACTGGGAGGATGTAAGAGGCAGTGGTAGTCAGGAAAGAGGACAGTAGAGTACACATGAAAGAGCACAGAGAGGAAAGCAGAATACAAGAGAATAACTGAATGAGAACTGTAGCTTTCTATGTTTTAAGTAGTATATAAGGCTATTAAGGCAGGTCTGGGGTTTTGTCTTACTGCTTTTTGGTCTGTTTGTTTGTTTTTGGTTTTGTTTTGTTTTGTTTGTCCTGAGTCAGAGTTTCCTGCAGTCCAGGCTGGCCTCAAACCTATGTAATCAGCATGCATGTGTGCACACTTGCGGGCATGCATGTGTGCACGTGTGGACGCGCACACACATACACACACACACACTCCACATATAAGAGAATGAATAATTGTCTTGAGTTTAGCTTACCTCACTTACTTTTCTAACAGAAATGCTGAATTCTTCAGGTTTAAAGGAGTGAAACGACTAAAGCTCAAATAGGGATCCTATCATAGTTGGGTGGAACTATTGTGTGATTTAGAAAAAAAAAAACCCAAGAATACCTATTTAGGCAGCGGCAATGGAATACTCTGCTATCTGAATCTTTCTTTTTGATCTCCAATTACTGCACGTATTTGTGACATACAGAACACAATACAAACGTTCAGGCTGGTTAAATTAGAAAGGCTCAGGAACACTCCGATAAATGAAAATGGGGAAATTCATCTCCGAATGCATATTACCCATCAACCATTCAAAGTGAGCCAAAGAGAATATGGAAAAGAAATCTATGAATTCATTGTGCTAAGTTAGTACACACAAAACAAACCAAGAGTCACTCTATTTTATGTTTTCCTCTTTTTATTAAATTTTTTTAGTCAAGTGTGCTGGCTAGTTTTATGGCAACTTGACACAAGCTACAGTCGTGTTAAGAGATAACTTTTTTCCATTGAGAAATGTCTCCATATAATCGGGCTGAAGGCAAGCTTGTAGGGCATTTTCTTCATGAATGATGTGGGAGGTCCCAGTCCACATGGGGCCATCCCAGGGTTGGTGGTCCTGAGTTCTAGAAGAAAGCAGGCTGATTAAGCCAGTCAGTAAGAACACTCCTCCATAGCCTTTGCCTCAGGTTATGCTTCCAGGTTCCTGCCCTGCTTGAGTTCTTGCCCTCACTGCTTTTGATGATGAACAGTTAAACGGAAATGTGACTAAAATAAACCCTTTCCTCTTTGAGTTGTTTTGTCACAGTGTTTCGTAACAATAGTAATCCTAAGATAAATTGGTGCCCAGATTCCAAGGCACTGCTGTGACAGAGCGGACCATGTAGCTTTGGGGAGGACTGTGGAACTTTGGACTTGAACAGCCACTGAGTGTTGAGAGCTCAATGGGCTGTAGAAGTGTAGATGAGTGTTGAGAACAATGCGAACTGTGGAGGGCTGGCTTGTGAAGTATCCAAAACACCTTAATGACTCGATCAAGAACA
Source organism: Acomys minous (assembly GCF_964271855.1). Lineage (NCBI taxonomy): Eukaryota > Metazoa > Chordata > Mammalia > Rodentia > Muridae > Acomys > Acomys minous. The sequence continues at coordinate 15,368,883 of NC_140487.1, forward strand.
TTTGCTATTTAGAGTTTAGAATCTGTAGTTTGGTTAGCTCCTTGTGATTAACAAGAGACCAGTACCACTACAGTAAAACATCTGCTTTGCTGGGACAATGGATGCTGGTCAGCTGAAGCTAACAAATTAGCAGTGATTAAGAAGAGACCAGCATTATTTAGGTGAAATCTTCTGGGAAGTGTTTCCTACGTGCCCAGAGATGTGTTCCAAAGTTGGCCAAGGTTGTACCTCATGCTGACAGCTGGGCTTGGTAGTGTAAAAAATCATCCAGGTTATGGTTTTGATGGCATAAGGGGCCATGAACAGCATTGGAGGCCGGGCACTGTGAAAGGCCAGTGTAAGTAATTGATAAAGGTGTAGCCTCAGTAGCAGTTGAAGCTCCAGGACCAAAGGAGTCAATGAAGAGAAATTGAAGCTTAGCACCATGAATAGAGCCCAGGATAGGTTACTGGTCAAAGTGCAGTCCAACTGTAGCGAGAGGCTCGGTATTTTGGAGATCCCAGTACCATGAGATGGCCACCAAGTACAGCAGCAGCAGTGGTGTGGAGCCAATGGAGCCATGAAGACAAACTGTGTATGCTGCTGAGGGCAGAGCCCAAGGAGTGACCAAAGCCCTCAGGAGGACCTTGAGTGAGCCCCACCCATTGGATACTGAGTTATTTGCAGCTAGGTTTTAGTTTTGCTTTGTTCAGATTGTGACTTGTTCTTTCCTCTTGAAGTAAAAAAAAAAAAGTTTACTTTTTACTTTATAGGAGTCCACAATTGAGAGACACTGAATTTTAAAAGACTCTGGCATTTAAAAGAGTGGATGTTTTAAAGAGGCTGACTTTTTAAGTGTTTCATTTTGAAGACTATGGGACTTTTAAAGTTTTTTAAATGTTTTATACTGTAATGTCAATATTAATGTGTGAGTTTTGGGGATGAACAAGAAAAGAAAGGTTGTAGTTTAACAGTGAGGAATTTGTGTGTGAAGCTAAAAAGCAGTCAGTTGTGCTGGTTATTTTTATGTCAACTTGGCACAATCTAGAGTCATGTTAGAGATAACTCTTATTTTCTCAATTGAGAGATGCTGCAGGTAAGCCTGTAGAGCATTCTCTTAGTGACTAATTGTGAGCGTGCCTAGTCTATTGCTGGTAGAGCCACCCATGGGCTGGTGGTTCTGGGTTCGGTGGAACTTGGAACACACTGATTTGGCTAACTTGGCTGCCCAACAATCTCCCTGGATACTTCTGTTTCCACCTCATAATTATATATACAGGTTACTGTGCTCAGCTTGCTTACATAGGTTCAGATATCAAACTTAGGTTTATGTTGTACAGCAAGCACATTGCTTATTGAAAAATCTACTCAGCCCCCAAAATTGCTTTTGTTTTGTTTGTTTTTTGGCAAAGTCTGACTAAGTCACTCTGACTGGCCTGGAACTCCCTGTACATTGAGCAGCCCTGCCCAGAAATCACAGAGGTCCACCTGGCTCTGCTTCCCAAATATTGAAATTAATAACATGAACCACCTTCCCAGCCCCAAAAGGGCATTTGTGACCCAAATCTTCTATCAGGTATTCCTTGTAAACTCTGAAGAAGGTGATTGAATAGACAGAAATTAATGTGAAAAATAATCCACTAGCTCTTTCCCTAATTCTAGGCATTTATATTAGTTACAAATATTTTCAAATACTAAAAAAAGTACCATGAAGAGCATTCCTATATGTAAGTTGTGGTATTAAGGGATCAAACCTATTAAGGAAAGATAAACATATTTTCTTTCATATGTAGTTCCCAGATATTATGCATTCACAAAGTCATGTATGTATGTATGGTGTGTGTGTGTGTGTGTGTGTGTGTGTGTGTGTGTATAATAAAAAGCAGAAGGGAAAAACTGTAAGGCAGCAATTCTCAAGCTGTGTACCATGACCCCTTTGGGCAAAATAACCCTTTCACAGGCGTCACATATCAGATATTCTATATATCAGATGTTTACATTATAATTCATATCAGTAGAAAAATTACAGTTATGATGTTGCACTGAAAATAATTTTATGGTTGCGGATCACCACAACATGAGGAACTGTATTAAAGGACTACAGCATTAGGAAGGCTGAGAACCACTGCTCTAAGGAAACAAAGGGGACAAGAGAAGGGACGTAGGATGGGAAATACAAACTGGTATGGAAATGTCCTTGTGTAACACAGGGCAATGCACACTGAATGCAATCAATAAAATAAACTGGGCAAATATACACCTGGGAAGAGCCTTGTAAGTACCAGATCTTTAGTAACCTCCGCGTCACATTTAATGCCTTTGGTTTTTATTGCTAGGCTGATGTCCAGAAAAATCAGACTTATTTAATTTCCTACTATTATGATACGTTAATGTACTTCCATGTGCTTGTCTGGCTCTCTAAACGAGAGTGATCCATTTCCTGAAATTATGTGTTGCATCTTTGTGTCAGTACCTTCATCCAGACACCATCAGTTCTTTGCAGCTCAGTGGGCAATATTTTTCTAACTGCTGCAGCATCATTACTACAAAGAATAGTTAATAATAATTAGTTTTTTAATGGAGGTCCCCCAAATTCTGTTCTCATTTTCTAGCGTGACCTCATGTTTTAAGAAAACATACTCCAGAATTGGGCTGATGCTATAAGATGCCTCTCAGCGCTGCCTGTGAACCAGCAGCTGTTCTCAATCACAGCATCACTTTCAGCCCGATAACCACTAAAATCTCTGCCCTGTGGTTTCCTGGAAATGCCATAATCCTTCAAATGCCACGCTAAATTGAGAGAGAGAACTATCAGTGCCTGCACAGTCATGTAAAAGGATGAGCATGCACTGAGTGAGACGTTCTGGAAGAGCAGCAACCTTCCCCTGGATGTGTCTGCCTCCCATTACCTTTTTGACACAAAATGCTGCAAAATGATTTAATGGTGGCATTTTGTTTTGCTGACTTTCCTTTTTTTCATTATACTGAAACAAAAGTTAGGTCATGAATGTAGGGGAAGAGTGGCCAAGCCTGAATTCTATAATAAGAATCTGTTTTGAAAGTAAATTAATAAAAATATTAAGAAATGTGCAAAAAATGTGCATTTCTCCCTTTTATTTGTATATGAATGTTAACATACAGAATAGTTACCTCAATTATATTGTCTAATTTACCTTTTCTTATCATTGTCTTTCTTTTCTCAAGTAAACTGTGATAATAATGCCATTTGAATAAATCAGAAAAGCTTTATAGCTTTATTTAAATTATTATGCACACAAACCTGCTTCATGTGATATCCTGCCTTTGTTCCTCATTGTGGCCACATATGGCCACTAGAACAGTGAAGCTGTACACATAGACTCCACACTCTAAAAGGTGGATGCCTACGAACTTTGAGGTTCACATTTCTGTTCGGAATAAATGTCATCCTTTTGTCATACATACTAAAGGACAGAGCTTGCTTGTACCTGTAGCAGCATACCAAATACAACTGGATAAATTGGCAGGCTGCAGCTTGTCTTCTGCACTTACATTCCTTGCTTTTAATATGGAATACCTGTTTGTGTGCCCAGCCACACAGCTGTTTTGAAAAGATAGTTTGTTATACGTGCATAATTTTAGTATCTCCTCTAAAGAGAACAGTACATTAGGTTGTGCTTAGCTGAGCATCCTTTTATCCTTCCTTTTGCCCTCAGCTCTTGATAAAGATAGTACTTTAGCTAACAAAAGTTGGAGTATCTCAGTCACGATGCCATCCATTGTTTCTTCTCCCCTGACTTACATCATTTCATCAGACTTCATTGTTGTCTAAGAACTCTGGGATGAATTAGATTCCATTTGCTGATGAATATTATCAGTTGCTTTTTCTTCTAAATATCTTTTTTAATGTAATTTCTTTATTTCTTTTAAGATTTATTTATTTATTTATTACATATACAGTGCGCTGCTTGCACACCAGAAGGGGGCACCAGATCTCAAGATACATGGTTACGAGCCACCATATGGTTGCTGGGAAGTGAACTCAGGACCTCTGGAAAAGTAGACAGTGTTCTTAACCGGTGAACCATCTATCCAGCCCTCTCCTAAATATCCTTTTTTTTTTTTTTTTGGTTTTTTTGAGACAGGGTTTCTCTGTGTAGCCTTGACTGTCCGGGACACACTTTGTAGACCAGGCTGGCCTTGAACTCAAAGCAATCCACCTGCCTCTGCCTCAGGAGTGCTGTTTTAAAGGCATGCGCCACCACACCCGGCTTCTCCTAAATATCTTAATAGAAGGATTTATGTTTTGGTTAGAAGTTCATTATCTTCTTTTATCTTACTTAATTTTATTCAAACTGTTGTCTAGAAAATACTGACTAATTAGGACATTATGCAATGCAGCTCTGTATGATATTCAAATACATATGAGTAAAGCACTTTGTTAGTGATGCGATCTCAATGTGCTATAGGGGCTGATCAAGCACACTGGAGGGCCATAGAGTAAAAAGCCTTGAATTTGGAATACAGAGAAAATTTCTAAACAGCCATATAATCGCAAAGGTACCTGCTGTATGTAGAAACACCTACATTCATCTTTAAATCCTATTAAATGCATCATAATATGAAAAGCTACATCTGTAATTGATAATCATAATTTATTTCAGTTTAGGATAAATGTAGTTGTTGCTGGAAACTGTTTCAGGGTTAGGACCTAAAATGAAGAGCAATCTCATATCAGCCAGCAAAATGGCTACTAACATTACAGAGAGGAGAAGATACACTACACTGACCTAGAGAACATAAATCATGTTTATCTATAAACACTTTTTAATCAGCTTGTTTTGAACAAAGAACACAAGCTCGTGAAGTTAAAGCAAAATTCTACTATAGCCCTACTAAGCTCTTCTTAGTAAACAATAATAAACAATAAATGAGAAGCAAATGCCTTATAATTAACTCAGACTTTTGACAAGATATAGTCTGCAAAATGTGTAAGATCAGACTGTAAAAAATATTACGGGTTAATAATATTAAAAATAGTAATCACTATCATATTCTATGCTGGGCATAGCAGCACACACCTTTAATTCCAGCACTTGGGAGGCTAAGGCAGGCAGATCGATGTGAGTTCAAAGCCAGCCTGGTCTACAAAACGAGTCCAGGACAGCCAAGGCCAACAGAGAGAAACCCTGTCTCAAAAAACCAAAAAACAGAATTTCTTACTCTGAGTAAGATATAAAATTTTACATTTCTAATATTTTTGTTTCTTATGCCCAATATTTATGAGAAAATATGTGAACAAAAATATGAGACTTAAAAATTTCTCAAATTAATTTTGGGGGCGAGGCAGGTCTATAAAGTACTGGCTGTTTAAAATGAAGTCCTGAGTTTGACCCCTCAAACCCATTTTTTTATTAAGAAAAATAGCAAGAAAAAGCCAGCTGTGATGGCATTTATAATTCTAGTGCTGGGGAAGACAGATAAGTGATGCTCTGTGCCCACTGGCTGGCCAGCCACAACTACATGGAAACTACAGGCCACTGATAGACTTTGTTTTAAAATCAAGGTAGACTGCTTGCAAGAAAAGATAACCAATGTTGACCTCTGACTTCCATACACAGGTAACCAAACACACCAGACAACTTCACAACCTACACATATTAAGCTAATGTATTGCAGGGCTCCCATCAAAATGAGAAAATTGGTTTTCAGAAATACTATCTGCATTCTTCAAAAACGGACTACCTGCAGGGCCGTACCTGAGTTCAACCTCAGATTAACTGGCTGGCTAATTGGAGTGCTGGAGATTAAACCAGGGTCTTATATAAACTACAACCCTGTGATGGCTGATCTCAACGCTAAGCTGGAGATCTAGAAACGCCAGGGAGAAGAGTCCCTGGGCACGCCTGTGTGGAATTACTAGGCTCACAGAGATGGAATGACATTCCTACCCTGGGCTGGGATCCAGGACAAATAAGAAACTAAGCTGAGCACAAGCATTCATCTCCCTCTGTTTCCCGACCACAGATGCAACCTCAAGCTCCTGCCACCATGACTTCCTTTCCACGATGAACTATACCTTCAAGACCACTGTTTTTTTCTTTTTCTTAAACTGCTTTTGTCAGATCTTTATCAGAGTAATAAGACAAGTGACTAATATAACCTCATCCCATAATCTTCAAGTTGTACCCTTTTGCATTATCCTCACATTTCCTCCTAGTTACTAGTGATTGTCAGATAAATCCCATGTTCTATTTTTCATCACTGACAAAAATACTGACTTAGATAAAAGCAGAAGAAGAATTGAGAAAGTCAAGTCCCTCAGTAAAGTAGAAAATGATTACTCCAGTTGTACTAGTCAACAACCAATCCATCCACGTACATCAACAAGAAAACTAGGATTACACTAATGGCATCTACCAAAGTTAGAGAATGAGGTCAAGAAGGTAAACTGTGTGGGAGGATGTTGGGGGAGGGCGCAGGTCCGATAGTTTCAAGGATGTATGTTTAGTAAGAAAACAGAAATTTAAAAGCGCAATCTTTTAACTAAAATATTTGTGCAGACACAGGAAGGTATCTTTATAGGAGAGCAGGATGACCTACGTCATGCGACTCTGCAGTTCTGACTTCTGAGACAGGAAGTCTGTTCACGGAAGCTACAGAGAAGATGGGATTGATGGCATGAAACTTCTCTGGCAAGGACAAGCTGACATTTTATGAACATTCACACAAAATAGTCTCAATTTCTAAGTTTACTGAAATTCATTCCTTTGTACTGGTGTACTTTAATGAGTTACCTTTCCTAAAATAATAACCCTCCAGATCACAAATAATCAAGAAACCAACTTTTGTGAGGTACATGTGATCCACAAAGTTCATTCACAAAATGAAAGTAGTGACATAAAATGCTTGAATAGGTTTGGTTTGGTTTTGTTTTGTTTTTTTTGCACGAAGTAGTGATTAATTATTTGCCTCTCTAAAGTTTAGTGCTGCACTCAGGTTTCTTTAACCTAGACCAGTAACACGTTGTTCCTAAAACAAAAGAACCACAGAATACTTTCTTAAAAAGGTGAGTAAAATTAACATTACTAATGATTAAAATAGTAAAAGTACACATAGTACCACAACTTTGCTAAACACCAACTTTAAAAAATTATGTGCCATTAAATTTTTTTGTTATATATGTGAGCTAAGTATTTATGTATGTGACATTTAAATATGTACAGACATTATAAGTACAATGTAATTATATTCATTGACTATTAAAATGTTGATGTACCTTAGTATTATCTAAATGTAACCAGCTTCTCAGCCATCAAATATCCCAGAGAAGCATGGACGAAGTTCCATCTCTATCATTAGTGCTATGATCCTTATTCAATATAAAGTAAAAGTAAAGAATAACACAGTGACATATGAAGTTTTATAGAGTAAGGGATTATATTAATAAATCTGATTAATTTTTTTAAAAAGCATGCTTAAGATCCTAGAACTCACTTAACTGAAAAAAAAATGTCTAGGAAGACATAAAACAAAACAAAGCAAAACAAAAATCATGAAATGTGTACTACAAACCAGGTGGTAACGAGTACATTTATCAAAACCAAGTCTGTTTCTTGAGACAGGGTTTCCCTGTGTGCCTATGTAACTCAGCCTGGTTTCTAGGCTCTGACTCACAAGTACTAGGATTAATGGCTTCTGCCACATGCTTGACATTCACAGACAAGACGTAAGCAACAGGGAACAAAAATATAAAATACCTAGCATTGTGGAATTTGGAGCAAGACAGTGCAAGTTTAAATTCATCCCTTTTTAGATATCCAACTTTTGGGAAGTAACTTGACTCTTGTGTTTTAGTTTTCTCACCAAAGCCAACTCAATGGCAGTAACACTGGCTACTTTACTAGGTAGCTAAATAATTTAAGATGAACATATAGAAAGAAATGATGCCAAATTTACCTATTTTGTTATAGTTATTCTTCTTAGTACATGTGGAACATTTACAATTTCCTAGCCAGGTGTTATATCATTGTTTATTGTTCCAGACAACCTACATAGCAGGCATTACTGTTCATCAGTTTTAACAGAAGGTTAAGCAAGAAGAGATGAAGGCAAAGTTTGCAAGTTACAGACATAGTGGTTAAACCAACCATGATTATTAAAAATTCATTATACAATACTGTCTCCTAGAATACAGCAAACACCTGCAGTTTTTAATAAAAGCCAGACACAGCTATATAATAAGAGATCTTGTTTCAAAATTAAAAATAAATTTAAAAAATTGTGGGAGTGATTATTTTAGGGAATGAAAATTACACCTCAGCAGAAGTATTTAAACATAACAGCTGTTTACTCATCAATGGAGCCAGCTGATATTTGTTTTTATTGTCCTATAATAATGAGAGACAGAGCAGCTAGAAAAACAGCTTCCATGTTAAGAGTCCTAGTCAATTATAAAGTAATGTGAAAGGAGTTTATTAAAAATATAGCTTAAAATTATTTTAAAAATAAAGACAACATAAGAAGCAAATATTGTTGGGCACAGTTGCACACACCTGTCAATTTCACCACACAGAAACTAGAGGCAAAGAATCACTATGTCTTTAAGGCTCATCTGGTCTACACTTCCAGGACAAGGTAGGCCTTCCTGTCTCAAGTTCGCCTGTAACAGCTTCCAAAGTCAAATGTTAAAAATACAAGAAAATAAAGTTACAATGAGGTTATAATTATAAATCTTTGTTTAAATATTGGATTTTTTCCCCTTTAAAGAACCCTGTTAAAAATCATTAAACAGAGATGTTTTCAGGCTATGAGTTATAGGAGAGATATACATTTTCAGAGTCATCTTGATATGATACTTGTGATTTGCCTTTTGTATTCAATCTATCATGACAATAAGGAAGATGAAACATGTTGTCAAAATATTAACATAATTTGTTAAAACACTCAGTAAGGCAGTTTGGTGAGACTGTTTTAAAATAAACAACAATAAAAACAAAGAAATATGTGGGGAGTCTGGGCTGTAGTTCAATGACAGAGCATTTCCCTAGCTTGAGCAAGACCTTATTAAGTCACCAGTACAATAAATATGATAAATACTCATTCAAGAAAATAGTATTTCCTATATTAGAGGTTTAAAAAAGTCATTAATGAAACAATTATATAATCAAAACCAAGCAAGTTTATGAATTCTACCAAGTGTAAACTATCTTTCCTTAAAGAAAACAAAAGTAGACTGGTTTTTAAGGCAATCTTAGTGATCCATTTTTAGCAATATTAAGTGACATTAAAACAATGATCAGGCTGGGGCTCTAACTCAAGAGGTAGGGCACTTGCCTACCATGCACCAGGCTGGAAGAGGAAAAAATGCTTTGAAAGAAGTAACTACATGACAGCCAAACTTAGCTGGACTATCTATCTAATCAAATCTCACAGAGAGAAGCTCAATTATGACCCAGGAAATTTACAATCCTACATACTTGTTAGGACAAAAAAAATTAATTAAAAATTTAAGTACTCAGGCTCATTAGCGACTAATACTAGAAATAAAATCTACCATACATGAGTTCTTATTCATGTCCCTCATAGTTTATGATGCACTCAAATTAATTTAGAAGAAAATGTTCAGAAGTAAGACACTGAAATTGCTATAAAAATAGCATAAGCATTACTTAGCCTTCCAGCTAACATCCTAACCTTGTAGCCAAAACGGTTCAATGTCTGTAAGTCACTATATACTCAGATGGGCTTCTACCATGCAGTTAATAGGGCCGAATTAGCTATAAACCTGAAACAGTTTCACAGATTATTTCCTATCCTCATGCTTCTAATAGCTACATGCAAAATAAAATAAATGGTATTAATGTAAGGGACTCACAGATAATAAGAATTTTCCATGAACTTTTGTGGTTTGTCTTTCACTCAGTACTAAAGGGCATCACATTGTGTTTATCTAGTTAATGTAAATTATGAGGCTTACAAATCAGTCTTGCTCTCAATTTAATAGCAAAGTAAAAAGCCCACAGAGAGGAAAGGACTGCTTATCTCTAAAGCTCGACTTTTGAAGAATCAATATTTTGAAAGAGAAAAATTATTCCACGTCTACTCTTGTAGTATTAGGTTCCCTTCCTTCCCTAATATGCATAATTAATATACAAGTGTGCGATATACTTGTTACCTAAAAGCATTTCTACATTTTTAAGCCTTTGAAACATATCTACTTGGTGTGTATTTCATTTAGCAACTCAATTTGTTCTTAGATTCAATTATAACCATAGTTTTTATTAATTATAAAGAGCCAATACTTATATGAAGTTGAATAAGTGTATAAGATTCATTTATCAAATATTTGAGGATAACAGATGGAAATAAAAGTAAATGAGGCGTAAGGAAGTGGGTGAGGTAAATATAGAACATTATTATCAAAGCAGGTATGTGCCTAGAGAGATACTGCAATGTTGACAAGTCTCAAGTAGGCTTTCAGCATTTTAACTGTATATTTTTAAGCCATGAAAAAATATGGTTTTAATGGGCAATTTTTAAGTTTAAAAAGAAGATGGCAAAATGGGAGTACTATTTTAAAAGTTTCATTAAGATTTATAACCATTTAGCATTATCACAAGATACCAAATTTAAAAATTAAGATTTTGATAAGCTACAATAGAGGGGAAAACTAAAGCACAGAAATGCAAGTAATTTGCCCAAAATCTGAGAAAAGTTTACAGAGTATAAAATAATAGCTGTAACCAACTAAGTATAGCTGATAAAACTGCAAATATGAGATAATATGAAAAATACATATAAATTCACATTAACACATTTACCTTTAACTGAAGAAGAAAAGTAAATGTGAAGGACTTCCGTACATAGCCTAAATTTCAGAGGTGTCCTTTCACAGAGGCACCACAGATCCCAGAGTTATAGATATTATTTCACAAGAACTTGAGAAAATAACAAGCTACATTCAGTAAAATATATATATATATATATATATTAATTACAACACAGTAATTTTACAAGAAAATCTAAATGGAATATACAATGAAAACTAAGCACTGAAATCAATGTATCTATCATCTATCTATCTATCTATCATCTATCTTTCTATCTATCTACATTTTTCACTGAGATCTGAGGTTCTAGGCCTGGCCCATAGCAGCATGTCAGTGAGTCCCAAGATCTGCCTGTCTCTTCTTCCCTAGCAAAAGGATTCTATGCAAAATACTCTACGCCCAGCTTCTTTGTGAGTATTAGGAACACAACTTGGTTTGTTTGTGTTACTATGTCAAGTACTGACTTAGCCACCTATCTTTAAAGTGTATGGGTCCAATACCCAAGATTATAAATAAATAGGTACATACATAAACAAACAAATATCTGTGTGAATAATAAAGTAAATATGTTAAAATTATGGTAAAATAGTATGTGCACATGATAAAGGTACAATATGATCATAAAAATATGATGTTAGAGAAAGGATTCTCAAACAGTAATGGTGCCAATTCCAAAATAAATGAGATGCCAGGCAAAATGACAAATATTAGTAGACAATTCATTTTACTAAGCAGATAAAATTCTATATAAAAATTTTATTCAAAGAATAGTGATGCCTAAAGTAAACATACTTTTCGAAAGATAACATTATAATTCAAAAATACTTCCTATATTATGTCATATTTATTGTAACATCCAAAATATTAATGAAAACATTTAATTGCTTGTTTACCAATTTCTTTTAAAGTTTTATAGATAAGCTGGGCTGTGGTGGTGTACTTGGGGGGCAGAGGCACATGAGTATCTGTGAGTTCAAGGCCAGCCTGGTCTAGAGAGTTATTTCCAGGGCAACCAAGGCTATACAGAGAAACTCTCTCTTGAAAAACCTAAATAAATAATAAAGTTTTACAGATAATTTATGCTGCTATCTCTTAATAAGCCAAAGCAGAGAAAGAAGCTCTCTTTATATATCAATTCTAAAATAACAAATATTTTTCTTCCAAAAGACTGACAACATTTCAGGTACTGCAGATTGCAATAATGTGAGTAGAAATAGAAGTTTTATAATAGAAAGTCATGAAATAGATAAGAAGACTAATACTGCTCAAAAGTCTTATTAAGTTTAAAACAAAGATGAAACGTATTTTTTGAAAGACAGCTAAAATATGATGCCCTAGGGAATGCCCTAGAAAAAAAGAACTTTTTGAAATAAAAATTGTATTCATTTGTAACATCAAATATATCCGAACAATAGTACATCCCAGTAACTGTCTATTGATCCTATAGTAAATGATCCAGAATCCATGTTCTATCTCCAAGAAGAAACAGTCTGCATATAGGTTCAAACGGTTAGAGGAGGACCATCAGCCTAAATTTCAGGCACTGTCACAACCATCAACCTCCTCAACCTCACTCCAGGCCCCAGGAACTTCCTTTCATTGAGTTCTGCTAACTATATAAGGGTGTCATTAAAAAAAAAAAGTATAGCTTTATGTATACAACATGCACTTATGCTTATAATATCACTTTTTATGTCTTAAAAAATTATAATAGGAAGCCAAGCATTCACGGGTATTTCTGATTAAACTTGGAAGAATTTTAAATTGTAAAGGAACATAATCTTTATAGCAGTTCCTAACATTTCTTCACTGGAATGTTTACTTTCACCTAATCTTTTTCAGTACAAAGAAAAAGAATCCTAATATTTCTATGGATTAACACAAACAGATGTTATATTCTTAGTGACTGAAACACATGGCATCATTTCAAAAGTAAATACTGTAAATCATACAATACAAATATACTTGTTTTATCAAAGTTGAGTTTATTCGTTTTGAAATGTTTACTTCTTTGTCCTCAGTTAATTAACTATAGATTTGCTAAACACAATTTCTGAGAGAACTCAGAACACGTTCCCTTCCACACCGTGTGAACCTCTGTGTCACTGTCCTCTGAACGAGCACTTTTATTTTCCATCCATCCCACCACCACAGTCCTGAGTGGTCTCTTCCATTAGCCACAGATGCAGATGCCTAAACTGAGAAGTGTCTGAACCTTGGGGAGCAGCCACTGAGTAGCATCTGCTGAGGTTCCTAGAAGGTATCGTGTTTGACTTAAAAATTTATTAAAGTACAGAACAAAACAAACAAAGAAGGAAACCAAACAAAAAAAAAATAAAGTCTATCTAGGCCATCTTTTCACCTTTCTTTATTTCATAACAGAGAAGCATTTAACACATTCATTTTGGAAAGCATTAAGGAAATTATTGCCAATCAAACTCAATCAGTTATGTGAATAAACTTCAACTTTTATGATATGCTAGACACTTTAGAAACTGGTCTGATGAGAAAAAACAATAATCTTAGTACAAGGTACTCAGAACAAATATGTTTGCAGCTTCTTTATACAAAGCATTAGCAACTTATTCTCAAGAGAAAATGAACTTGCTTAAGATTCATAGTCACTGTTATTTCTATCTACGTCTGAAATATAAACGTGTAGCAGGTTAATAAGTGGATAAAATCTATTTCTGAAGTAGCCATCTCACTACATACTATATAAAGGGTTTATTCTGTAATTGGTTTTACTGTATCTGTTATCAAAAGTAAAACGCTGGGGATCTGACTTGACCCTAGGGACAAGGTCCCCGTCCTCAATTTACCTGACGAGATTCTCATTATCTCCAGTCCCTCTGCAGGTCGCACACTCAGTTCTTAGGTCCTCAGCCTTGGGCTTCTTCTGCATCACAGACTGCCTCTGCCTCCTCTCTCTAGGAACTCTTTCCTGCCATACAAAGAAGGGTAAGCAAAACAAAACTGAAGACAAAAGATAGTGGAAATAACTCACAGCAGGAAAGCGTGCCTGAGTGCAGAGTACATAGGAAGATTTAACTTATTCGTACCTCATGCTTTTCTTCCTCAGGAACAAAGCTTCGCTTTCGTCCTCTGGTTCTCTGGAAAGAAGCCCATAAAAAGACATGAAGTTTATCATGATAAACATAAACTTTTCTGTTAAGTTTTATATCTTAAGTTATACTTGGAAAACTGGTGTTTCTAAATAATGTTGCATTGCTCCATTGCATGTTGCCAAAATTATGCCATTAATATAGTAGCTTTTTAAATAAATACACAAATTATTTGATATAAAAAATTAATTTTCCAAAACTATTCTAAAGAGTTTCTTCAACATTTCATACTTATATATGATTTACACAGACTATTTAATTTCTCATGTCTTATCACAAATCATTTCTACAGCTACAACACTGAAACTGAAATCATATATCTATTGTCTTCCCACACATACACCTATGCATACACATTTATGCAATAAAAAAAACATTATTAAGGAGCCATTAAAACAAGGTGAAAGACGAACACCTCATTATTCCCAAATAATTAAGACTAAATAATTTAGTAAAAATGTTAATATCCTAAATTTTGGACTTCATTTGAAAGAAGGCATATCTACGTGTTTAAAGGAAATACAATAAATAAATTAAAGAAAATAAATTGAAGGTAATAAGGCTAAAATAATTTAGTAAAAAATTTTAGTTCTTGCATTTTCAACTGTATTTGAACTTCATTTGAAAATAGCCATCTAGCTTTTCCCCGCCCTTAACGCGGCTGGGCCTGCAGGTCTGCATGGAGCCGTGGATTACCACAGGATGGGGTTCGTGAAAGTTCTGAAGAATAAGGCCTACTTTAAGAGGTAACAAGTGAAATTCCGGAGGTGGCGAGAGGGTAAAACTGACTACTATGCCTGGAAATGACTGGTGATCCAGGACAAAAATAAGTACAACACACCCAAGTACAGGATGGTAGTCCGAGTCACCAACAGAGACATCATCTGCCAGATTGCGTACGCCCGTATAGAAGGGGACATGGTAGTCTGCGCAGCATATGCACATGAACTGCCAAAGTACGGTGTGAAAGTTGGCCTAACAAATTATGCTGGAGCCTACTGCACTGGCCTGCTGCTGGCCTGCAGGCTTCTCCACAGGTTTGGCATGGACAAGATCTAAGAAGGCCAGGTGCAGGTGACAGGAGACCAGTACAATGTGGAAAGCATTGACAGTCAGCCTGGTGCCTTCACTTGCTATCTGGATGCAGGTCTTGCCCAAACTACAACTGGCAACAAAGTTTTTGGGGCCCTGAAGGGAGCTGTAAATGGAGGCTTGTCTATCCCTCACAGTACCAAACGATTCCCCGGTTATGACCCTGAAAGCAAGGAGTTCAATGCAGAAGTGCATCGGAAGCACATCATGGGTCAGAACGTTGCAGACTACACGTGATACCTAATGGAGGAAGATGAAGATGCATACAAGAAACAGTTCTCTCAGTATATAAAGAACAACATCACTCCAGACATGATGGAGGAGATGTACAAGAAAGCTCATGCTGCTATCCGAGAGAATCCGGTCTATGAGAAGAAGCCCAAGAGAGAAGTGAAGAAGAAGAGGTGGAACCGTCCTAAAATGTCCCTTGCCCAGAAGAAAGATCGGGTTGCTCAAAAGAAAGCGAGCTTCCTCAGAGCTCAGGAGCGGGCTCTGAGAGCTAAAGCAGTTTTCTATGAAGAGGTTTTTTTTTTTTTTCATAAAGACAATAAACTTATTGGCCAAGCAGAAAAAAAGAAAGAAAATAGCCATCTCCATGTTTAAAGGAAATGCAATAGTATTTTCAGGCAGTATGGCTAAAGTCTCTATCCTACATAGCATGGCTTCTGAAGACTCACCATCCCCATCTGCAGACCACTGTTCTAAAGCCTGGATGAGATACAATGTACCACCTAGGTTTTATTCTAACAGCTGAGATTTAAATATATATATATATTTATATATATATTTCAAAGATAGATAAGTACCAAATAATTCTCAAAAGAACTCTTTTCTAGTATCTAATATAAGTACATCAATGCTGTTTCAAACTTGAGTTCATCAAAGTAGCTAGCCCCTTGCTAGTTAGTACAAATGCAAAAATTTCACACTATATGATTTTCCACCAGTAACCAAAAGCAAATTAAAGTCATTCAAGACAAGTAAACTTAGTTTTACAGCAGCATTGAATCATTTATATTAGAAACTCTTCTGTTGAGAATTATTCAGTACCTAACTTTGAAAGATATGGGTTTTTGTTTGTTTGCTTTGTTTTTAATCTCAGCTATTAGAATAAAACCCCTGTGTCTCATTCAGTCACTAGAAGCAGTCTCCAAATGGAGAGTGTACATCTTTGTGATACAATGTTTATCCCATCTAAAGATTCAAAAAATTTGTTTTAATAAAATAAACTATAGGCTAGGCATAATGGCACACTCCTTTAATCCCAGCACTCGGGAGGCAGAGGCAGGTGGATCGCTGTGAGTTTGAGGCCAGCCTGGTCTACAAAGCGAGTCCAGGACAGCTAAGGCTAAACAGAGAAACCCTGTCTCAAACAAACAAACAAACAAACACCAAAAATAAATATATAAATAGTTCATTTGAAATTAATAAGTGATTACAATACACTATGTAATATAATATAAACACATGTGATTTGGCAAAAAGTTTAAATTATTTTCCCTTTTTTGGTACTCGTTTAATTACCATACCTTTCATATATAGGCCAGTAAGGTTTCAAAATGGTAAAATTTTCAGTTTAATAATTTGAATAGGAAATATTGATCTATAAACATTTTTCATATTTTTAGCACTGAAGTCGTAACATTACTAAGCGACCAACTTGAATATGTGTAAATTACTAAAGCATTAGGGTAATAAAGGTAGACTTTAGGATATGTCATTATCTCTCAATTAAAGACTATCACTGGAATGGTGGCAATTATGACCATGACACACATATAAAAATGACAGGACAAAACCATTAAAGTTGTATGCTAGCTTAACAAAACTTTTAATAAAACAATAGCTGTCCCCCTTGACTTAATAGCTTATGTGTGTAGAGAAGGAAATTTGTTATTTCCCTCTCTAAAATAATGACCTAAAAGAAGCAGTGTTCTATGGAAGACAGTGGGATTCAACAAGACTGAAAATGTACTGACTACTGTATATACTGTGTCAGCAAATACATTTTATAAAACCCAAAAATTTATGAGTCATGTGAAATAAAAATCACAGAACTTCAAAGGAAGTAAGGCTGATGCATATGTGAATGTAAGACTAGGAAAGAACAGGTCACAGAAAGCCTCTTGCACTTGTGAAAAAGATGAAAAGTCACCAGATGTATATAGTATAAAGAAATGAAAAACAAAATCAGAAAGCTTTCAAGCTACATTAAAGTTATTAGAAAATATACCTAAAAGTACAAATATCGTTTTTAAAGTAACTTCAAAAGGGACATGAATACTCTCATTTATTTGCTATAAATGTCATTTCTTTCCTAAAAGAAAGATACGCTCCACACAAGGACAATGCAGAGAAAATGTCTACATTACATACTCTCAGAAGGAAGCAGCACTACGCTTCCCATAAAGTAACTCTACAGCCTCACCCATGAAGCAGAAGCAGGAAACCTGAGAATGGGACCAAGTCTCAGCATTTGAGCCTATGAGTCCACAGATATTAAACTAGGAACTACAACAATAATTACAAATATAAAAATAAACACACAGGCTGTACAGATCTTTTAAAGTTACAACTCAAGTTTAATTAATAAAAATGTACTTAAATGTTAAGTCATATTTTAATACCTTTAATAATGATATAAACTACGTGTCCCTTTAAAAATTGGTATAATAAAAATGTTAAAACAGTTTTAGGAAAAGCAAACAGATTCAGTAAGAATGAAGTGCAAAAGTTCAACACTGATATGGACGGAATATAAAAAAGCACATGAGTATAGCTCCATAAAGAACTAGCAGAATCATTAGCTGAGTAACTAGGCTGGGTAACTGTGTGCTGACTACTTTTATATCGACTGAACACAAACCAGTCTTCTGGAAAGAAAGAACTTCAATTGAAAAAACGCCACTACCAGATGTGGGCAAGACTGTGGTGCACTTTTTTTTCCCATTGATGATTGATGTGAGGCACCCAGCTAATTGAGAGAAGTGCCACCCCTGAGCAGGGGTTCCTGGGTGCTACACAGAGCAGGCTGAGCAAACCATAAGGAGCAGGCCAGTAAGCAACATTCCTCCAAGGCCTCTGCATCAGCTCCTGACTCCAGCCAGGCTGCTGTTTTGACTTCCCTCAATGATAAACTGTGGTATGGGACTGTAAGATGAAGTAAACCCTTTCCTTCCCAGCCTGCTTTTGGTCATGGTGTTTTATCACAGCAACAGAAACTCTAAGACAAGATGAGAGAAGAAAGATGGGCAGGACTAGGTTGCATTCAATTGAGTTCTTGGCCACTGAAATCCTCAAACTACCCAAGATGTTGCTAAGAATAACAGTTGCGCTCCTCAAACTGACACACATGGCTCCATTGCTGAGGACAAGACCCACGATGGAGCCTTCAGCCTTATGTTCCAGTCTCTGGTGTGGGAAGGTAGTCTAAACACTACCAAAAGAGAAACATAAACACTAACCCAGGCATAAAACCTCCAAACTAGGATCTACCTGTCTACAAAATATGCTAGGAAAATGGTGGCATAAAATTTGTGGGAGTAGCCAACCAATTTCTGATTTGACCTATTTAAGGCTCACTCTATGAGAAGGGACCCACCGCCAACACTGCTTGGGTAACCAAAAACCAGAGACTAGATAACCCAGAGACCTAGGGTAAAACCAAACGAGACCAGCCAAACAAATACACATATACACACAAAAAGAATAAAATGATTCCTAATGATATTCTGCTGCACTCATAGATCAGTGCCTCATCATGTCATCATCAGACAGGCTTTGTTTGGCAGAAGATGGGAACAGAAGCAGAGATCCACAGCCAGACATTACGTGGAAAGAAAGTCTAAATTAGAGGTCTTCATCAAAGCCCTCTCCTCAGAGCTCAGAGAATGTTGCAGAAGAGGAGGCATGTTCACTCACAGAGACTAAAACAGTAAGCACAGGACCTACAAAGGTCTATACCAGGTCCTCTGCATATATACTATAGCTATTAGCTTAGTATTTTTATGGGACTTGATCATGATAATGAATGGGTCTCTGACTCTTCTGCCTGTTCTTTTTCCTCCTGTTGGGCTGCTGTGTCCAACTTTGATAGGAAAGATTTTTGCTTCATCTTATATTTTCTTTTGTTGTGCTTGGTTGTTATCTCTTAGAAGCCTGTTGTTTTCTAATGAGAGTCAGAAAGGGAGTTATCTAGATAGGAACACAGAGGTGTGGAGAGAGGGGAAACTGTAATCAGGACATATTATATAAGAAAAGAATCTATTTTCAATTAAAACAAGGTAAAACAAAACAAAAAATACATAAATAGAGTGTGCTAGGAGATTCTTCATATCAACCCTTGTGATCAATGGGATGACTACGCCAGTTGCCCTCGTATCCATTTTCTCCCAGAAAGGTTCCCTGGGAAGCAAACAACCCTTAAGGTTAGGCTGCATGCCCAGCAGTAAATGGCCAACAGAAAATGAGCTCAAAAGCTTCTTTGGAGGTTGTCTGTCTGTCTGTCTGTCTGTCTGTCTGTCTGTCTGTCTGTCTGTCTGTCTGTCTCTCTCTCTCTCTCTCTCTCTCTCTCTCTCTCTCTCTCTCTCTGTCTCTCTCCCCATCTCCTCTTCCCCCTCTACCTTACAGGTCCTTTACACAAAGGACCTTAACACTATGAATTGAAATTTAATATGTTTATGAAATTCCTAGTATGTAAATCAGTGGGTCTCTGCATTTATATATTTCTTGTGCCTCTTCTTTAAATTTTTTCCTTCTCTATGTTTAGTCCTATTTTATGTGTCAGGTTTATATTATATTATATTAATTATGTTTCCATAATTCATTAAAAGCCCCTTTGTTTTCTAGTGAGAGACAGAAAAGGGAGAGGTAGGGAGTAACTAGAAGAAGTAGGGAGAGAGGGAACCATAATCAGGATATATTATGCAAGGGAAAAAATCAATTTTCAATAAAAGAGAAAAAGAACAGGAATAGAAATGTCATTTTAGAACTATGTATCACAACAAAAACAAGAGAGGTAAAATATTTTCTCTTAAAATATCATTAGGCAGTATAAACACAAATGTAAATCAACACTGGTAAGGAAGGGAATAGGTGTTACTAGACACCCTATAATGGCTGTTTTAAAAGGACAGGCAGTAACAAGGGCTAGAAAGAATGTGAAAACAGTCCTCTGCTATGCCCAGCAAAAAAGGAAAAACATCTTGACAGCTAATCATATAGTTTACAACTTCTAGATACGTATCTAAAAAATCTAAATGCAAAACTAAATGCATGGCTAAAGCTACCGTCCACTAGACTATAGGACTCAAAAGCAAAACTAATTCATGGATTAAAGCTATCATTTCTTATAAAAAATGGACATTGAAGGATGTAGCTGAGTTGGCAGAGTTGCCTAACACAAAAAAGGCGCTGGGTTTCATTCTCAACACTGTATAAAACTGGGTGTGGTGGTATGTCAGAGCACAGTGCAAGAATAATGTCATATGAGGAGAATTCTTAGTGCTCCCGAGAAACCTCCCAAGAACACAAGACAAAAATCTCGTGACCTCAGTTTCTTCAATAACATGGAATTGTTCTTGGAATGTGCTTTCACTGCCCTCCCAGGTACAGTGCATAGGAGTGAGCTTACTTCAGATTATTCATTATGATTGGCTATTGCTATTTTGTTTACATGCCTCCATGAGAAAACATGTTCTTGACACATGGACCTGAACTCCTGAGAGCTGTGTTCATGTGATTCTTCTTAACCCCCAGAGTATAAATTATCTGATGGTCTGAATAAAGTTCACTATTGCATGAGACTTTAGTGTGCCTCAATTTTAAGCTTCATTCCCCAAGTTCCACAGCCTTAAGAGCAGTGAGCAGTGGTGCACACCTGTAATCCCAGGAGTTGACAGTTAAAACCAGGATATTCAAAAGTTCAAGGGTCTCCTTGCCTATAGTAAGTTTCAGGCCAGCCTGGGGTATAGGAAACCCTGTCTCAAAAATATTTTTAAAAGATGCAATTAACAGGGATTATCTGTTAACAAAAATATTATTTACATTTAAAAATAATATTTATATGATTTACATCAACAGGATTCTTAAATATGTAACAACCACATAAATTCATATAGATAGAAAGAATTTTATAGCAGACCTGGAGATTGTTACTTTGGGTATAAATTTAGTAACAGAAAGTTATAACAAATTTCTTTACACATTCCAAATGAGAAATACTTTCTCTCAGGTAGTTATTTAAAACTAACTAGGATTACAATCTAAAGAAACACAGATACAAACAATCTTGAAATTCTGTTCTGTCAAGTTTAAAAGAACTGAAAAACCAATGGGATGAATATCTATCCTCAAAATGTACAAGTTAATTTGTTGTATTGTGTCCCTCAGTATACTTCCACCCACACATAGCCAGACGATCAGAACAACACAAAGTATTGGAAGCACAATAGCTGACTGCATGAGAGTTTCAGCTTTTTCAGCAGCTCTGACACTGCCTTCCATAGTTTTTGCACTAATTGTCATTCCTAAAAAGTGTTTCTTACCTATGAGTCGAGATATTGTCTAACTGAACTTAATAAACCAGGCTTTTCTTGCCAAGTGTCTAATGAGGGGGATCCCTTGTGTAGCCTCTATAACTCTAAAGAAGAAGAAAATCACAGGCCTAAAATATATTGTCCATCACAAGATTCCATAGGTGTTAAGATTCTTTGTTCATTTATCCTTTCAATTAATTATTTTAATGGATTAAGAAATAGGAAACTTCACTGGTGAATACATGGGGAACATGATAAAGATCCACCTAGATATCCAGAAAGGCAACAGGAGCTAAAATAACCTTCTAGTTTCACTACTTTAACCTACAATAAAGTTGTACTCTAGGCACTATGTATTTTTTATTGATAATATTCATATTACATTTCAATTGTTATCCCATCCCTTGTATCCTTCCATTCCTCCCTCCCTCTCATTTTCCCCCTACTTCCTTCCCCTATGACTGTAACTGAGGAGGACCTCCTCCCCCTTTATATGCTCATAGGGCATCAAGTCTCTTCTTGGTAGCCTACTATCCTTCCTCTGAGGCACTATGTATCTTTTTCCCACCAGCAATTCATTTAATCACTTAATGTCTAACATAATAACCACAGCTGGGAAATATGGATAAGACAGTATTATCATCTCAGAAAAAAAAAAGTGTAGAGGATCAGGGATTCTGGAAGCTACTTTCTAGGGGACCACTCCTAGAATGTATAAAAGGAGAAAGAGTTGGGGCCAGGTGTGGTGGTGGCACACGCCTGTAAGCCTAGCACTTGGGAGGCAGAGGCAGGTGGCTCTCAGTGAATTTTAGGCCAGCCTGGTCTACATAAAAAGGTCCAAGACAGCCAGAGCTACATAGAGAGATCCTGTCTCAAAATCAAATAACAAACAAACAAAAAATATAGAGAAATGTGTCACTAAATATGTCATGGCCAAATGTTTAAAAACAATTTATATTTCAACTGAAAGTATTTCAGACAGAGTAGACTTGATTCCTCTTATGTGTTTTCCACACGTGTTTATATTCATGATTGAACAGTGTTTTCATGATTCACAGACCTATCCAAGTGTTTTAATGCTTTTCAAAAAGATGCATGAAAAAATGTGTGCTGTCACTTGAGTTTGAGGTTTCGGTCTACCATATTTACTTTTTAAGAAGTGAGTATATAAATACTTTGCCAATCTTCTAGCTCACTGAAAATACTTTCAGGTCAGAATTTAAAGACTTTCTTTTTGTAAACACTTCTATTTGTGTTACTATGGGCGTGACAATCTCCTCCACCCTGCAGTAAGAGTTTTAAGTAAGAGTTTAGTGTGTGTTTTTATTTACATCAGAAGCATAAATTTCCTGGCCAGATTCAAAAAGGCTGACCTCAGTTGTGAGTTCTTAGGAGCCTTTACTTTTTTCCTTGTGCCAAAACTTCTTTCTTTCTTTCTTTCTTTCTTTTTTTTTCAAAAAGTAAAAAATTGGCATTTCAAGGCTGAAGATGATGCTCCAACATCATACAAAGTTTGGAGGGCCTGTTCAGGTAGCAAACTGTGTCTGTCATCTTCTCATTTGGGAAACTGCTAATCTGTACCCCCTGTATACTCCTTTATTTTTATTCCTTCTCAAGTCTCTTGATGGGTTTGTAGACCAGATAGTTTACTTTTACAATTACATTTAGTTGTTTCAGGGTTCAGATATTATTACATCTAGATAGATGTTATAAGTTGATAATGATGAGATATGATATCTTTTTTTTCCCCTTGGTTTTTTGAGACAGGGTTTCTCTGTGTGTAGCCTTGGCTGCCTTGGACTAACTTTGTAGAGCAGGCCAGCTTCAAACTCAAAACGATCTGCCTGCCTCTGCCTCCCAAGTGCTGGGATTAAAAGCGTGCACCACGACTGCCCAGCGAGATATGATAGATATTGATTTACATTCAGAATTTTAGACTCACAAAGATAGGAAAGATGTTTTCTTCAAGGTTGACAAATACAAATAGTCAAAACATAAAGAATGTAACATTTATATAATTCCTGGTTGTTTCATGGTTTTTCTTGCTGTAGGTAATTTATTGTACATATGTGTAATAATATAAATGTATATGTAAAAATAGAAAAATACTTGATAAAAAAAGTAAAAAACTGTCCTTGAGGAAAATAGATATTTTGGCTTAGTGTTGTCATTTATTTTGGTAATATTTCATTTTAAGAGCCTTTATTACTTTAAAGCTTCAATTGTTTGAAAAATTACATTTAAAAAAACATAATAACCCTTATTTTGTTATTATTTTTGGTTGTGAGCCTAGCCTTTAATGGCTGAGCCATCTCTCATTTTATTATTTTAAAAGCCTTTTTTGTTTGTTTTGGTTTTTGAGACAGGGTGTCTTTGTGTAGCCCTGGCTGTCCTGGAACTCAGTCTATAGAAGACACTGGCCTCAAACTCAGAGATCTGCCTGCCTCTACCTCCTAAGTACTGGACTTAAAGAGGTACACCCTACCACGACAGGCTTTTTGAAACAGAGCTTTATTAAAGTGGATCCTTTCAGGATGGATAGGTATCTCAGGGACCCACCTGCCTCTGCTTTACATGTGCTGGGAATAAAGGGCATGCACCACAATGCCTGGGTACTACTTGGAAAGTTTTCAGAAAACTTAGTGAAATAATCACTTAGATTATTTCATTCACTTTTATTAAATTCTTATGTAACTGATAAGGCACATCTGGGAGTTGTTCTCTTAGGTAAATTAAACTTTTTTATTTGTAATCTTTCCTAGATAAAATACCACTCATAAGGTTTTTCTATATAGTATAGTTTTTAAAACTATATCATAGTTTATTAACTATATCTCATAGTTTATATATATATTATACTTTATTCTTCCTACATCAGCCTCCCACATACTGGTAGTACAAATATGCACTACAATACCTAGCTGTACTTTATATTAGATTTCAGTACAACTGGAGATTTTTCCATCTTTCAATGTAATAGTTGCATTTTTATCAATTTTTAATTTTCCTGCCATTATTGATGAAAATGTGGAATATATTTTCCTATTGCTTATACTATACTCTGTAGGTACAGGTTATTGTTTAATTCAAAGGAGCATTTCTGTACCACCCCCCAACCCCCACCCATATCTGGTTGTGATCTTTATTCTGAGAATCTCCCATCTCAATGTTGTGTAAACACTGTTTCCCAATTGTCTCCTGATATGCCAATAAAGCAGTTTACAGCCAATCGCTGAGCAGGATTAAGAATAGGGCTGGACTTCCTGCCAGTAAAGGG
The DNA here is from genome assembly GCF_964271855.1 of Acomys minous. NCBI lineage: Eukaryota > Metazoa > Chordata > Mammalia > Rodentia > Muridae > Acomys > Acomys minous. The sequence continues at coordinate 15,393,703 of NC_140487.1, forward strand.
AGGATGAGTTAGAAAAGGAAGAGGGGATTCAGTCAGGAGCAGAGGTCCAGGAGACATTCAGAGAGAGGTGACTGAGCAAGAAAGCTACAAAGTCCAAGTATCTCTGGAAATGTAAGCTAGGAGAAAACCAAATTAGCTCAGAGGGTTAAGAATACAGTAATAACTCAGTTATTGAGCTACAAAGCTTATTATTAAACAAATATGAGGTAGTCTCAATTATTCGTGTGATAGCCTGGTTAAGAGAGAAACCAAGAAACAAACACAGTTTTATCAAATTAACTACAATCATTCTCTCAAACTTTAAAGGAAAATTTACTTCCATGAGTATATAGAATAATCATAACATGCCCTAAGGTTCATTCTTTCATTTGAAAACAATATACCAGCAAATTTAATGGCTTTGGATGTGAGTATGCCAGAGCACGTGCATGGATGTCAGAGGACAACCCATGGTATCAGTCTAGTCCTTTCCTATATTTCCATCTTGTGAGTCTCAGGGATGAAATCTAGTGAATTACAAATAGTCTACAATTAAACAAATCTATACTATAGTCTCTAAATGCTCAATACCACGCTACAAAGGGACATACAAATTTAGCCAAAACAATTACTAGAAAACCAAGGAATGACTAGCACAGAAAACACCTGAAGCACGATCCATTCTTCCCACAAAAATTATCAGTCAGAATAAATGAATTACAAATATATGAATCTATGAATTAATCAAATCAGTATCAAGTTTTGTTAAGACATGGTGTTATAGAAGCAAAAAGGTTGACTTCTCCATTCACACAAAACCCCAAACTTGACAAACTCAACTAAAAACTGTTCATGAATGCATAGGTCTGAAAAACAAAGAAAAAGAGTAGGAAATGAGAAATGCAACTCTGACATAAAAGGTAATCTTCTATACAGGTGAGCTTGCTGAGGGAGGACCAGGAGTCTAAGGCTCCGGGAATGTCCTGTTTTAAGTGGAGTCTTCGGTTAAATTGGTGTTCATTATTAGGATTTTACCTAAACCCACAAACTAGATTCTCAGCTAAATATAAATGCTATGTAACACTGAAAACTGAATACACAGAAATAACCAAGAGCAGTATGGACAACTGACTGACTTCTGAGCATATGTTTATGATACAAATGCTTTATCTGCTTAAATTTTTCCATCAGAATGTCACTGAGACCAATAAATGAAGAATAAATACCGTGTTTCTTATTGGAATCTTCTTGGGTTCTGGTGGCACATCCTGTGGGACAAATTTCACTGGCTCCTTAATCTGTCTCCTTGATCGTTTGGTTCCATCCGGCAAGGTTTCCATGGCCATGTCAGCTTCCATGTCACTGCTTCCTGCCTGGTCACACTCTGAGCACTGCCTGAAAAAGATTTGTTAAAAAGTATGGTTACAGATTTATTGTCTCCCAATTTTAACTATAATTTCTATAAATATAAAAAGTATTCATACATAAATAAACACACACAGGTAGTGTGATAATGACAACAGGAATACACCTCTACTGCTGCAAGGATGAACTATCATGGCTGTTTTATAGAAAGCAATTCAGTGTACCCACAAATTACAAAAACATGTAACATTGCTATTGTGAAGCAACGTAAGTCATAGATGAGAAATAAAAAATTTGATGGAGAGTGAATTAAGTAATGAGAAATGTTTAGAGATATTTGAATTTTAAGTTACATTCAAAGCGCAAAGTATCTCTTCAAAGCTATTAATATCAACATAAAGTTAACATCATAAGATAATTTAATGTACTACAAATCAGACTTTTGGAAAACTGCTTTTTGCTCCTTCTTTTACATTATATTTTATTAAGGATTTACTTGGTCTACCAAATAAATGACTGTTTTTCCCAGCACTCCACATCTTTGCTAGAGTTTTTCCAGACGGTGTATTTAGCAGACTGTATCATTAAATCCAATGAAAAGGTATGATAAAGGAGGATAAAAATGAAAGTCCATAAAAGACTTTTCAGTGTATCAATACTATACACTTACTATTAAGCTCATTTATACTTTTAAAACTAAGAGCTTTAAATCCTGAGTTCTGCAGCATAAATACAAAGTACCATTTGTTTCGATGATGCAATCATATTAACTGCCACAATGCAAGTTAAAACATAAAATATTGATTTATTTTTAAATTCCTATTAATCTGCAGTATTAATAAAAATTTTAACATAAAAAGAAACTGACCAGTGAGAAAAATAAAGCATTATTTTCTAATGTATTAATTAGAAAATTCTTTCGTGGATGTTGCTAATGCAACCAAAGAAGTCTTTTAAATTAACAAATCAGCACCAAAATACAAATACACCTAATCAATAACAAACTAATTGCTCATACCCTTGTCTCAAACAAAAAATTCAGTAACTGATAATGGCAGAGTTCACACGGTGACTATATTCTGAAGAGAACTTACCAGGAAAACAAAATTATAAAGAATTGTGTAATGGTAGGTTTTGTTTTGTTTTGTTTTGTTGAAAATAATACAATGAGATCACCATTTATGTGACTAAGTCTAAAGCAATAGCAAGTTCTGTCTCAAACGTAAACCATTTTTACTTTATATCCCTAAATTATACAAATTAATATCAAATTGATCATTTTTATCAGGTCAGTGAAATGTCAAAGTTTCTCAAGCTTTCCAATCCATGTGTGTGTGTGTGTGTGTGTGTGTGTGCACGCACACGCGCGTGTGCGCACACGATCAGTTGCCAATGAATGTGGACATCTTGAGGGTTGGTCTCAGTCTTTCACTGCTTTGTGGCTTACTGATCAGGCTACACTGACTGATGAGCAAATCCTAAAGATCCAGTCTCTGCCTTCCAGCACTGAGATTACAAACATGCACCATGATCAAGCTGGTTTACATGGCACATGGCTACTAAACTCAGGTCATCAAGCTTGTGTGGGAAGCACCTGATCAGCTGAGCTCTTCCCTGAACACCCAGATTCACATTACAAATCCATAAAATCCTATTAATATAAAAGCATGTTCTTTTTGTATAATCAAGTTTTCCAATTAAAACATTTGTCATTTTAGTTCTATTTTGTAGCTATTACTCATCAATACAACATTCTGTTGCACACTCATTCCCAAGCCCACTAAAACTTAAATGGCAAATAAATTAGTTCTAGAACATTCAGTCAATAAAAAAATGTCATGCTGCGAAACCTCAAAACACAGAACACTCAAAAATATCAAGATTTTGAAACTGCTGACACTGAACACGTGCTCCAATGTCAAGGCAGCTGCCACAAGCCATGCCGAATACATCTACACAAATGGACCATTTTCATTCTTTCAATAATATATTAACACTGTAGTCTCCAACTCCAAAAACTCTTTAAGATATTTACACAATAGCTTAGAATAAAAGCTACAGGATATGCAATCCAAAGAAATCAAAGAACATTTTCAGGGAAAGTGATGATTATCTTACAAATGTCAAAAGCACACACCTGAATTAAGTTATCTATGGCAATATTATGACACACAAGCTTATTAATAAACCTCATTTAATCCTCCATGTTTACTTAATACATACATTCGAACAGAGACAGGTCCTATAGCTTATACTTCTTATGCAAAAAAAAAAAATCTTAAAATAATTGAAGTAATGAAAGCTACTAACTGACAATGCTCCCTCAAAGAGCAAAAGACCACTTAACGAAAACCCAACACAGATATGAGAAGCTTGTTTTTTATTGTACCATGGTCATCCAAGAGACAGCCAAACATTACATGCTATTATGGCTGACCTTGGTTGCTCCCTAGAGGTGAAAAGTAAATCCCTATTGCTGAAGACACCATGTACTTCAGACACCCCTGAGCTGGACCTAGCCTGAGCTTTCACAAACCAGAAGGCACCTTACAAGCTTCCAGGGGAGGGGTGTAAGCAACAGTCCTAACCAGCTATGATGCTTATAAATCACAACAATGACCAACATGACACAATAATCCTAATGGCACAGCAGTGGTACACATAACCTGTCAGTAACCAACAACTCTACAACTGGACTTAAATTCCTACTCAATCATTCCCAGTGCTGAAACCTAATCTAACTACCCAGGACTAATAAAGTCAAAGATCTTAGGTCGGAATCTATAAACCACCACTTAAATAAACCTGCAAAATCCCTAACTACATTCTAAATGTTAGTCCTTATACCCACAGATAAGTATAGTCCTCATACCTCATCAAAAAACCTCTTTGTAACAAAGACCATTGCAGAAAATCAATCAAAATGCAGAGTTATGAAGTCCAGTCCCAATGGACACATCTACAAAACACTTTCATGCATAATGCTCAGGAAACACTGAAGAGGGGGCATAAAGATTATAAAAGGAGGAGAACCAGATAGTTGGCTGTGAGACTGTGTCTCCTAATAATGTCAGAAGCTATAGCCATAAAGTCTCACTACATGATTTATTATACATGAACTGAAAAGGACAACAATACACATGCCCTAGAAATGGTAATGAGACCTCAATCCTGAGTGTGAGAGACACAGTCTTCCCCAGGCAAAAGCACACACACATATTGGTTGTATAATATCAAGTGGTCAGCTCCAGAAACCTACACATATAAGTAACATACAGATGGAGTAGCTTACAGTTAGGAATATATATGCATAAACACTTATGCATGCAATGAAGATTAATAGTAAAAGAGACTAAATTTGAAAGAGATCAAGGGGAGGGTATGGAAGGAAAAAAGAAAAGATAATGTAATTGCATTATTTCAAAAATAAAAGAAAAATATTTTTTAAACTATTAAATAAAATGGATTTTAACTAAATAATGAAAATTCATTTGAGGAATTATGTAAAAGAACACCATTCACTTTCATGATGAAATATCAAGAGAACCTTTTCCATGTGTTACATATTCTGTCTAGCACAACTGTCAAATTAAAAAATAGTTTTCAAATAATTACAAAGGTTATTTCTGAGTAAGATAAAAGACCAAAACCAGTTAAGGGGAAGGGTTATATAGTCCAGAAAGAAGAGTCAGAAATTCATCAAAGTGTACCAGTTGTCTGAAAAAAAAATGCAGAATAAAAGATTGGGATGCACAAAAAATAAGCAAAATATAGAAGTCACAAAGTCAAATGCCATGTTTTCCCTTATATGCATACATTCAAAGCTCATGTTTGTGTGCATTTGTGTTCGTTGTGTGTGTGTGTGTGTGTGTGTGTGTGTGTGTGTCTGTCTGTCTGTCTGTCTGTCTGTCTGTCTGTCTGTGTCTCTCTCAAGGCCAAAGGAACCCTCTATCTTCCTCCATTGCTTTCCAGTTTACTTTTTAGTTGTTGCTGTTGAAAGATTTTTTTTTCACACACTATATTCTGCTCATGCTTTCCCCTCCCCCAGCTTCTCTCAGATCCACTTTCTTTTCTGACACAGGTCTCTCAGTGAACCTGGAACCCATAGATCCAGCTACAAGGCATAAGCAGACAGCTTCCAGGGTCTTCCTGATTTTGCAGCCAAGGGTTGGGACTACACACACCTGAAGCCACACAAAGCTCCTTATTCTGGTTGTGGGGAACCAAACCCTGGTCCGTAAGCAGGCACAACAAGCATTTTAACCCACTGAGCCACCTCTCTGGGCCCCTGAATCCATAACCTTTTGAAAAGATTGCAACTCAAGGATGGCAGTCCTTTTCTTTTCTAAAACTAGAAAAAGGATGTGCATAAAAATAATATTCATATTTATTTCGCAGTTTTCATTGCCTGCATTCCCTTTCCTGGAATAATTTATCAATCAGTCTACTAAAATCTGAGTATTTGTCTCTTCCTTGGAATAAGATCAGGATAAAGTTCATTATACACATGTGTGATGGTTACTGTCAATCAATGCGGCAGAATCTAGAATCACCTGGGAGTTTCACTCTATACCTGTGGGGGATTATCTAGATTAAGTTAATTGCCATAGCAAAACCCATCTTTACCACCTGACCATACTGTAGGCAATAGATAAGGATCCTTCTGCCTTGACATCACAGCCCTGAGGGCCTGAGCCCTGAACCATGAGCAAATATTAACTCACAACCTTAACTTGTTTCTGTCAGGATGTTTCATCACAGCAACAAGACACTTTGTAGGTCTCTAGGACCCTCTGGATCCTTCTATTTCCCCATACTCCCATGCTTCCCTCACCTAGAGTCCCAATAGGATGTCCTCCCTTCTGTCCCACTTTCCTGGTAAGTGAAGACATTCATGGGACATGCCCCTTGGGCTAGTGTCCAGATATAAGTGAGTATATACTACTTGACTCTTTCTGCTTCTGGGTTAACTCACTCATTATGATCATTTCTAGTTCAATCCATTTGTCCACAATTTCGGGAATTCCTTGTTTTTAATGGCTGAGTAGTATTCCATAGTATAAATGTACCACAGTTTCTTTACACTGTGGGACACTTAGGCTGTTTACATGTTCTGGCTATTATGAATAAGTCTGCTATTAACATGGTGGAGCAAACGTTCTTGTTGTGGGCTGGAGCATCTTCTGGGTATATTCCAAGGAGTGGAATAGCTGGGAACATAATGATAGGCAGATCTGCTCAAACTATGGCACCAGCCAAGGACAATATGTGCAGTATACTTCAAACCCCTACCCAGATCTAGCCAATGGACAGGACATTCTCCATAGCTGAGTGGAGAGTGGGGTCTGACTTTCACACGAACTCTGGTGCCCCATATTTGACCACGTCCCCTTGATGGGGAGGCCTGGTGGCACTCAGAGGAAGGATAGCAGGCTACCAAGAAGAGACTTGATACCCTATGAGCATATACAGGGGGAAGAGGTCCCCCTCAGTCACAGTCATAGGGGAGGGGAGTAAGGGGAAAATGGGAGGGAGGGAGGAATGGGAGGATACAAGGGATGGGATAACCATTGAGATGTAATATGAATAAATTAATAAAATATTTTTTAAAAAGACACTTTAATGAAACACCTGTAGTGATTCTACATAACTAAGTCAGTAGAAAGATAATTACAAACGTTTGTCAAGACTAGGACTGTAAGTAAATTAGTGGAGTATTTGCTAAGTACACCAAAGTCCTGGGTTCGATTCCTTACACCAGATAAACTGAGTATTCTGGCACAGGCCTATAAACCCAGCAGAAAACAGGCTAGGAAGTTGAAGTTATCCCCAATGTCCTAACAACTTTAACACAAGACTGGAGAATGAGATTCTGTCTTTAAAAGAAAAAAAAAGTTTTCAAAGTTTCTGGATTTTCAAAAATAGGCTGATGAAACTTAAAATTAATTTGCCTTCAAAATAAAAATAAAGCATTTGAGAGATACCAACTCATAAAATGAAATTATAAACACACAAGAAAAACTCCTTATGCCTTATGTAAGAAAAAGAATTGCTAAGATTAAAAAAAAATTTAAATACATTTCTACAAATATTTTATTTCATTCTATTCATGTAATAGTTAGGAAGACATAAATATTCAATGCAAAAGTAATTTATTTACAAATTAGCAATATAACACTGTTGTACTGCTGATAGTAAAAGCAAACTAATTCCAACTATTTCCTTTCTACTTCACTTACCAATAACTGTTTTTGGTCTTCCTAGGCATCCTTGTAAGAGGAGGATCGAGGCACCCGAGATGATAATGTAGTTTACATGTGTCACATAGTAAAAGGAGATGCTGATCATGGTTCTTCTTACAAATTCCACAACTTTAATAAAAGCAGCAAATAAGAGTTATACTGCTGTCCATGGTGACAGCTTACTTGTAACAGTCTTGAGTTCAACAGCTTTCATCTTCATTACTTAGTCCTCTGTTAGGCATTCTGGTTCATTAAGATTGAGTCTTGCTATATGGACCAGGCTGGCATTCACCTCATGACCCTCTTGATTTAACCTCCTGAACATGGAGGGAGTGCAGGTGTGTGCTACAGCATCCTGCAAGAACTTACTTAGCACTGCTAGCAACTGTTAGTTCTACATAGTTTAGCAAAGTTAATAATAGCTCAGCTCTACTAGAAGGTTAAAGTTTAAGACTGGAGATATTTAAGGTATGTATTCTCAACACAGCCTTTTATTACTACTTCAGGTTCATTTAGCATTAGTTCAACTTTTCTTTAGAAGCATAAACTATGAAAATAAAACAATGTAAATTGTGAAAAACACAACTTGGTTTTGATTACTAATTGCAAATATGTCATACACCCTTAAACATATAATCTATATATTTCTATGTCTTTTTTCACAATAGTCAGATCTCGAATTTTTTAAAAGCATACTAATTGATATATTACAAGCTTAATGATTTTTTTTAAGTCAGTTAACATCTCTTGAGGGAAAAGGAAATTCACTTTTAAGAAAATGAGAGCCATGGCTTGAAAATTTAGTCCATATTAGGTAGGCGGTGGTGATGCACACCTTTATTCCCAGCACTTGGGAGGCAGACAGAGGTGGATCGCTGTGAGTTTGAGGCCAGCCTGATCTACAAAGTGAGTCTAGGGCAGCCCAGGCCACAAAGAGAAACCTTGTCTCAAAAAATCAAAAAAAAAAAAAAGAAAGGAAAGAAAATTTAGCCCATATTTATACTAGAGATGTACAAAATGAGGAAAGTTGTCTGAGCACCTAAAAAAACTAGGAATGCACAGAAAACTGAAAAAACAATAATGTCAGGGTAAAACAGCAATAATAACAAAAATGAACAACAGTAACAACAAAAAAACCAAGCACATCTTAAAGTTAAAAGAATATCTCTAAACATATTCTAAAGCAAAAAATAATTACAGTCCTAACCGCCGAAGTCTGGTGCTATGCCTAATATTTCAAAAGTACCAGCCACACTTGGGAAAACAGTGAGATGACACACCGATGTTTATTTACACTACAAACTAAGACGATAATTCGCTTTCTCACAGAAGGATCCAGAGGGTCCTAGGAAACTACAAGAAGAACATTATGATGGGCAGATCTGGGCCCAGGGGTCCCGCTCAAACTATGGCACCAGCCAAGAACAATACATGCAATAAACTTCAAACCCCTACCCAGATCTAGCCAGTGACAGGACATTCTCCACAGATGAGTGGAGAGTGGGGACTGACTTTCACATGAACTCTGGTGCCTCATATTTGACCATGTCCCCTGGAGGGGGAGGCCTGGCAGCACTCAAGGGAAGGATAGCAGGTTACCAAGAAGAGACTTGATACCCTATGAGCATATCCAGGGGGAGGAAATCCCCCTCAGTCTCAGTCATAGGGGAGGGGAATAGAGTGAAAGTGGGAGGGAGGGAGGAATGGGAGGATACAAGGGATGGGATAACAATTGAGATGTAATATGAATGAATTAATAAGTTAATTAAAAAAATAATTTGCTTTCTCATCTCTCTCAGACACACATGTAGGCAATCATATATGTGCATGTTATTTTTATATACTATTTAAATCACATAATATAAACAGGATTTTCTAAGCCATTGTTTAATGTGACTTAATACATTACGTGAAAAAAGTGATCTCTATTTAATATAGAAATGAGACCTTTTTTTAAATACAGAAAATGATACTATCATGTAAAACTACTACAATGATCAATACTGCTAAAATATTGAGTACATGAAGTAAAGAAGAAAACTATGTCTGGAAATGAAATTATTATAACTGAGCAAGGACAGAATAAAGTACAGACCAGTTAAAATATAGTTTGTCAACTTTATCCACCACATCACTACCTAAATCAAAAGCAAAATTTCACAACTTACTCAAGTTAACTCTAGGTGTCTATTTACGTATTATGTCCACTAACATAATTAATAATTGCTTAATTATTGGCCACAAGTAAACTTAAGAGATTAAATATAACATAACAGGCACAACTTTTAAAATAACTTTGCAATTTCCTAAAAAGAATTCTTTGTGTCTGTGGTATCTATGAGTATTCATTCTCAGTTCCTCAGAAGATAGATCACATATCTTTCTGAAAAACAACAAGCATCTCTTCTTTCCTTGCATCTCCAAAGCATTTTTGATCAAATGAGCCTGAAACACACTTAAGTGAAATTCTGTAATGGACATAAGTCATTCTCAGGTATGAAAAGTGCCTTCTGACTAGTACATATTAGTTGAAAAAAATAAGCAGTCTTATTCTGTTATAAGTCATTACTTGCCTATAGAGTACTGTAGGAAGAGTAGATGCCTTTTGCGTGCCTCCTTCCTTTTTACTTGGTTTTCTTTCCTTAGGTGCTCGTAAGATTGCTGGGACATTCAACTTCTATTGATTGAATAAATGTAGTACATGTTGTTTTAACGAATATGTACACAGCAACATTTCCCCTTATTTGCCACTAAATCTAACTAAATAAGCTACAATTCACAGTAGTAAGTCTTCTTTACCAGCTATACTAGTAACGAGAAAGAACATAAGTTTTTAACCTCAATTATTTCTATTAGAAAGCTACAACTGCATAGTCTCATTAGTCCTCAGATAGATATACACTAAACTATATGAAAATTATACTACTTTAGCTTGAAAACCTTAAAATAGGAGGACAGTATAGGAGGATTTTAAAAAGTCTAACACAGTATATTTTTAAAAAGAAAAAGAACATCAGTGTTTCTTTACAATATCCCAGCTATATTAGTGTTCCATAGGTTAATTGGAAAAATTATCTTACTGGACCAAACTATAAAAAAGCAGATGAGATTCTCGTTGGTTCTCTACTAATCTGTAATATGCTGGTTTCTGAGACAGTGAGCATCTATCAAAGTCATTGCTTAGTAGCCTGGTGAGCCCACATCTGTTCAGCCAACTGGAAAAGTATCACACAAATGATACACACACATGAATTTTACATCTGTGCATGCCACCTTCACACAATGCAGTTTGCAGTCTTCTATAAAGTTATTTAATAAATGGAAATGTCTTTTATGGTAGATGATATTTTAAACTATAGAGGAGGTTTTTGTAGGGACAAGAATTAGTATGTCCAAAAGCAACTCCTCATCTTCACCTTTTAAAATGAATTAGTCTTTGTGGTACCAGTGACATGCAACCTAATACAAAAGGTTCTTAAAGGCAACAAGGCACTATATAGATCAGCATGCATTACTTTATATCTGTATAAATTATATCAAGAAGTTGGATTTTGCAGATGTTTGAAATGTTGTATACATGAAAAGACCTACAAAGTACTTTTACAGACAAAGAGCCCCAAACAGTGTGACTCCATCATTTATCCTTGTAACTGAATTATCTGAAGAAAACTTATCATTTATTATACACAGTATTAAAGGCCATTCAAAAAATAAATTTTATGTTTTTTTAATATGAAGTACATCAATAGGGTAAAAGTGCTCAAGGATTAAAAAGACTTTTTTTTTTCTTTTTCTTTTTTGGTTGTCTTATAATTACAATTAATAGCTACTAATGAATACAATAAAGCATAGTTTAACATCTAAGTTTCAAAAACCATAGCTCTTGTGCAGCTGAAAACCAAATTAACATAAAAATTAATGGCTCATGATTGAATTTTAAATTTTTAAATCCATAAACACAATGGAAAAGAAAAAAATTATGTGAAAAAAATCTAAAACCACTGAATAAGGAATATACTAGAGGAAACTCATGCTTCATATCTTAGCTCATCAGAAATGACAGGTCAGCCAGTTTGATCAAAAGTAGAAAACTGCCAACAAGACAGCTGACGAAAGAACCAAATGAAGCTCCAGGTTCTCAGTCAGCAGAGGCTGCCAGTGGTCTGGAAGTATTTCAGACAGAAATCATTACCCCGCAGGATTAGGCTCTGATGGAAAACAACTATTCAGTTAGCAAAGTGACTGTTGTTCAATTACATGGAGAGCAAGAGATGAACAAAGCTATTGAAAAGAAACTAACCTGCCCTGTAATTCGGCCGAGTAAGGCCCATATGCCTTGCCCTTCACTTCGAAGTTTCCCATTCAGATTTTGCAGTTCCTCTAAAGACTCACAAAGCTACAAAAAGATTAAGTTAAATTAGTAAGCTTTTTTATGTGCAAATATAAGTAAACAAGAATATTTCCATTCATTTTCCATATGTAACATATTCAAGCCAGATAACTACTGAAAGGCAAAGATATCTTAATTATTACTTAGCACGGTGAATATGGTCAAGAGAAGGTAAACATTTTTTATTCTAGTTTTTAGTAATGTTGATAATCATTTAGTAATGATGATAATCTGTATATTTCATTGTAGTTTGGCACATATTTTGACACATATTTTACTATCAAATCACATTTCTATTACTGTTCTCAGGAGGAAACTAAAAATCCCAGAGGTTCTTTTGCCTAAGATCATATAACTACCAAAAATGCCCAGATCTGCTGAGTTTATCCCCCACAGTCTTTTTACTACACCTATGTTTTACTACAATCACCACTGGACAGTACTTCGTACTAATTTCATCACTTTATATTTTTTAAACAATTATTTGATAGTAGCTTAAATATTCATGTACTTAGAAACTAACATTTTTGTGATATCTTGCTTTATACATTAGACAGGAGGAAATTCAGTAATTTGAGTGTAGAGTGGAGAATGACTTTCACAGTGGTGCCTCATATTTGACCATGTCCCCTGGTGGCACTCAGAGGAAGGATAGCAGGCTACCAAGAAGAGACTTGATACCCTATGAGCATATACAGGGGGAGGAAATCCCCCTCAGGAACAGTCATAGGGGAGGGGAATAAGGGGAAAACGGGAGGGAGGGAGGAATGGGAGGATACAAGGGATGGGATAATCATTGAGATGTAACAAGAATAAATTAATAAAAAAATTTTTTAAAAGATTTCAAATTGGAAAATATTTTTTTATCAAAAATAGCATATAGTTTAAGAAAGACTACTAGATTAAGACAAGATTTTCCAATTCTCACAAACTTTTAAAAAGAAGGTCTATAAAGGTGTGTGTATTTAAGGATAAGGAATGGGATTGGCTGCATTAGTTTCAAACCCCAACTACAAATCTTGATTACTATGTGGCCATGTGCAAAGTAAGTAAGCTCCTCACTCCCCAGTTCCCATGCTAGGAGCAGCAGCCACAACCACAGCTCACACTAGGGACAGGGAGACTTCTCTGGCTCCCTGTGTGTAAAGGGGTCAGAACTGCGCCTGGCATACAAAGTGCTCAGTGAGAGAAGGATGGGAAGAGAAATGACAATGAGGGTTGGACGAGCCCAAGAGCTCTAGAATTTCAAACTGAAACACAGAAAGGCAATAAAATCACAAAAGAACTATGAATAAGATCTAAGTGATATTGTGCATTTTTTTAGCCAACGTACCTTATTATATTCTACATGAAGCTTTTCTTGCTCATTTTCTAATTTATCCTTTATATTCTTTTGTTCAGCCATATTTTCCTGAATTTGAATCATGCGCATATTTCTCTCTATTTAAATTAAATATCCAATTTTACTTCAGTAGCAAGTAAAAGCTAATATAAAACATACACAAAGAATCAAACTAGCCATAGAGATGGTCATTAGATAAACTAACATTGGTCAAACAATTTTAAGTATATTTTTAAAAATGAGCCTAGAATTTACAAAAGACTATAACATAAGAAAATAAACATGCCTCTGACATACACAACTAGGAATGATTTTCTAAAACATTAGTAGCATATCAAATTCTGTCATTAGCAATTTATTCCCAGGGGACTGTGTCTATACTGACCAAAATAGTAATTGACAAAATCAGCAGTGAGAGCTGGCTGCTTGTGTTTCCTCCTTCCATCCACACTAGAACTAGTATCTGAATTGTCCACTGGAAAGATATCTGTACTGATCCCCATTAGCTCAGCTTTGCGCATCAGTTTACGAATGGCCGAAGCACTACTTGTGAGTGGCCTGGGTAACTTTTCTCTGGGAACCCAGGCCTGCGGTCTGGTGGAGCGAGCCAGCTCTGCCTTGGCACGATATTGCTGCAGTCGGGCATTGATCCTTGCCTATAAACAAAGGCAGAAAGTTTGAGAGACAGTAAAGTGGAATATACTCCTCATAACTTGGACTTTCATGCTGAGACGAGGTAACACTACTAAAATTTCACAATGACAGCAAATCATATTTACCAATGATCTTAAGATTTACAGTGTAATTCTGGATTTAATAAACGAATCCATACCTAGTAACAGCCGCCCTCACACGGGCCCTAGAACTAAATGAAGCTGCAGACACACCTCAGCCTCTCTAACCCAGAAGCAATCTCCAACTGATACCTGCTTGCAAATACAAATGTAGCTCCCTCCAAGGGAGTTGCATACAAATTGTGGCTGCTAACTTAGATTTATGAGATTCCTATGTTAGGTAAAGAATGAGTTTCTATTTCTTATGTCTTCTTTTGGGCACTTTTCCTTCTGTGTGTTTGTTTTGTCCTATTCCAGTGTGTTAGTTTTCTGTTTTATCTTATACTGTATTTATTATTATCCCTTAGAAGCCTGGTTTTTTTTTTAAGATTTTCTTTCATTGAAAATAGATTCCTTTCTCATACAGTACATCCTGATTATAGTTTCTCCTCCCTTTACTCCTCCCAGTTCCTCCTCACCTGCCCTCACCTCTGGATGCACTGACTTTCTGTCTCTCATTTAAAATAGAACAAGCTTCCAAGAGACAACAACCAAACATAACAAAATATACTAAAATAAAGCAAAAACTATGGTATCAGTGTTGGACACAGCAACTCAACAGGTAAGAAAAGAATCCCAAAAGCAGGCAACATACTCAAGAGATACACTCGTTCTCATAGTCAGGAGTCTCATAAAAATATTAATAGTTATTCTCTGAGGACGGACATGGTGCAGAGCCATGTAGGCCCTGTTCCTGTTGCTTCTTCACTCACTGTGAGCTCATGTGCACCTCGCTTAGTGGACTCAGGCATGCTCTCCTGGTGACTTCCTTTCTCTCTGATTTTTACAGTCTTTCCCCCTTTTCTTCCACAGGATTCCCTGAGTTCTGAGGGGAGGGGTTTGCTGGCAATCTCCAGTTTAGACCCTCTCTCTATATATATAATATCTTCATCCAAAGTTTTCAACATAAGACTTTATAAATGGCTACACCGTTGACTTGATGAAGCAGAAACAAACTTTACTGTTGTCAAACCACAAACCACTGCTTACTTAAGTAAAATTTTTAGTTATATTTTATATGCTAGACCCTACTGTCAATCACTTATCACTAGAAAAACACATGAGATATGAAAAGAAAACAACAGTTTTGGTGTGATTCCCATACCTGGGCTTCCGGGGACAGCTGCTTTTCTCTCTCTTGCAAAGACATCTTACAGTAAGATTGTAGAGCCAAGTAGTTTTTTCTTTTCCACTTTCTGTCTAACCTGTCGGCATGCTGCTTACAATAAGCAAAAAATGGATCTGCTATATCCTTAAAAAAAAAAAAAAGTGGAGGAAGTTGAAAATTTTATCCAATGGGCCATTTTAAAAACAAACTATCACCAAATAATAAAGTTCCCTTTTGACAAATCTCTTGGTGATGGTTACATCAATAAAATGTTGAGGAAGCAATTCTCACACATCATGACAAAAAGTAGTTGCTGCATTTGAAATGTAATCTATCAACCTCAAATTACCAACTGTTTTTCTCTAAAGGGCTTTGTTAGGCCTGGGAGTATAGCTCATCAATACAACAATTGCAAGACCTGGATTTGATCACAGCACTACAAAATAATAAAGGGCTATATGGATTGCAAAATATCAAAAAAATTGTTATTTGTGTATGTTTGTGTACTTCTTTAAAATGTGTTGTGTAATGCCTGAAATTTTAATAACCTTAAGATTATAAACATATTAAAAATACATATTCATAAATTAATAAGAGCAATAATACACACACACATACACACACACACACACACACACACACACACACACACAGAGGTACGCGCACACACGTGACAGGCAAGCCAACAAAGTGAGATGTTCCTAGATCACTCACATACATATCTTATGCTGGACAAAACAGATGAGGAAGGCCAGACCCTGTCAATAACAAATTCAGGCACTCCCTTTTTATCTCTTTATAACCAATACCTCACAGAGGAACATGATGCTAGCCAAAGGGTACATTTTAATTCATTGTTCAGGGTAGTTCATGAGACTCCCAAAACATAGTCTACTTGAATTCTACACAGTTGTCTCTCAGAAGCTGACAGAAAGTCTCTATTGTTGAAGATAAAAGTCTCATGTACTTCAGACACAGGAACCAAGCAATTCAAGCTGGCTCTGACATGAAAGCCTCCTTCTTGATGACTAGCCTTCACGGTACCATATGGTATCATTTACGTTTCCAAAGGAGAGAAGCAACCAACAGTCCTATAAGCTATGATGCCTACGAACTTAAACAATGACAGCAGGATATGCTATCCCAAAGGATGCAATGACTGAATGCATCTCAGTAATAGCCAACACCTCTCTAACTGGACTTAAGGTCTATTCAACAGAGGAAAATCACGCCTGGTACTAGAAACCTCGCCAACTATCAGGGCCAGTGAAGACATGGATCCTGGAGGAGAACCTAAAAATACTAATATAATCCTAACTACATTACAGATATTTATTCTTATACCTGCAGGAAAGTAGACATCTTAACCGTCATCAAAGATACATCTCCTTGTAACAGACAAAAGAGCATTAGAGAAAACCACAACTAATAAAAATGCAGAGAATAAGTGACCATGTGCTGCCCAGATCCCAGTAATACTTGTACAACACAACTGTACCTAAGGTTCAAGGAATAGAGTTTAACAGGGAGTGGAAACATGGTAAGAATAGGAAAATATGCTGTAAGATTTCATCTCCTAGAAATGTCAGGGAAGTTATACCCATGAAGTCTCATCAACACTGCTGCCTTATAAATAACACCTGAACAAACATGACACCAACAGACACGCCTAAGTGTATGGGGGAAACCTCATATCTAGGACCTGTGTCTGAAGTACAAGAGATTGTATCATGGGGCCTCAACCCCAGACAAAGCACAACTAAGGCAATCAAGGAATGTTGGGACCAGGAGAAATAGTCTTCTCTGGTCAAGGGCCCCAAATTGGTTATCCAAAACCAAGAGCTCAGCCCTGAAAGCATATCCATACAAATAATCTTACCCTGACTGAGCAGAGCAGGTTGTATTTATATATTTAGTAATACACACACACACACACACACACACACACACACACACACACAACAAATAATAGCAATGAATTTGAGAGAAAACAAGTAGAGTAAGCAGAAAGGGTCAATGGGAGGAAACAACTTTAAAAACAGTATGGTTAAAAAAAAAACTTAATCCCAATTAAGCCACAAAGATTTTCTTTAAATATAACAAAATTAAAATAATTTGCACTAAATTAACTATGCTAGTCATTAAGAAACAGCTGGCAATCCATTGTTTAGGCCTGTCCAAATAAGGTTAAGGTATCTAGATAGTTTTTAAATCTAACTTATAATACTAAAAGGAACTCTTTGTAGATAGGGATTTATAATCCAAAGAGAAATAACACTAAATGCAAGCATACTTGAGATAGAATAGAAGAATAATAACCTTAAAATTCTAATCTTTAGTTTTTTTTTTTAATTGAGTCACTTTATAGCCTGATTGTAGCCCCTCCCTTGTCTCCTCTTGTCCCCTCCCTCCCCTACCTAGTCCTCAGAAAGGGAAGCCCTCCTCCCCTACCCTCTGACCCCAGCCCATCAAGTCTCATCTGGATTGCCTGCATCCTCTGCCTCTGTGGCCTGGCAAGGTCGCCCAGCCAAGGGGAAGTGACTCTACCACACTTTACTTAAAATTTTTTAAAAGCACATAAAGCAATTCTATATTATGACTAAAGGATATATTTACTAAAGGATATAACACCATATAAAATTAAAAATTTAAAGATACAGACAACCATTTATACACTGATATAAAACCTTCAAAAATTATTTCAAAATAATAGTATAATCTCTACTTTAAAAAGATAGAACTGACATGTATTTATCCTTTATAAACTTAACCTAATGTCTATATTTACTCATTGTTTAAATTATCCGAAATTAAACTGAGTATGTGTTCTGTGCATGTGCACATGTTTTTGGTGTGTGTGGAAGCTACCTCTGCCTTTTTGTCACTCTTGTTAAAAAAAAAGGGGGGTTTTCATGGGTCCTAAAGATCACCAATTTGGCAAGATTAGCTGACAACTGAGCTTCAGGGGGCGTCCTGTCTCCTTTCCCTCAGTGTCATGATTACAGGCGTAGGCCACCACACACAGCTTCCTTCATGTGTACCAGATATCTTAATTTAAGTTCTAAGAGCTTTCATGGCAAACACTTAACAAATTAAGCCTTTTCTCTAGCACTAAGATAATCTTAATTAACGCTTACCTACTAATTTTGAAAGTTAAGTTAAAGATGCAATTAACTGTGTGGAATGAAGGGAAAAAGAAAAGATAGATTTTTTAAAAGATCAAGTCAGATACAGAGACAGACAGACAGACAATTTTCTTAAGGTTCTGTGTATCATTATATACGCATTTTGGACCTGATTTTTTTTTTTAATGAAATTGCCAGGCAGTGGTGGCACACACATTTACTCCCAGCACTTAAGAAGCAGAGACAGGTGGATCTCTGAGTTTGAGGCCAGCCTGGTCTACAGAGTGAGTTCCAGGACAGCCAGGGATACAGAGAGAAACCCTGTCTCGAAAAACAACAACAACAAAAACAAAAACAAACAAAAAGAAACTGCTATCTGTCACAATGGTGTTTTTAAATTCACAATCAAGACCACTTGTTTTTGTTTTGTTTTAGTGTGTGTGTGTGTGTGTGTGTGTGTGTGTGTGTGTGTATACTTATATGGCAAATTAAAGTATACTAGCACTTAGAAGTTAAACAGGTTATCTATTTTAACATAACTGCTAATTATCAAAAATAATAAATAAAATGGTTAATGCTGTGATTTCTTCAATTGAACACCCTGGAAAGTGAAACCAAGGACTATAATATCTGAGAAGTGAAGAGGTCTATCCTGATGCATCCAAAGGAAGATTGAGAAATGTGACTTCCTGACATGTTCCCTTCTTTATCCTCAATACCTATTGCTTCATTTCTGTCTCTTAACGCTTACTATAAACACTTATGTCATTTTGCTCCCCATGGGTATGACATAGTGAATGGAAGTCAAATGCCAGCTCCTTAGGTAGCTGTGGCAACTGTATTAACTGCTGACCTCCCAATTAATTTCTTCTCATGCGGTTTTCATACTATTTCCATTGACAGAAAGTGAATGTAATGGATTTCACTTTCCAAGCTTTCTCACTGGTAATAGTGACTCCATTTTAGTACACAAGATGATCAAAAACTACTCTCTCTGAGCTACGGGAGAGACACTTTCATTCCTAGCCAGGGAATCCTTTTATTCCCTTTTTTGCTTTAAATGTTACCATGTAAGAACGAACTGCTTAGAGCTACTTCAGTCCTTTTTAAAACATGAAAAATGAGTTAAGAACAACAAGACAGGCATGGTGGCCCACACTTTTAACCTCAGCACTCGGGAGGCAGACACAGGCGAATGTCTGTGAGTTCAAGGCCAGCCTGTTCTACAAAGCTAGTCCAGGACAGCCAAGGCTACACAGAGAGACCCTGTCTCCAAAAACAAAAACAAACAGACAAACAAGAACAACAACAACAACAAGAAGAAAGGATAAAGAAGGGAGGGAGAGAGAAAATTACAGGGGTAAGAATAGAAGAGAAGGAAAAAAATAAGTCTATGTGGCTGAATCAACCTGTGAACTACTTAGACTTTGTATCTTCTAAAATAGTTAGCTTACTATTTAGGCCACAGTAATTAAGTATTCTATTGTGTGACTGAAAACCTAGGAGGCATACAACATCTGGAAAAAATGAATAAAAGCATGTCATAAGGCCCAATACATACTGGAAGGAATAGACTGCAGAGGTGGCTCTGAAATGGACAGGGTGTTAACCAGGCAAATATAACGTCCCATACTCATTATACCCATAGAGTACAAAGCAGACACCTGAATCAGCAACTATCCAGCTGCACTGTGTAGGGACCCACTGGAAACCTCAGCTACCTTAAACTACCTTAAACAAAGGGTTAGTAGAAAGAGAAGGAGGCCTTGTCAGAGTTTCTGTTCTCAGTCTAAAGGCAGGATTTTGTAGAAGTGAGACTCATGTAATCTGGTGTAGGGGGGCAGTGGAGTGGCAGGCCACTCCCAGAACATAAACACTTCAAATTTTCTGATCTTTTGTTTATTCACTTAGAAATTAAATGATCCTCCCTATAAGTCTTCCTCTTAGTTTTTATTAAATTAGTAACTGTAGCTCTTTGGAACGTTCACATTGGGGGGGGGGGCGGGGAGGCTCTTATATAAGTTTGAGAGTGAGATTTCATCTTTCCTCTAGTTAACACATCCATTGTTTAAGCTATAGGCCTCCAAATAAAAACCTCAAAAAGGTCAAGAATGTTTTCTTCCCCCAATATATTAGAAACTGAAAAAATACTGTGTAATATATTGAACATGGATAAACCACATCACATATCAGCATAGAAAGTACTGGCAAAGTGCTGAGGGATGGGATAACAAAATTTGGCTGAGACTTAATGCTGGGTGTCCTATAAAGGGAGTCAGCAAACTACATCATGCGCTAAACGTGGTCCTGCCTGTTTTTGTAAAGCATTATACACATGCAGCCACAATCATTCACTTTTTAATATTGTCTAAGGCTGCTCTCATACTACAGTAGCAAATTAAACATAAGCCATAGGCCTACAAAGACTAAAATACTTACATTCTAAGCAGGCTACCAAGATGAGACTTGATAGCCTATGACCATATAGTGGGGGAGGAGGTCCCTCTGGGTCTTAGACCTAGGGGAGGGGAATAGGGTGAAAGCGGGAGGGAGGGAGGAACGGGAGGATACAAGTGATAGGATAACAATTTAATGGTAATCTGAATAAATTAATTAAATAAAAAAGAAATTAAAGGAAAAAAATAATGTAGATATACTCTTTCATCTGCCAGTCTTTGCTCTTAGAAAAAACAGAACAAAAAGAGTTGGGAGGCCTGCATTAGCTCAGGTATCAGAGAGTGATGTGACTACGGAGCATCAATGAAGTCAGTAAAAGTAGAGCTGTTTTGAAAATATAGCGAAGAGAATAAGAAGTGGGAGAATAAAACAACAGCCACATAGCTTCCTGGAAAGTTAATCCAGAGTAATTTTTTAAATGAATTATAAATTACCAAGTGCCACATGATCACATAAAAGCTACTAAAATGGCTGTTATTATAAAATGACAAAACTCTAACAATGTAGTATTTTGATGAATCTACTCAAAATCATTTAACCCAGCAACAACCGATTTCTAATCGGTTATCCTAGCAATGTTGAGTCATCAGTTAGGCAGCCAAGATTCTAACAAGAGCTCTTCAGATTTAATCTAGGAATGATTTCAATTCATTACATGAAAGATTTTATGCAAGTATATAAAATAAAGCCCAATGTCAAGAAGGGATTACCACATTTAGAGTTATTGGCCACTGAACTCCCAGAAGCCTCCAAATATTACAGACTTTTGCCATTGCTCTAGGTTATGCTCCAGAACTTAATGGTAAGACTCTACAGCTAAACACCTTACAACATGAAGTCATAGAAGATGGGTAAACTAAGCTAACACTAACCTAGAAGCTTCATTCCTACTGGTTAGCTATGAAAGCTAACCGCAAGTGGCCAGACAGGATAGTCCTGCTGGTGCAATTGCTGCAGGAATACCGTGGGAGTAACCAACCATTTTCTAATTGTGCTTAAGGTCCACCCCACAAGATGGAATCCATACCTGCCACCATTACCCAGACCAGCAACATATGGCTAGGTAGGTTGTAACTTATACCTAATGACTTCCAGGCATCAGAGAATGAGTGTGACTACAGAGCATCAATGAAGTCAATAAAAGTAGGCCTGTTTTGAAAATATTGCGAAGAGAGTAAGAGGTGAGAGAAGAAAACAATAGCTGAGTAGCCTGGTGGAAAGTTAATTCAGAACAGTTTAAAATAAAGTATAAATTACCAAATACCAAATGATCACATAGAAGCCACTAAAATGGCTGTTATAAAATGACAGAACTCTAACAATGCAGTGCTTTGATCATATTTATATGCAAAGATTAGGAGCATCTTTCAGACCTTATCAGAGACACTTCTTTTTCCCATAGCTGGGTATTAACATGGAGCCCACAACTGGCCAAGGTGTAGAGAATAAGACCCTGCACAGTATTCACCCTTAAATCAGACATTTTTAACAAACCTTCCTCCCAAGGCTCAGGACCATTAAGAAAGAGGAGGCAGGAAGACTGCAGGAGCTACAATCAGAAGATATGTTTCCCAGGCAGAGCACAGCAGTTGTACTCAGGAACTCACCACAGAGACAGACAAGACCTAGGCAAGCTTAAGCCAAACAAAATCCCAGCATAGACAGGGAGCTGGTCTCAATCCTTGATGAGGAGGCATTGGTAGCTGATATCTACTGAGAAGAGAAGTTAGTTTTCTTTAAAGCTATGGCTCTTAGTAGGTTGAACATGCTCCAGTGGATGGCCACACACCAGGGCATGTAGCCATTGGTATTGGGCCACACAGGCAAAAAAAAAGACAAAAAAAAAGATAGGTACAGAAATAGATAGAGGTGTGCCTGGGAGGAATTGGAGGAAAAAGGAACCAAATATGATCAAAATATAATATTTAAGGTCTCAAAGAATTAATAAAAATATGTATTAAAATCAATAGAATCTACAAATAATTTCATACTGTTTTAAAGACTATTTTCTAAACAATATTATAACATTGTTCTCAAAAAAAATTTTTTGACTTTAGTGAGACTATAAGTAACTTTAAGACATAATATGAAATGTAACATAAATGTAGGTGCTGTGGTAATTTATTTTAACATCTTTGAACAATGCATGCTGTATTTAAAAACAGTATAATTTGACTATTCTTATAATTTGAAATATTTTACAAAGTACACAAAAAAGCATGCAGATGTCTAGTAGATCTTCACCAATGTGGAAAGCAATATATCCAAAGACTATAAAAAGTTTTAAAATATGATAAATAACACTGACGGAAACTGAGGTACTTAATTCTGTAATTCAGGCTTTCTTTTACTATCTGCATAAAACAGCTCTGGAGAGGTCCAACATCCCACTTGATAAACAAGTTTAAGCAAAATATAAAATAAAAGCTTTCTATGAAACCTAAAGAACATAAAACTGAAGCAGAAGGCATGATGTCTTATAAATAATAAATCTGCTTTAACTTAAAATGCTTCTTAATTTACAAAATGCTAAGGTGAACGTGACCACATGTGCCTATAGTCTAAGCACTCAAAGGGCTGAACAGGAGGATCACTGAGGAAACCAAGGACTACACAATGAGACCCAGTCTCGGGGGACACAGGATCTTATCTGTATCCCATATACTTGTGTAAACCACTACAAACAACACCTCCATTTTAACAGAATAAATATTATCAAAAGCAGATCTCACTGATATCCTAACAATTCATGAGAGGTTTTGACATTCTATAAGGAGTCCATATGAAGTCCCCGTTCTCACGGGCTGCAATGGTACACGTTGTAATCAAAGCTCTGAGAGGACGGAACCAGAGGACTATGAACTTGAGACTATTGTGAGCTGGTATGGAATTCCATAGCAGCTGGACACATACTAATATCCTGTAGTACAAAAAAAAAAGTTCCAATTCTCTTAAGTGTTTACAACAACAAACTAGAAACCTATTAAATATGCTTTAATAAAACTACAAAAGATGGAACATCAAAAACACCAAACTAAACCAAGCCAAACAAAAACCCCACAATACCAAACCTCTAGACTGGTCCACACATCCAAGTTTAATATCTTTATTATTTCAAGTTGCCTGTACATTTCCCCAAATGAGCTCTTAGACATGGTCACTGCAAACTGTTGATTATGTTTGGTTTTGTATTAATCTGCATGTCTTCTGGTACAGAGAAGCAATCTCAGATTATGCATCCCAATGTACACTTGCTGTTTTATATATTTTTGCTTATTACCTAAATTAAAGAGTTGTTTTCTCCAAAAAGGATCATGTGTAGTGCTATGTAAAGGAACCCAAACTCCCTTAATATAAATGGTAAATCTCTCAAAAGTAAAACTCTGTGTCTACAAAAGGAACATCCCCGTGTAAAGTTCAGTTATCCAGAAGCAGACAACCTGCTGTTCACCTGTGACCTATGCTTAGTCTGCTTAGCCCCACTGCATTGGCCCTCTGCACCTCTGTCCATCCTCCAGAGTGTCAACCTTGACTCATCCACCCACGCCTAGGCTGCAGTTACACTCGTGTCCTCCCAGGAGCTGTGAATATGCTCAGTGTCCATCCAGTACTCACTCAAACCACAGGTCCTCAGAATCAGAAACGAGAACAAAATGGTACCTGGCAAACTGTATCGCTTCTACATAGATCTATTCAAGTTAAAATAAAACACATTCTTCAAGTGTTTTTCTGCAAATTTTCTTCATTACATTACTTATTTCCTAAGGTAAAAGTATAACAAACATTTTATGAGAAAATAAAATTTTATGGACAAACAAAATGGCTTACATATTGTCAGAAAGCATTATAAATAGACAATAAAAGTTTACTGAACAGATAAAATCATAGAAGGAAGGAACTATAATACCTGCTCTTAGGACCCCTTAAAATTCTTTTAAATTTTTGTGAATGTCGAGGAATTTATAAGTTGTACTTTCAGAAACATATCACATGGGATAACACTTAGAATACTCTTATTCACTAACCTATTAAGTAAATACATATTTTTAATCAAAAGGACTATTATGTCATTATCAACAAATTTTAGTAAGAAAGGGTGTAGTTTACATTTTTGTAATTCTACTGTCTACCTTCATAACACAAAAGTAGGATTCTCAGAACTACTTCCATGTTCAAGGTTACAGTATTATGTTGTGTGTAATCTCCAGAAACTTTAAACGCTTAGAACTGAGAAATACACATTTTGTATTGTTTCAAAAACAATTTGAAGCACTGCATCCTAGAAACAAATTTAATTTTTAAGGCATCCCAAAAATACACTTGGTAATCAAATAATTTCTAAAGTCAGTACACCTGGAAGAACTGCTAAGGAGCTAAAACTAAAGCCAAAAAGAGCAATATTACCTTAAGAAGATTTCATACTCCTGCATAAAGTATGCCACATACCAGCACTTTAAGACATTTTGCATTACCTTCTGCCAGAACTCACTACAAAACCTTTGAGATGCTTTCCAGTATGCCGTAACTAGCATTAAGACTGATAAAACCTGGTCATTTACTATTCAAAATTTAAGTGAGCGGTCTAGTCAAGACAAGAATAGATTATGACGTTTCCCTCATGCCTTATAACTACTACAGGACACAGCAGACATAAGAAATCTTCTGAACGCATTTAGCACCATGGTTACTGGGGTAAATAAACCTACCTCTTCTGCTGCCGCCTCTGAAAGCAGGCCTTCCTTCTGGGCACAGGTAACATGAAAATAGGCTCTGCACATCCCTGCATCACAGCTAATGCAAACTCCAGTTCTAGCAAAGCGAGCATCTTCACAAAAGCTGCACTCCTATGAAAGTCACAGGAAAACGCTCACAGCAAGTATTTCTGAAACAAAACTAGCCTTTCATGAAGCATCCACTAAATAGTTAAAATACGTCAGACACAGAGTACCAATGCGAACAACTGCAGATAAGCAAGGTCTTATTCATATACAGCTCTAATCAATCTAAAATTAGTATACTAGTAATAATAACAAATAATGATAATATATGAGGACTTAGGTGCCTGGCACTCAGCCTAAGCTCTTTACATACATGAATAAATATATATTCATTTACCATGTTAAAGAAATTTAATCATTTTCTTGTTATATTACTAGGCAAAATGCCCTCATTTCTACCATAGACAAAATTCTGCCTAAAAATGGGCAAGCTTGGATGCGCTTAGAGCCAATGGCTAAACTCTGCCAAGACAAAGTAAGCAAGTTCTCAATAATTCCTGCTTCACAAATATGTCTGCCAGAGATAATGGGCCAAAAGGCTGAAGATGATGCTCCAACTTCATACAGAGTTTTGGGTGACTATTCAGGCAGCACACTGTCTCTGTCATCTTCTCATTTAGGAAGCTGCTAACCTGCACTCCTTGTATACTCAGGTAATTAATTTTATTCTTTCTCAAGTCTCTGATGGGATTGAAGACCAGATAGTTTAGTTTTACAATTAAGCTTAGTTGTTTACAGGTTAAGATGTTTTTAGGTCTAGATAGATGTTTTAAGTTGATAATGACGAGATATGATAATAGATATTGATTTACATTCAGAATTTTAGACTCACCAAGACAGGTTTTCTTCCAGGCTGCCAAATACAAATAGCCAAAATACTATGAATGTAACATATATATAATTCCTGATTGTTTTGTGGTTCTTCTTGCTATAGGTAGTTTATTGTATGTGTGTTTAATAAATGTTTATGTAAAAATAATATTTAATTTAAAAGCTGTAAAAAAAAGTTAATGTGGTAATGGGCTCACACATGCTCAAATAAAAAGTGGTTTTATATGTTCTTAATATTTTTTTGTTTTGTTTTGTTTTTTTGTTTTGTTTTTTTTTGAGACAGGGTTTCTCTGTGTAGCCTTGGCTATCCTGGACCCACTTTGTAGACCAGGCTGGCCTCGAACTCACAGCGATCCGCCTGCCTCTGCCTCCCGAGTGCTGGGATTACAGGCATGCGCCACCACGCCCGGCTATATGTTCTTAATCTTAATAAAATTCATTTCAAAATTAAAGTAAAGTTGTGAGATTTCATTTGATCCAACTGAGTGCAATAAGGCTTTCTCTGCATCTTAGGAAGAAAAATAGTGTCAACTAACATCTATTTTTACAACGTAAGTTATCTGAAATTAGATCATATGGAAGAATAAATACATTAGCCCTCTGGAGAAACAACTATCAACAAATGATTCAAATCAAGCATGGTGACCCATACATGGAATCCTTGAACTGAGAATGATGAGGCAGGCTGACTGCTTCATGTTTGAGGCTGACCTGAGCCACAGTGAGATATTATTTCAAAAATACAAAAGCAAAACAAAACAAATTAAAAATATGATAATAAACGACTTAGTGCTAAGGGCTCCGCTAAGAGCATGCTTAATAATAAACACTTTTGTAGTCAATCAGATTTAAAAGCTATGTAAAGAAACAAGTGAGAGATGTCAATTTTAGTTAATCTTAAAGTTGACCTTACCTTGGCACCATATTTAGAATAGTTCATTTCTGTTAGTGTTACGGGTCGTAATTTATCAATATCTCCAAAGGCTACTCCTGGAACATATAGTGCACAAACGATGTGGACCCATCTATAAAAGAAATACGTGATTTTGCTAGCAAATGCTTTCCTGAAATTCTCACATAGAAAATGAACATAAAATATGTTCCACCTTAAAATACTACTGAAAGGAGTCTATGATTAGATTTCTTTTAAGTCCTCATCTCAGACTCTTAACTAAAAAATACAGAATGCCTATAGAAGGATAGCAGATAATTAATCACAGAAAGCACGCACAGCTAAAGCTACAGCTAAGGCTACGGGGTGCAGTCCTTTTCTAGAGGTCTAAGTCAAAATGTAGATTTAGCAACCATAATTGCTTTCTGCTTAAAATTCACTGCACTTTGGTCTTATCTGTTATTCTTAAATATTTGCATAAAACTGCTATTCAAGGGTAACAAAACATCACCTTCGTATTCAAGGAAAGATACTCACATTCATTACTGTGAACACTTTTAGAATTAAGGATTCTAATTTAAGAACTATGAAGTTATTCTGCAGTAATTAGGTTAATTGTTCCTTATTGCTACTTCTTTCCCTAAGCTGCTGGATATCCCCAAGGATATATTTTTAAATAGTTTTGGTACAAAGTTTCTTTCTCCTCAGGCTAAAGATGGTGGCTGGGAAAAGATACAAAACAAAACTATAATAATGCAAGGATGTCATGTTTTCCTCCAGTTCCTCTGTTCTCTAAATAACCTATGAATTCAAATTTATAAACCCACCTACAACTACACGGTGTAAAGTCTGCCCGAGGCTGTTAACTTTTTAAAAACCGTTCAGCCTCAGCATACTGAACAAAATCAGAGTCGGTTCTGATTTCTTTTAACTCTGAGCTATTAAGTTATCATGTATTTGTTTGCTGTTAGCCAAACAAAATGTTGACTAGCTGTCTGAAACTTAAACAATATATATGCATCACCTGTGTAAGAAAAGGAATAAAAATGAGATGGTAAATCTCTATGAAGCTTGTGACTATATTGACAATTTCTGCTTTATCCCAGTTTAAAAGGTTCTGGTTTTGTGATATAATGAGTTTTAAGAGACTAAGACTTAATTATTCTATAGGGGTACGGAGAAAAGCTGTTACAGATCTTTAAATTTTTTATCATTTTCATTGTAAAAATAATCCAGTTCTGCGATTTTCTTGATAGAACTTTTTAATCCAATTTTTAATCAGGTCCTGTGGAGTGCAGTATAAAGATAGTATCTCAACAAGCAGCCACCTTCTCAATGTAATCTGTGTGGTTTCTTTATGCTTGCAGATGCATTAAATGCCGCTGTTCTCCACAGGAGTTCACCTCTGATAAACCAACGGCTGGCTGCTTGCTTTGTACTGACCTTCTTAGGATGTGCAGTGCAGATCTGAACTGCCATTTCTGTGTGACCAGCACACAAATGTATCATTTGCCCATCCATTCATATGAGGACACCAATGTGAGTCCTTATTAAATTATATATCAAAGTCACTGAACATTGCCACTAAGACAATTTTGTTCCTTTGAGCACTTTTTGTTCACATATTTTAGAATTAAGTTGGGAAATCAAAACATAAGAAAATCTTCCTTGTTACTTTACCATCCATTTTGCTTGGCGCTATGATGACAGATGTTGATTGGGAAAAGGAGCAGAAAGCAAGTATCACAAAACCATCAAGAGAGAGAGGCAGACTGTCATTCTAGAATGGAAACTATCAACGCATCCAATTAAATCCATATATTGTTTATAGACAGGCAACAACTACACAGTAATATACTTCTTTAAAAAATCACGGCCCAATGGAAATTTAGTGGAATAATTTTGAAGTAATTATTTCCACATATTTCCACATATTTAAAAAAAAGTTTTAAAATATCTATGGTATGCTATTTCCATTCCTTCAAGCCAGAACCAATGAGTCCCCTAGGTACAGAACATTGCATAAGACAAGCGGGAACGTAGCTGCCTGGGAAGAACGTAGAGCAGTATGTAGCTCACTGTCTTCACTCAAGGAACATTTGCTTCAAGGAAAATTAGAGTCTGGTGTTTCCTATGGGTCGCACATCGTTCTTCTCATTTGCAAATCAAGAAATGCTTTCAGAGGAGTGAAGCCTTCAAATACAGCAAGTTTAGGAGAGGAATACCATGAGGCTTTAGGAACCCAGTGTTCCACTCCCTTCCTTACACTGAAACAGCTCCTAACTCCTAGGTCACAACCCCTCTGGGAGTCGAACAACCCTTTCACAGGGGTCATCTAAGGCCATCAGAAAACACAGATATGTACATTGCAATTCATAACAGTAACAAAATTACAGTTATGAAGTAGCACTGGAAATAATTTTACGGTTGGGGTCATCACAACATGAGGAACTGTATTAAAGGGTCATGGTATTAGGAAAGTAGAGAAGCGCTGTTCTGTTGTTCTATTGTATCATAATGTTTACTGTCGAGGAAAAATGACCAATAAATCAGAGCTATAGTACATTCCAAATACACAAAAGGACAGCCAGCTAAGGTGGCAAAGAAGGAAGACACAGGCTGTTCTTCCTTCCAGGAGGGCCACTCAGTCTCTGTTTTGGGTATATACCTTGCTTTGCTTTGTTAAATGAACTTTTGTTTAAATTGGAAGCAGAGGTGAAAATAGAGGGAGGAAAATAGATATATTTTATATTATACAAAATTGGGTCTATATGATTACTTGGAGAAAATTATTCAATTGAAGAAATGAAATAAAAGTTACATTTTTTACTTCAAGAATTCCACAGCCATTTTCACACATTAACTCATTTTCCATGTACAAATTATGGCTCACATCAAGAGAGGAGAGAAAGTCTGGCTTGACTCATGTGCTAAGTCAATTTCAATACTTTTTCAGCTAGGGCATACACTACTCTCTCTTTCCCTGAGCATCCTACATGAAGATAAAAACACTAAAAGACTTCTCCACTTTTTAAAGGCTTTTTCTCTTCCATGGTTCTTAAAGCAAACTGGCATTGCATGCTAAGAAATACATAAGTGTCCATAATTTCTACTCTGGCCTACATGGGATTATAGACACAAACAAAAGTGTTTACACAGTAAATTACAGAAAATTTCCAGACTGCCCATGGAGAGATTTTATTTTTATATATTATATAAAAAGTGTATGTATGCACATATGTATACATATGCATGCACAGTAGCTAACGTATTTCCTAGTAAATCTCAATGCTTAAAGAGCTTTCTTTTGTCTCGTTTTGGAAAACATTAAAAATTACTTCGCAGAATATGATAGCACAAAAAGTCGATACAACTTTTAAATTAACAGGAGAACCAAGTAAAAGGAATTCTCTTCCACAAAAGGAAGCTGGGGTTTTTTGTTTGTTTGTTTTCTTTTCTTTTCTTTTCTTTTCTTTTCTTCTCTTTTTTCAAAATGGCCTTACTTCACCACAACCAAGTACTCAAAGTTTCAATATTGAAGAACCAAGCGGCACGTCCACTGCAGTAGCTTCCTTAAGACAGCAGCACAGCGCCTCTGCAGAAAGCACGGAGAGTGAATAAAGGGGCCCTGACTGACCACCAACTTCCAGGAACTGTCTGACCTGGGTTGTGTCATTCAGCTTCTCTACAATACTACAAAACTAAAGCATAATAATGAGGCTAAGGAATTTGCCTGAAGTCATAGTAGAATAAAAACAAAAGGTTAAACAAAAAACAAATCTAAACACGGGCAAAATACTCTGAAAGCACATACTATTCATGCTCACTAAAGCCACAGTTGTAGGCCAAAGTCTGACCGTGCCACCTGCACAACAGGAACAAGGTCTAGTCTACACAGCAAAGTCTGATCGTGCCACCTGCACAACAGGAACAAGGTCTAGTCTACACAGCAAAGTCTAACCGTGCCACCTGCACAACAGGAACAAGGGCTAGCCTACACAGCCAGGAACAAGGTCTAGCCTACACAGCAAAGCTCTTACTGTTATTTTACTTCCTGGCTTCTCTTAGGTGATGAGGGACCTGGAACCTCAGCACACAGCATTCCCTAAGACCCCACCCTAGAAGCTACACTATCCAAACAATCAACTGAGGTTATATTTCTCCAGAGTCTGGCTAGTAATAGAGACAAAAATGAGACAAATATTTTTCTTAATTTTACTAAAGTAAAATGTATTACATCTAAGTCTAGATTTCATTTGTGAGCTACATCCTATATTTTCAGTATTAAAAAATGATGAAATTTTATGTTCTTTGGTAGTTCTTGCTGGTATTATTAAAATATTAAGCATTCTTTTTCAGTTGGTTGGTTGGTTGGTTGGTTTTAAGTTTCTGAGACAGGGTTTCTCTATGCAACTATCCTGGCTGTCCTGATCTCACTCTGTGGACCAGGTTGGCATCAAACTCAGAGATCCATCTGATTTTGTACTGGGATTAAAGGTGTGCACCACCACACCCAGCTAAATATTAAGCATTCTTACTTAAAACATTCTATGTGGCAGAGAGATGGCTCCACAGTTAAGCACATGTTACTCTTCCAGAAGACTCAAGTTTGGTTTCCAGCACCTGTATCAGGCAGCTCGCAACACCACTAACTCCAGCTCCAGTGAATCTGAAACCCGTCGGGACTCTGCAGGCACCTGCATTCACGTGCACATACCCACACAGACATAGACATATACACTTATTTTCAACTAATACTTTAAAAAAATGAGCTGGGCATTAGTGGCACATGCCTTTAATCCCAACACTTGGGAGGGAGAGGCAAGTGGATCTTTGTGAGATCGAGGCCAACCTGGTCTACAGAATGAGTTCTAGGGCAGCCAGGGCTATGTAGAGAAACACTGCCTCAAAAAAGCCACACACAAAAAAGTGAATTTTAAAATTCTAATGCCTTATTTGTCAAAATAAAACACAAAAATCTCTCCTATTACTGGCAGAATTGAGGTGGGCAATGTTTAAAACACACAAGACTGGGGAAAGCTTTGCATTCCAGTCAGCCACCCCAAGTTTCATAGAGAAAAGCTGACAGGAATGATGCCAGCACTTTAATGCTCCTA
This sequence comes from Acomys minous, assembly GCF_964271855.1. NCBI lineage: Eukaryota > Metazoa > Chordata > Mammalia > Rodentia > Muridae > Acomys > Acomys minous. The sequence goes on from NC_140487.1 coordinate 15,426,162, forward strand.
ACTGTTCAAATGTGGCAGTGAGTGTGAGTGTGACTCTGTCACCCCTACATCAGAGCACTGTAACTCAAAGGTGTAGAGGACAGCGAAGGAAAAGAGCTTTTCAACAGGGGCAGAGAGTGAACACTGACTATAGCATAGCCACATGCTCAGGCCTTACCACCTCACAACCCAGGCCCAACCTTGAGATCACTTTCAACTGACCTCTTAATAAACACAGCAATTTGGTTGCCAAAATTAAAACTGTTAAAACCTGCGGCCAGCCACTTATTTTGGCAGATAACGCAGAAAGGGTTTCTGGCAGCCACAAGTAGCTCTTGTGGAGAAGTCTAAACCCCAATGTCAGGGAAGAGATAACTCCTTAATTGTCTATGTCATCCCTAGGATTCCCTTCAAGAGCTCATTATAACTTTTATGCACTTTTAGGCCATAATCTTAATAATTTTTAAATAATAATTCTTGTAGAATATTTATTCTTAAATAAAAATTCTTAAATAATTCTTAATAGTTCTTAAATTTCTCCATTTTTAATCACTGTATATTATACTCTGAAGTGAGACAGACCTGGGTGTAAGTTTCTCTATTTACCAGACTGTGGTCTTAAGCTAACACATGACTTAAATGCCATGAGTCTTGGGTACTATCCTTATAATTTGAGAAACTACCACTTTCGTCTTCACTGAATAATGAGCGTAAAAACAAATGCAAGCACTTGAGAGATGGCCTTTCTTCTTCCCCTCATCCATCAATATGGTCAATTCATTCCTCTATACCAGAGATGGGAAGAAAGGTACGTGACTCAAAGTCACAAATGGAAGAGAAGAGAACTCCGAAGCACGCATGTTATGAAGCAGGCATATGGACACAACATAATGAGGACATCGACCTTCCAGCATCAGTCTCCTTGAAAATTCCATCCTGGTTAGGACACAGTTCACAGCTGGGAGATACACCACATTTACAGGCATCACAAAACCAAGGCTCGGTGGAGTTTTCAGAAGCGGAACTCATAATCGAGTCACTTTCCCCATCAACTCCATAACAACCTAAAAAAGGAAAATAAACACTTATGATTTAATAGGGTTTATTTGTTAAACTCACTTCTCAAAAAAAAAAAATCAGAAAAAGAAAGTACAGAAAAGCTTCTGAAAAAACCAATGGCTTATAAGATTGATTTAAAAATAGGAGTAAAATAATTTTGCAAAAATTATTTTTACCTTACAGCTATGCATATTCCATTTCAAATGAAAACTGTTAGCCCTATGCTACTCAAAAGTATTAATAGCACATTTCAATATACTCAAAGTCATATAAGAGAATGCCAAAGAAATGTTTTGAAAGGAACTAAACTGGCACACACGCAAAAGGACCAAAACTTACTAATTTCTTTAATATTAAATTTCAGTTAGTAACCACAATCTTCACTGCTTATGTATAAGTATGATTTTATAACACAAAATCATAAACTTAAAGGGCTTATAGTTTTCCTGTTGGTACAGTTAATATTACCTATAAAAGAGCAATAACTAAAACCTCTTTTCCAAAGAAAAGAATAAAAATAGTCAATCTGTATTATCAATGTTTTCCTTCAATATTACAGGGAGGAAAACAATTTTTTAACAAAATAACATTCCTTTAAAGCAAATTATTTCAAACCAGATGAAATCTATATTCAAAGTAGACAACTGACAAGATAAGAAAGGCCCCAATGGGCAATCAAATTTATTAACTTTGTACAGTAAAATCAGGACAAATCACAGCAGTTGACGTGTGTAGCACAACTTCAACTTTGTTCTGAAAATGCAGTCTACACACAGCAAACATCCTCAGAGCTCTACAACACCTACAAGCATCCATGGTAATGGATTCTGAACTTCATTACCAGAAAGTCTTCCTCTGTAATCTAGAACACTGGTCCTCTTCCAGTCAAGAGACAGACGGCAAGTAAGGAAGAGATTTCTTCAGCTTCACTGTCCCTGAAAACTGACACACGCTTTATCACAGCCTTCACAGAGCCCTGCCATGTCCCCATACTTTTCTGCCATAATCTTAGTATTTACTGACCTCTAAAACCAAAATTCTGGTACTTTATACCAAATCTAATTCAATCCAATTAATGACCAGATACATTTCTAAATACTTACTTCTTTCACTCAAAACATGAGTATAAAAAGCTATTCTTTCATTTGGGAAAAATGTTACATTTTAAAATTTATAAGCATAAAATCATCACATGTTAACTACTTTCAAATGCAAAATTATATTTATTAAAAGTAACCTTATACAAACCATATTTAAGGAAAATATGTTAAATACATTTAGAGTTGTCTTGAATTTTACAAAGATATAGATGATCCAAAGTAATAGAATTCAGATTCTTAAAAAGAGACCAAACAATGTTATACTCTTCTACCCTCTAGCTACGTAGCTTTGTACAAAATGAATCTTTGAGACTTGACAATCTTATTGGTTATGTGTATTACTAACACTTATCATGTTCCTTGGTATTTAAAAGAGGACAAAAAAAACATAAAAGTTACCACAATAATCTGTATTTTAAAACCTGCATTTAACAACAAAATATATAGATTCCAGAAATCAAACTCAGGATTTCAGGGTTTACAATAGGCACCTATTCCGACTGCGCCATCTTGCTGGCCCTATACAATACACTAAAACAAAACAAACAAACAAACAAAAAATAGTGGACTTGAGGAAGTCAGAAGACAAAATTACGAGGCCTTAAGAAACCTGGAAACACAGAAGACCAAGACATGTGGAATAGAGCAAATCTAGCTAACCAGACTTTTAAAAAATATCAAAATGAGAAATAAGTTTTAAAAGATTTAAAATAAACTAATAGTTTTCTGCAGTGCTTAGAAAAGAAGCCAAAGCCTGAATTATTAGAAACAAACAGTTAAAAACAAAAATAAATCATTTCTAAAAGAACAGTAGAAAGGAAATTCCACAGGTTGAATTTCATTGGTGATTAACAGAATTGATAAATGTACAGTGTATACCCATGGGTACACTCATAATGGAGGGGAGACAGTTCACACGACAAGTGCATGTATAGCAAGCATGGAGTACAAGCTCCAGCACCCAGGTACAGCAAACAGAAAAGCAGAGATAAATTATCCCTGTTTTTAGGTAATATGATTCTTTATAAATATAAGAAAATCGATAACTATTAGAATAAGGAAATTCCACTTTATAAAAACAGGATACAGAATTTTTTTTAAAAGCCAACAATCAACAGCTTTTCCGTATACCAGTAATGAATTTTTTGAGGTGGATAGCACGTTATGACCTACCCAAAGTGACCTACAGATTCAGTACAATCACCATCAAATTCTAATGACATTCTTCACAGAGCTATTAAAAAAAAAAAAAAAAACCTCAAGATTTATATGAAAACTTCAAAGAGCCCAAACAACCAAGGCAGCCTTAAGTAAAAAGAGTACGGCTGAATGCATCACCAATACCTAATTTCAAAATATATAAAGAGGGCCATAATTATGTAAACAACATGATATTGACCTAAAAATAGATACAAAGATCTAAAAGAAAGAGAGTAGAGAACACTTCTATACAACTGTATCCAACTAGTTCTCCACACATTTCAATAGCATCCAAAAGAGGAAAAACAGCATTGTTAATAAATGCTGCTGGGAGACAGATACAAATATGCATGCAGAAAACTGACACCAGACTCCTACTTCTGAGCTCAAAACCCAACAAAACAAAGGCTTAAATTCAAGACACAGAATTAAAAACTAGTAAAGAAAAATATAATGAAAATACTTCAAGATAGTGATACAAGGATTTTCTGAGTAAGTGTCTGTGATGTTCTGAATGAGAATGGACTCATAGCCTCATCTATTTGGTTAGTGGAACCATTTGGGGAAAGGTTGGGAGGTGTGGCCCTGTTAGAAGGCATGCGTCCTTGGCGAAAGAGGCGCATCACTAGAATTACAAGTGAAACAATATTATGAGGCTTTAAACACACAACCTTCTTTCCAACTCATACGGCACATATCTTGATCGTCTTATTTGCCTGCCTGATTCAGAATGACATTTTAGTTGTTTGTAAAATTCAAAGCTACCATAGAAAGGTAGATTAGTCTTTAATGAAGCTTTTTGTCTAAAACACTGATCACATTATGAACTTTAACCTTAAAGATGTCAGTCAGACTAACATGGTATCCTTACAGAAATCTGTGTTCACTTGAACAATGAATTTATTAAGAAAAAAAAATCACCCTAAGAAAACTGTCTCTAACTTTAAAATGGTATAAGGAATTCTGGGTATATAGCTCATTGACAAAGTGTCTATCTAGCATGAACAAGGGCTTCAGTTTGATACACAATACCGCATATATTATATTTAGCAAAACATGCCTGTAATCCCAGCACTCAGGAGAGGAGGCAGAAAGATTAGTATTTCAGGATATCGCAGATACACAGCAAGTTCTAGGTCAGCCTGGGATAAATGACATTCTGCCTGTCACAGTAATAAACAAACGTGGACACACACACACACACACACACACACACACACACACACACACACACCACTCTAGGGCACTGGTAAGTGCTCATGGTAAGGTAAGGACTATCTAAGAGGCTGGGGAATTAGAAGGCAAATTAGAGACTGGCAACACAGGAGACTGTGGTGGTTTGAAGGAGAATCATTCCATAGCTTCTGATGTTTGAATATTTGGTCCACAGTTGGTGGAATTGTTTGGTAAGGATTAAGAGGTGAGATCTTGTTATAGGAGCTGTGTCACTGGGGGTGGGCTTTGAGGAGAACACCGGTCATTGTCGTCCCCCACCCCCGAGTCTCCCGCCTCATGCTGGTGGACAAGATGTGAGCTCTCAGTCAGTGCTCCAGCTCCATGCTTGCCTGCCTACTGACATGGTCATCACCATGGTCATGGAATCACCCTCTGAAACTGTAAGCCTCCATTAAATGCTTTCATCTCTAGTTTGCCTTAGTTATGGCTTATAACACCAAGAGGAAAGTAGCTAAAACACAGAATCTTTCTTAAGACAAGAATGAATAATTAATTAATTAATTGAGCAGGGACCAGAGCATGACTGTGTAGAAGAATGCTACTTGTACATCTGTATGAAGTCTAAGTTCAATTCTCAGTACCAAGAAATAACAAGAAAAAAGAAATACAAAGGGAGGGAGGGAGGGAGGGAAAGAAAAGGAAAGGAAAAATAGGATAAAGAAAACTGTTCATTCTGAATCTTAAAGGACAGTATTCCTTGGTGAGCTTAGGTCTAAAGCTATAGTAAAGGTGTTGTAGCCAAACAAAAATGGACACCATTAATCCCAGGTGGAAAGCCAAGGAAGCAGGAGTTTAAGGCTAGTCTCAAATACAAGGAGTTCCAAACCAACCTGGGCTATGCTACTTGAGACTGTAACAGACATAGGAAAACTTGCGTTAGAATCACAAATGTAAACCACTGAAGTTATCTTCACCCCCAAAGCGAAGAGTAATTGAGAAGATGTATGTTCTCCCATCCCTACAGACCAGGTAACTTAAAGCTGATTAAGTAGATGGGGTAAACTGAGGACTGCAGGCTCTATTCAGCTACAGCCAACTTTTGACATAAGACAATGAAGATCAGCCAGGAAGGCACAGGCCTATAATCCCAGTACTCAGGGAAGGAGAGGCAGGTGGAGCTCTGTGAGTTACAGGCCACAAAGCAGAGTCCACAAAATGAGTGTAGGACAGCCAAGGCTACACAGGAAAACCCTGTCTCAAAGAAAAAAAAAAAAAAAGAAGAAGAAGAAGAAGAAGAAGAAGAAAGAAAGAAAAGAAAAGTAGAACTTCTTTTAAAGAGCTTCCAAAAGCAAAATGGGTACAAGAGAATCTCATAGCCAGGCACAGGGGCTCATGCCTACAATTCTAGCCCTCAGATAACTGAGGCAGGAGAAAAGCTCTAAGTTTAATAAGCAGCTATACTACCAAGATTCTGTCTCAAAAAACTAATGATGATGATGATGATGATGATGATGATGATAACATCAACAACAATAACAAGAACAATAAAATATTTTAAAAATTAAACAATTTCTAAAATTTCCCAGCATCAGAATGTCAAAAATTGATTCAATTTGTTCAGCTATTTGCATGGCCTTAAAAAACTATATCCATGTTCAAATGACCTAACCTAAAATATGGCACAAAGACTAATCTAAAAAACAGAAATTATCCTCAACGTGACAATGAAATTGGGATAAGCCAAGTGAGTTAAGGTCCTCAGCACAGCAGAAGTCTCTGACACTAATAGCAAAGCTACATCAGCAATAACATTCACAGACACAAGCAACCATCACACCATCATCTTTGGTCAGTACAACAAACACAGTCAGCAATCTGTACACATACATCCTCTTTCCCCTATAGTTATGACGGCTACTCTCATCTGCTCCATCTCTACTTAATGTTAGAGCTTACCACCTCTAACTTTGTATGCAAAGTCCTCACACCTCTTTCTATCCTACATCATCAGCTATCAATTCTCCCTTCCCATGGGGCCTTTCTATCAACATAGAACATGCAGTAGACTCTGCATGTGGCTGTCTTTTGATAGCCTTCCATGATCAATATTGACTACTAGTCACACCATTGGAAAGGCCCCTCCTCCATCTGACTAGATTTGCTTTGTATAGACTATGTACCACAGCAGAAGTGGTTCTATGTACATCCCAAATTAGGTTTAAAAAAAATTAGCTCTTCCATATAGTAATCTCTGTTTCTTCTGTCTTTGATCACCAATATAATCATCTCCAACTCTCTGGCTCTTTGATTAACCACTCTGAAATCAACTCTGGAGAGTGAAAATGGTGTGGAACTCAGCAATGGGCACCAAACAATTGAGATCTAACATATGTAAATTTGGGAGCAAAGCCTCTAGCTTCAGTTCTAGAATGACTATAACCGAGGCCTAGGCCAACAGCCTTTACCTGCAACTTCAAAGATCCTAAACCTGACCCACCCAAAGATTCTGAAGAGCTGGGATTAAAATATTCAATTTGAGACTCTTACTCATTGAAATGAAGTAAGTCACATATATCTGTTCTTTTAAGCTGCTATGTTTGGGGGTAATTTTATACAAAAAAAAATGATATCTAATATAACATCTAAATTATAAGGACAAACCCTCCCTTTATTTCATAGCCCCATCAGCCACATCTCCCTGCCTCTTATAAAGTTTATCAGAAAATTTCCATCTAGTCACATATTTTACTTTTCCTTCCTTGACTCTCACTTAAACTCCCTAAAATCAAGACAATCAATGTCTGTCAAGTTACTAAGTTCAATGGATTGGTGATTTGCTTTCCCTGTTTGATGATACTGATTTCTGCTATGGATAATCAAAATAATACATAGGAAACCTACATGTGTCATATAGAGACAAACAGAAAATAAAAGAATATGTGCATTAAACAAAAACAGTGGAGAACAAAAAACAATAACATGAGGGACATAGTTACTAAATACACAAAAGGTTCTGAAGAGCTGGGATTAAACTATTCAAAATGATTTATGATGCCCATTTTGGTACCATGTAGTCACTGCTTAAGAACCAACCCTCATAAGTATTCAGAAGGCCTTATTTTGATTTTCTATGTAAATTGTATGATAAACTGGTGCCATCTATATTTGTTGCTGTCTTTGCACACTGATTTAATCCACCCAGGGCACTTTATATGTGGGCTCCTTACAGCCACTTACATCTGCTAAGTCAGAGAAGCAGGCCTACAAACACTGTCCTCCAGTGCAGTGCGTGGTGTCTGCATTTCATAGTTAGGTACTAAATCACGCAATATATGTAATGTTTGTCAGGAAGACTTTGCTTTTTGGTTTTGTTTTGTGAGTATGTGTAGAGTACATGTGTGTGTGTCAGTATGTGCACGTGCATGAGAGCAGGTGTGTATGTGGACACATGTTCACATGTGTGAGTGGAGGTCTGAAGTTGATTTTGGGTGTCTTCTTCAATCATTCTCCACCTTATTTATTGAAGCACTGTCTCTCCATTGACCCCAAATCTCACTGATAACGTTGGTCTTGCTAGCCAACTTCACGTAAGGAAACTACTGAGAGTTGAGATAAGGGGAAGAGCACCATGCCCAGCTGACCTTTATATGGGTCCTTGGAACCTGAACTCTAGTTCGCAGCTCAGTAAGTGCTTAACAGGATAAGCCACCCAGTCCTAGCCCATCAGTGATACTGTCTGCTTCCTAAGCTGAGCTACCCTGCTAGTGGTATGACTGCAGTCTACCAGTGAGTCTGAGTAATGCCCCACAAGAACTGGGTCCTTATATAACTCTAAACATAGTACTATTAGACAGGTACTGATTTTCCCTTTTTGCAACATTCTGTCCTCTGCTTATCATATAGTTATCTCCACATTAATGTATTCCTCATATCCTCAGAAGTATTAAAATGCCTACTACATATAATCTTTGTTAAATACCACATTCAATCTTACAGATTTAAGTAATGTCTTCAGGTCAATGAGTCATTAATTTTTATGTCCAGTGCAAGAAGACAACTGCAGTCAGCCTGACAACATACAAAGCATTTCAGAAAATAAGAACAACTAAGAATAAGTAATATCATGAAAAGAAATATAACTTAACTCTAAAGAAATACTGTTCTTTCCAGAAGACATTTTAATAAGTAAATGTATACTAAGAAAATATGAAAAGTGATGTCCACCAGGAAGAGTGTGAGGTCATAAGTCTGTAAGCTCAGCTCAAGGTCATCCTCTCTACTACATAGCAAGCTCAAGGCCAGCCTGGGCTACATAGGATCCTGATTCAGACACACACACACACACACACACACACACACACACACACACACACACAGGAAATATAGTCAGGATGGGAGAGATGATTCTGTGGGTCAAGGGCTTGCACCCATGTAAAAAGCTGGGCTTGGTGGTACATGCCTGCACTGCCACCACTGATGCCAAAGACAGAAGGGTCCCTGAGACCCAATGGCCAGACAGTTCATTGAAATAAGCAAATGTTGGGTTTGGTGAGAAAATCTGTCTCAAAACCTACGGTATAGAGTAGTTGAACAGATATTCAATATCAATGTCTATCTTTCACACATGCATAAATGAGCAAACAGGCATGCAAGTACATATGTGCAAGCACGCATGTACACACACATATACTACATATACACAAAATAAACATATTTCAAGAACTCAATATACATTATATTCAGTTGAACCGTCACATCATATAATACTGCAGTAGAATCTTGTGAGTACAAATAGAAAACAGTTTTAACTTCCTTTGAACAAAATATCAACCAGCCACTTTTAAGGGGAAAAAAAACAGCGAAATTACCTTCATGAACTGTAATGCCACAATTGTCACACTGAATTATTTCATCTGCGTCTTCACTATTATCTCCAAGACAAACACAGCAAATCAGAATGTGGTCCATTTTTTGAGAACTCCAATTTTGACTCTTCTCAAGAATCAGCGAGTCCTAAATATTAAAATACATCAGAAAAATCACACTTTAATTAAAAAGTAACAATATACACAATTCTCATTTTGTACTTCAAATTTATGTGGCATTCTATTAGTAGCTTCAAAGTGTGCTACTCTGCTGTCAAAGGACCCTTTACACATCCTCTTAGTCTGTCACTTCTTCCCTCTGAAAAGCGACAAGGCACAGGCATGCAAATAGCTCTGTCTGCTTTTGGCATTTGACTTTGGCTCTTAAGTCAGAGGAAAAGGAAGAATTAATTCTCAAGTAATTACCAATCCTACATATAGACTTCTAAGTCTAAGGTGTACTTCCTATGCTTTCAGTAGCATTACTACCTAAGAAAGACAAGACAAACATACACAAAACAGCAGGAAATAAGCTAAAGGTAATGTATAAGCAAGTATGCATGTGATGTTTGAGAGACTTTAGACTCCAGCGTGTAAAAGGTCCAGAGTTACCCAGATACTGAGAAAGAGCCTGAACACATAATCTACATATCTAGCTATAAAAAAATTTTTTTATCCAAGTTGAGTAGTTGCTAAAATAGTAATAAAATGTATTCCTTACATTTATGTCAAGAAAGACCTAGTACAAACTGGTAATAATAACAGCTAGCTATTATCGATATGAAAGAGGAAAGCACTAATAGCAGAAGAGTATAAAAAGATTAAATCTCAAGAAAACAAAGTCTATCCATTTTAATTTAAGCCTTGTGCATTATGGGTGTAAACTTTAATAAGGAAATGGTTCACAGTGGCACACTCCTATAGCTCTAGCTACATGAGAGGATGAGGCCGGAGGATAACTTGAGCTTGGGAGTTAAAGACGCCAGTCTTGGTAAAATAGCAAGGCTCCACCTCAGTCAAAACAACGAAACAAAAAGTGTTGTTATATTAATATATATTACAAGCTGGCATATTGGTATGTTTTCATTTATAAACCTAACCACACTCAAGAACAAAATTAAGTTAGTTCTATGTCACAGTCACTAAACATATTTAATTTCCTATCAATATATTACTGGTTTATATCACTTTAAACTCTGTCATTTCTCTCAAAGGTAACACTTGGAACCATCATTTCAAAGCAAATTGTAAATGACAGTTTTAAATATTTGGGGGAGGGGAGAGGCTTTTTGAGACATGCTCTCATGTAACCCAAGATGCTCCTGAACTTGCTATGTACCCAAGGATGTCCTTGAACATCTAACCCTCCTGCCTCTATTTCTCATTGGCTCTGATTACAGGCATATGCCAGTGAAAATCCTTAAAGGTCACAATAATTCTTTTGATACATATTATGAAGAACTCCTAAAATTAAAGCTGTAAAACAAATCAAGAAAAATAAGTTGCATGCCAAGTGCGATCATCCTAAAAGGAAAACTCACATGTTTATAGTATCTTAGTAGTTAATGAACAACATGGGTTTCCATGTCAGCTTTCACTTAACAGCTGCTGAACATACAATGCTCCCATTTGCAAAATAAAGATAACAAAAGTAAAATGGATCAGAAAGGTTGTTGTGAATTAATGAAATAATAAAGATCCGCAGTGTTGCACTGTGCATGCCCTCCCTCCTCTCTTCTGTACTCCCTATAGATTCCAACAGAGAAGGATGGACTGGCATCTAATAACGAGGCCAGGGGGGGGATGCCTTCTTTAGAAGCTCAAGGACAAGTTACAAGCCTAGGTTGAACACCATCATCCCCATGGTAAGTCCAATTTCTAACTTGATTTTGTTAGCGAAACAGTCTGATAATTAAAGGGCTACCTGTGTTAATGGACTGCCAACATTTCTTTGACAGAATTACTTCTAAGCTTCAGAAAATGGCTTAATACAGAAAATACATGAATTCTATGAATAAAACTGTGAATGAGATTTTTGTAAGTGAATTTCTTTAGCTAGAAACTGAATCAATGGTCTGTCACTTCTCTCCAAGAGCCATGGGTTTTCCCCTCTGCAAAGGGGAGAAAATGGAATTTTCTCTATTTTCTGATGCTATTTAGAAAAGCACTGGGTAAGCTGTCTCTCTATGACAATTTCTCTCTCTATGCACTATGCTCTAATGCATAAGAATGAGAAAACAGTGACTGCTGCTTGGGGCCCTCTGATCCCAGTGAGATGCTTGTTCAACAGCCCTGCAGTGTTCCTCTAACAAGCAGCTGGCCAATATGACCTGAGTGTATGTTAACAGAACAAATATACATTAAGGTTTATGTATGATTTAAGCACATTTATGATCAAAATAACAGAGTCCAGTTTCTTATAAATTTGTTACCATACTTCTGAAGATATGTGTCTTCTTTCAAAGGAAATTAGGCTAAAACTATTAACAAAAAAAAAAAATTTAATGCAGCTTTACATAGAAATCAGGAAAGTGAGTTACAGATGGCAAAAGAAAACTCACCTAGAAATTAGAAAAAAATGGGATACTACAGCAATAATTCAACAATTATTTCATTTTTCCTCTTGGGATTTAAAGTCAAATTCAGAGAAAAGAACTTAAGGGAGGCAGAGCTGAGAATATGCAGGGCGATACATTTACATGTAAAAGCTAAGCAAAGGGACTACAGGGAGAAGAAAAGGACACGTTTAGAGGGAGGAGGGGAGCCAGCAGAGTAGACAGGGAAGCCACTGAGAACTAAGTATAATGGCACATATGCATGAAGATGCTAGGTCGAATCACAATGCTTGGTATGCCAACCTAAAATTAAATAGACACTAGTCTAAAAATGAAGCATTGCCTAGAATTCTCTCTGCACTCTAAAATACATTTAGTGTTCATCTGCTATGTATTCTAAAAGATGATCATAAAATATATACAAATGAATTGAATTGTCCCTGTTATATTTAAATTTAAAAGAAAAAAAAAGCCAATATACTTTACAAGGAACCTGTATTAAAAGATGAGAAAAAGCAGTATAACAAAAGTGTTATCAGGGACCTGGAGAGATGGCTCAGCAGTTTAGAGCACTTGTCTGCTCCTCCAGAGGTCCTGAGTTCAATTCCCAGCAACCACATGGTGGCTCACAACCATTTACAATAAGATCTGATGCCCTCTTTTGGCTCACAAGTGTGCATGCAGATAAAGCACTCATATATACAAAATGAATAAATAAATCTTTAACAGTGTGATCAATAATTCTTCATGAATGCTTTCTTTTCAATTTAAGTTCTTAAGATTCAAATGCTTGTAAAATATTACAAAGCTGTTTTGAGTAGGACTTAAAGCAATTTTTTCTTCAGATTGTGCAAAGAGATAACTAATTAGTAAGTTAGACATCCCAAACAGATACACATTCCCAGTGGTATACTAACAGGAACTGATAATAAACTGAATTTTGTATTTCTTTGATATTAAGTGTGCTTGAAGCTTTTAAACACACCTGCTCTATGGAAACAGATGTGTTCAAGAGAAAGGGTTAATATTTTCCTATTAAGAATATTTATAAATTTTGCCAGAATTTTTCAATATTAATTGCAAACATCAGGTGACACTTGTCATTAAACATAAATAAGCACTGTATGAAAAAAATATTTTACAAAGCCAAAATTATAAGGTTGTACTTATCAAAACAGTAATCCAAGATCCAAACAGTTCTACAGATCTGCAATATGAAAGAAGCTTTTTCCCTTTAACAAAACAAGACTGCCACTTCTACGGACAGAATTTCTGCCATTCGTAAATTTTGTCTACAACTCTAGATTAAAAGTCTTGAAAATAAGAACCATTTTCTGAAAATAAACACTACTCATCTTCGAAAAACTTAAGTCAGAGATCAATGGGTGGGCAAAATGATATTATTTACACTCAGACGTTTCCAAATAAAGGGCTGAAAAAGAACAAAAAGCTCCCCTGCAGGAGCATTATCCAGACTGCACTAATCTCCAAACTGGAAATGCAAAAGCCCACAGACAAAGGCAGGCACCAATCTGCAGAGAGTGTGTGTAAGTAAGTGCTCTGTCCCCTCTACAGCAGCTCCGGGAAGCTCCTGTGCAGGAAGTGGAAGGTGAAGACTACCTCATGATGCTACTAATGTGCTACCTGCTTTTTTCTCTTCTTTTGTGAGTCGGGGAAGCGCTCAAGAAGCTACATGAAGCAGGCAGTGTTACCAGCCTGACAACTAGCCTGTTTCTGTATCTTTTGTTTTCACTTTTTACAATTTCTAAGATTAACTGAAATTGTAAATGTCATATTCAGTCTACTTATGTAATACTACAACTCTTCAGTAACTTGTTAAGGGCTCCTAAAGCCACACTGTTTTAGAAGCAATTGTCTATGTGCCTTGGCATGCTGAAGCCAACAGGGACAGTTATAAAAATTCCCTAATCAAAACACGTAAACTCCACGAAAAACTTCAAAATTGTTAAGGTTTGAGAGCATCATTTACTTATAGACAATCCACATCATTTCTATGCAAACATAATTGACAGTGCAACCAATAAAACATTGCCAACTGATAACTAAAGATGATGTTCTTGTGTGTTTTCTAAAGTCACACTTTCTGCTGTCTCTCAAATGAAATGGAATCTCAAAACTTAAAGGAAAAAATGGAGAAAATAAAACTTCAGATACATACTCATTAGCTATGGTGAATATTTAGTAATTATTATTACTTGAAATAGATACCTAGAAAGACCAGCAGAAACATTAGCCATAAGGCAATGATAATAAACTTTAAACAGCTTTCTCATAAATAAAAGATCATAAAAATAGAAAACTTAAACTTATAAGTAATAATCTAAACTGATTAATTTGTTAATTAAAATTTAATATCTAGTTTAGTTTAACATAACTTAAATGTAATTAAAATAATGAAAAAGTATTACAGAACTAAAATAGCTCTGAAGGAAAAAATTGTAACCAAGCATTTAAGCCGGTTATTCTCAAAGAAATTAGCTTTCTATGTTATTTTATATGGGTGCTTTTCTGAGAAACAACTTGGGATCTCATGCCAAAAATATTTTTGGGACACTTACATATAGGAGCTATTACTTACCAGAATTTGTGTTGTTTTACACCAGAAGGAAAAGAAATACAAAAACTAACCCATATATGTAATCTTGAAATGAATTAAAAAACTTAGCCTTTTAAGCACTGTTTTCAAGTAGAGGTTATTAAACATAAAAAACACACTTCTATACATATGCAGGTCTCCCTACGTATTAACATGAATTTTCTCCACAGGTCCTCTATCATTAAATTGCGTTTGTGAATATTACCCTAAACTGATACATGGGGGATGCTGCCAAAAATAAACTCAATCAATACATATAGAATAAGTGCTAAATGTTATAAAAAATAAACTGAATAAATGCTCAGTCTAAATATTAACAAATATCTATAAACATGCCAAGATAGCATTAGTAATATCGAACAGCTTGTGCTACAACCTTAAATAGCACCACACTATCTCCTCAAATGAGCTTTCCTTTACCTAAAGACAAGAATGAGGACGCAGGTTTCATTCTTCATAGAAATGAAGGCAACCTAGAAATTAATTGGTGTTTATAATGCAAGTATAAGCTGTTATTTCATCTCTGCTGACATGGAATCCCTGACAGTTTGCTGTATTTAAAAGGAAAAAACCCACAAAACTTATAATAAGCCTAATTAAAATAGACAATTACCACTCTGTAAATCTATAAGCAGAATAATATAAAATAAAGCATAAAGAAAATCTACCAGTTTAAGCTATTTGAATGATATGAAGAACAAAAGATGGTGAAGAAGTAAATGCTGTTGACATAAACACATTAACAGAAATGACAGAATTAATACAGTTCTACATGTGATGTAACAGATACATCTACATGTAAGACACCAACTCAGTCTTTCTTTTGGAAGGAAAACACACAGGCACAGAGACAGAGACACAGATGTGTTTGACTGAGGTCTTGAACGTTGCACCTCTGGACCAATGGATAAACCTAACTTGCAGCAGCAGGTCAATGGCAGGACTGAGGCATCACTGTTGCTTCAGGATAGAAATGTTTGTCCTATGGGGGAAAACGTTTGCCTTTATTTGTACTTCTTTGCAGAAAATTTGTTCATCAAACATATTTTAAAAAGTACATTTGACTGTCACACACATAAAGCAAAGATTGGTGACTATGCTGATGACTGCTACAGCTGATAATGACTTAACCTTGAAAACAACTCTCTGCAAGTCTGAGAGAAAAAAAATGAGTTATATATTGCCCTCTTCTAAAGTATTCAAAAGGCCTTATATTTTATGTGGCTACAGATAAAATTGTGTTGAAGGAAAGGCAACCTCTATTTTCATAATCCACTCAGTGCCAGTTAGCAGCTAAGAACAGGAAGAAGATAGAAATGGGAATAGAAAACTACCATTTCCCAAGTCTACAGGTATAAAAAATGTTTCTCTACATATTTCTGCTTAGAGATGGAGACGACAGACTCCTGGAGAATGTTGAAAAATAGAGGATAATTAAAAGTTTGTTGACCAAATGAATAAATGTTATGCTCAGGGTGTTCATTCACTCCTACAACTAAATAAAAATTCACGGAAGCCACTTAATATAATAAGCACTGATTCAGAAAGTTCCCTTTTCCCCAGACAAACAGATATCATAAAAATTGGGTTGGTCTACCTCATTGCTCTTGCTCTGAGATAGGGTCAGGCTATCATTGGTCAGTTCCTCATCATCAGCACTGTTTCTGCTAAGAACTTTACTCTTCCTCTTCTTGCAGCCTGCTTCACTGGCAGGGCTGCTATGGTCTTCATCATGGCCCTCATCATTGTCTTCATCATCACTCCCACTTCCCTCATCCTCGTCGTCCTCATTGTCTCCGTCACTGCCCTCCTTCTGAGACGCCGACCTCCCCTTCCTCTTTGCTACAGTCGGCCTCCAGTCGTTGTCGTCCTCACTGTCATAGTCATCCATGTCATTCAGCTCTTCCATGGATACAAAGTCCAAAAGGGGCCGGTTCCGGCGAAGGTTCCATTTCTTGGGCTCAGTGACTTGTTCCTCCGTGGTGGTGGTTGTAGTGGGGACGGGAGGGGAGGTAACAGCAGGAGGACTTGTGGCTGGTGTCGTGGCAGCAGCAGGAGCAGCTGCACTATCAGATACTGCTGCCTTTTCTTTGTCCTTCTCTCTTTCCTTTTCTTTGTCCTTCTCTTTCTCCTTTTTCTTTCTAGGTCTTTCACCATTTTCTTCTTCTTCCTTCTTTTCCATTTTAATTAACTGTTTGTCTGATGGCACTACTTCTTCCTCTGTAGAATTTTTAAGCTGTTCTTCTTTTATTATAATATCTTCATTCAGTTCTTCTTCTAAAATATTTTCCTCAGAATCACTACAGGAGCCTTCTCCACTGTCCTTTGAAGGGTCTTCACTTCCATTACCACTCCCTTCAGAATCTGTTGAAAATATGAGAAAAAAAAACCACACATATGTATATACATACACACACACACACAACACTGACACAAATGAAACCACCAAAACTTGTGGATAACTTGTAAAACAATATAAACAAATCTAAGGCAAAGGATGGTAGACATTCCCAACCTCATTAAATAATAAGTCAACAAAGTTGATATATGATTTAATCCAGTATGAGCTAATGAAGATGACATGTGAAATTTAAGTTAGAATATAATTTAAAAATAGTATCACTGTTTTATATCAAATAGCTGATAAGTATGTCCTAGAGATAATTTTTCTAAAAGTATGTTATAATAGATACTTGACTGTAACATAATCATAATAATTTTATTATTCTTCCTTTACACTCTTCTTTTATAAAATATGCACACTTAAAGTAATAAATCATGTCTCAAGCAAGAAAATTTAGGCATCTAAAACTCTGCATAACTTATTAAATTTTTATCTGTCAAAACAAGCATAGATATATGATAGTGAACTTGTAGCATGTTAGATCAAGTACGAGAAGGTGAAAATGGACAATACCAATGACACACAAAAAATGGAAGATGAAAGAAAATTTCAGTCTTCCTGTTTAATAGGATACTGCCCACATCAATAAATACATCATGTAAACTTTTGTAAGTTCTAACTACTGAATGCCCTAGAATGGAAGATGATGATGAAGAAATGAATCTCTCCTAAAATAATCAGTTACTCACTACTGAACAAATAGGCATGGTTATTGAGTAGCTCATGCAAGCCTATAATTAGCAAGCTGTTTCATACCTGCCTAGGGCAGCAGAGTCCATCTCAACCCAGCACTATTCTTTATTCTAATCTTGCCTACACTAAGGCCAATAAATAAAAATTTAAAATATTTAGACAGGAGGATAAATGGAAGTGGAGAAAGAAGAGGGAGAGAGGACTTTTGTATCAATTATAAAATCTATAGAAAATCAAATTGTCTGAACTTATAATCGAGAAAATGGAAATGCTAAAATAATGTAAAGCATTATTGCTTCCCCAAAATTTTAATTTCTATGAGTTCAACTTTCCTTGACCTCTAAAATTAACTGGGAATTGAAGATACAAAAAGTAATTAGAATATCTCAATCAGAAACCCCACTTAATGGCTAACAATAAAACTACTCTGTATTTTAGTTAGCTCATGTAATAGGTGAAAACAATGGATTTTCAATGACTCAATGAAATTACTACCAAGACTATGAGCCTACTCAAAACCACCCTTGTTCTAAACAGTCTTACACAGGACAAAAGTACACTATCATCCAAGCTTTGGGTCCTTAAGGTTCAAACCTTTGGAGCCAGGAATGTGTAAATTTAAAAACATTCATATTTTATGAGAGTAATTTAGAATATGCATAATATATTGCATTAATACCACATTGATGATTAAGGTACTATTCTATAATCAAATATAATAGTTCAATAGCATAAAGTACAAGTATTTACAAAGCATGAAAAATGGCACAAATTAACTGCTGGTTTTAGGCAGGTTTTGCTATAAAACAAGTTTCTGTCAAACCTAAAATCTTACAGATCTCTGAGCTTTTTGGATTTAAATACTGTGGACTCAATATCTTTGCCAACCATAGGAATTGATTTCAGGTCAAAGAGTTCTATAAATCATTAAGAAAATGTGGATTTTTAAAGCACTCACAATAATTACACCTAACCTACAAAGAAAAATCAGTCCTAGCTAAAACTGACAATAATTTCTACAAATGTTTTAAATAATGGCCTTCTGAGAAGTAAGCAGAACTCTCTAGCTACTTCAAAGGCAGAAAGGGATCTCTTATGCACATTAAAGAAAATTATGACAGAGGTAACACCATAATCAAGAAAGCTAGCAGGTAGCCAAGAAGGAAAGGTCCTAGTCAGTTAGTTGTCTATAAGATATTTTAATACAAAAACTTAAGAGGAGATGCACAATTAAGCTCACTAGTACAGTGTGGGTTCCTGAGGTACCTAATACCTGGTAAACTTTGCAAATGTCATGGACTTTGTGGTTTTATTTTCCATGTCAACACTAATGCCAATTATTTTCAAATGTAGAGGTAAACTAATATTCTTTGGTTTTGTTTTATAATCATGTCTGAGCACAGTGCAATTTTAAGATTCAATTGTTTTACATTCATCAATGTATTATTACAAGAACATGACATTCTTTTTTCAAATTCAATACTAGTAAGTTGCTCAACTTTTTTAGTCACAGAACATAACATCTTAGTCATAATCTAACAAGAGGACCAGGATCTCTGGAAAGTCAATTTTTCATCTGATTAGCCATCCCTTCCTTTTGGTACATATTCACTTGAGAAACAGTTATTTCATATGCACAGATGAATAATAATGACAATGAGAAAACAGGTCCACAGTTGGCTACACTTTTATAGGCTGTAAAGGAAGAACACTTCTATTACCAGGATGTCAGAGAACACCTTTACCCCATGCTGCCTCTCATTTCATGTGGAAAAAAGGAAAGCAAGGGAAGGAAGCAAAGAGGGGAGGACAAGGAATCATATTAAGAAATTAGACAGATAGCCCAAATAAAGCTCTCTTTGCAGAAGAACAGAGTTACTTACTCCCACGTCTACAATGAACTTTTTTTACATTTAAAAATAACTTTAAAATTGAATCCTATTCATTTAGTTCCAGAATTTTAAAAAGCAAACCTCCAAAACAGACAGTATGTCAGGATCTCTCAAAGCAACAGTCATTTCAACTGTTAAGAAAATGTTTTAGTTACAGAACTCAAAAATCTCTTGACAATATTCAGATTATATAAATTTAACAATCTGTAGTCACCAGTATCATTACAACAAAGCTTATTTTTTTCTTCGTAACATATTAAACAATACAATTAGTACAGTTTAGAAATTTACAACTATGAAATATAATCTTTGTCTAACAATTCCATAAACTGCTTATTCTTTTCATAGGCCCAGCACAGCAAGAATTATCACCATAATTAATAGTAAATAACAGATCACTAGTCTACTGGTTAATATTGAGTAATGCTGGAGCCACCTTTAACTGATTCTGTTTCTCTTGATAGAAGAGCCCATTACTCAACACAACTAATACTCTACTGACTCTAGTCACAGACGTGCCATCTTGCATTTTCTGGGTCATTCTAAATTGGAACTTCTCTAGTTTGGACAACTCTTTCCCCAAAAGACATGTACTAGTTCCTAGAAACATTGGCAGTCACGAGGCAGGTACAACAGGTAGGGAAGACACTACGGGAATCAAGTACCAGACAAAGATGCTCTAAAGGTCACAGATATACTACACAGGACAAACCTCCACAACAAAGAATTAGCCAGCACCGAATGACAATAGTGCCAAGGCCTTTTGAGAAACCCACATCTAGAACAAGGCCTCAATCTCCTCATTGTTTTCTTGGCATGTTTCTTTTACTATTCTTTTTACTTGGTCCTAACTCCAAAGAGAAATAACATTTCCATGTCTCAACCCCTTTAATGTTTAATATTTCCCTCACCAAGATTGTTTTCCTCTAAACATTATTAGTTCACAGCTCCTCCCCTGACTACCCAATAAAATTGATCTATATTAAGCTGGTCTAAAATAATCCTTTCTCCTGACTTGAACTATATACATAATCAACCACTCCCTGTAACATTTACTAACCATCACTTAATAATTGCAATCTAACCATTTAGCTGTGGTTTCACTATAACATTTGGAAAAATGTTAAATGAAATGCTAATGAGTAAAACGTGATCAATTTACACAGGTTAAGCAAAAAGCACTACCAAAAAACAAAACAAACAAACAAAAACCTACTAGTGCCTCAACCTGACCCTTCTAGTTAGATTACTTCTAGGCAAAATGGCCTCATTACATAACTAATAAACCATCAAGATCTAAAGTAAACCCACATTACTTTGGGAAGCAAAGAAAGTGGGAAAGGGCAGGACACCACTAGTTTATATTGTTAATAAATTAATTAATGCTCACATCTTCAATAACATTCAATTCAGATAACTATCCCTCCTCTTAGGCACAAGTCAAATAAAACATTTTACTTAAGCTAAAACCATGAAATTCCTAATATTGGGCATGTTTTGACCTATGAAATCAGGAGCTGGAGAGACGGCTTAGAGGTTAAGAGCACTGCGTGCTCCTCCAGAGGACCTGGATTCAATTCTTAGCATCCAAATGGCAACTCAGAACTGGCTATAACTCTGTAAGGGTAATAGACCTACAAAATCGGTCATTTGTATGTGGTTCCATCTAACATTTCCATATGATTCTTCCAATGGTCATTATTATAATTTCAACTGTGCCCTGTCTTAGGGCATATTTATCTTATTGTCTTCAATGAAATAGGAGCAGAAATAGTGCTGATCCAGCATAATTCAACAAACATCTCAGTTATGAGCACCAACACATGTGGCCAAAAACGGAAAAGAAGATTCAATTACCAGGGACTATTATTTTAAGTAAAATAATTTTCCACTAGCTCCTTTTCACAATAACATTTAAAAAAAAACTACAAATATAAACTTGTGACCTGAAATCTTAGCTCACATAAACTTGCAAGGAGCTGGGGCAGTAAATAGCTGGGGACTACATGACAAGAGGTGACAGAGAGTATGAGTTTTTGAGTATTTTTAGGGGACATTTATAAGCCTAATATACTATCCTTTCAACAATAATTAGTAAACATCAATATCTGGAATCTTGGCTTGGCTTGATAACATACATTCTTCTTAAGGTAGCTTAGCATTATTTCATCCCTTGTAAAGAGAATGCCTATTAATAACTCCACCTCAATAAACAAGGAAACAAATCTATCTAATCAGGATTTATTGAAACAAAACCATTTTGAACATTTAAAGAAAGTAACTTTTGGAGTTTGTTTCATAAATTGCTATCTTCCAACCAGTAAGTATCAACTTTTTTTCAGTTTAGAATCTCATTGACATACCAATACTACCTTTAAGCAGAGAATATTCCTGTTAGTCATCCCTAAGAAGAAGACATTTTACCTCCTTTCCCTTTCCTTTCTTTTCCTTCTTTGAAAGTACCAAACATCAGTGAATCAAATAAATAGGGGATAAAGAGCTGCAAAGTAAGGGTTAAAAAAAACAGTTAATCAAGGTAGGCTTATGAAGTGTTCATTGCTGGAGTGAAGTCATCAGTTATGACAATATCCAGGCCATTTTGATTTGAGATTACATCAATCCACTCTTAGTATCTAAGCAATGAAAAGATTTTGTAGTCAGACCCACTGGATCTATAAGTTTCTGAATAACCTCATGAGCAATCCTTTAAAGTCAGTACCTCTGTGTCTATAAAGGAACATCTCCTTAATGAGTTAGTATAAAAGTTAAATGAGGCTCTATATCAAATAATGTAAACCCTGTTTGCTGATATACTATTAAGAGTAACACAACAACACAAACTATTTCTGGTTTGTTTTGTTCTGTGTATCTTTGACTGACCCAAAATCACTCTGCAGCCCAGGCTGACTTTGAGCTCACAGAGATCCACCTGCCTCTGCCTCCCAAGTGCTGGATTAAAGGCTTGAGGCACCACCACCTGACTGATATAAATTTATTTCATCTCCTCTCAACAGCTCTAGAAAGATGATAGAGGGAGCCAGAGAAAGGGAGCAAGATGTTTCATCATCTCCAACTGCATGATGGGACACTAAACCGCGTTAGGGGGCTGGTAGTCTGGAAGCGAAGCACCGCACAGGGCCCTGAGTGTGACCCCAGCACTTCAAGAAAAGAAGCCACAGAGGGATGAAGCTACAAAGGCTTTTTATTTCTCATTTTATCTAAATGTTCGTCAAAAGGGGTAGAAATACAAAAACTGTTTAAGGTTCATGTGTCTACGGACTTTTTTTTTTTTCAGATATAACAGCCCCTATAATTTGGTTTCTCAAATTCCTTT
The DNA here is from genome assembly GCF_964271855.1 of Acomys minous. Classification (NCBI taxonomy): domain Eukaryota; kingdom Metazoa; phylum Chordata; class Mammalia; order Rodentia; family Muridae; genus Acomys; species Acomys minous. The sequence goes on from NC_140487.1 coordinate 15,449,036, forward strand.
TAATTAAAACTTAATATAGTAAGTACACATTAAGCAAAAAGAAGAACATTCACAAAAGAAAGCCATAATGTTCTGTTTCTGCTTTTATACTATGTGAGCATCATCTTTTTACATCACTAAGTAGAATAAGCAAGCAGGTATGTTGTACCCAAAGCTCTGAAGCTCCTGTTTTAAAGCCGGAGGTTTTCTTGGACTAACTTTATCCTGTAAGAGAGCGCACAGAAGGAACTCCTCCTCTAAGAGTGCCACATGAGCTGAAATGGGAATAACCCTGTTCAAGGCTATTATGCTCCATCTTATTCTTAGCATACTCTCTGCATCTGGGGTACCTCAAGTCACTTGAATATATAAACATAAATATATTTGTGGGAAATGTGGGAATAAAATGGGAAAACCGATATTGTGTCTTTGAAAAGGATCCTTCCTGAGCAGCTAATAATCAGAAAATCTGAAGGGAAGCAAAAGCCATGCTATCTAGTTGAAAGGATCTTAGGGAAATGTGGGAAAGAAAGCAAATGATCAAAATTAAGTTTTGTGGTTTTCCTGTAAATGAACATTTTAATCAAAAACCGGTTCAAAAACTAAAAAGTTAAAAATGCACTCCACTGCAGAAAGGTGGGAAGGGCAAAGAGAAAGGAAACGTTTACCTGAAGCATCTCCAACTTTAAAATCACTGTCATCTGAACTATCATAATCAAGAGCTTCCAGGAGAGAAGCAGCCAAAGGCTTCACCTGCCTCCTCTTGGAGCTGCGATCCACTGTTAAGAGAAAATAATACAGTCATTTTACAATCTCACCAAACAGCGAAAGCTCTGATGCTGAGGGCGATAAGAATGACTTTGTTCAGGGAACCACTGAGTGAGTTCACACAGGGGGTTTGGGGGAGAAGTTGGGTTTAGGGACAGCTGCTGCAGGCCTGGTTGCCCCTGGGGTGCGGCTAAGACCAAATCAAACCAGCCAAAATCCTCGCCTAACTTCTGTGCCTGCTCGATAAACCCTCATTCAGACACCACAATGGTACAGAAGCATCCGACCAAGGCATCCCAGAAGCCAGGGCTCATTCCAAAGGACCACAGAGCAGCTTCTAAGCAAGGGTTCCTCTGCCCGGAAGGACCCACCCATCCCTCCCTGCTCCGCCAATACTGACTTCTGCAAGGAAGACCAGAGGGGAGCGGGGGTCTCGGGTCCACTTACTAAGGAATCCGTGAGGTGGTCGTTTGGACACCTAGAGAGGCTGCGGGAGGCAAGGCAGCAGGGACGCGCAGAGGGCCAAGGAGACTAGCCGGAGAGCAGCGGTTTGAACAGGGCAGTGCGCCGACCGAGCAGGGGCGACCCTGGGGGCGGGCCACCGTCCCACCCCCCGCCCCACGCCCGCCCGGCGCCCCTTGCTTTCCCTGTGCTCCCCGGCCGGAGGCGCCGGGCCCGAACCGGCCGCCCTGGGAGGTGAGCTGCTCCCGTAAAAGCCAGAAATCAAAAAAGAAAACTTTATTAGCCTGCACCAGAAACAAGAAAAGACCCAGGATTTCCACAGTCGGAGGCTTACTGTCAGAGACAATAGAAAGAACGACCCGGATACAGCTCTGACAAGAAGGAAGTGAATACCACGGGCTGAAAGCTGCCGCTAGCACAGGAGCTCAGAACGCCTGCGCAAAAGCACTCTCTCCTAGACAGAGCCGAAAGCAGCCGAGTTAAGCCGACTGGAACCGAGTAACTTCTGGCGGATCAGAGAGTTCGCTCAGAGCCCCGGAAGCTCCGCCCACAGCCTAGTCTCTGAAACCACGCCCCATCTCCTTCAGGTCATGAAACATCAGCTACTCATTCTGGCTTATGTTTTCTATCTTAAAGAGCTACTAAAAGCCATAACTGATATCTACATACCCCATCAGCACCTAGTTCTTCAGTGAATTGCTTTTCCTCAAATAGGAATGCACAAAAATGTGTTTTCTGCTAAACTTTGTAAATGAGAATTGTTATGTCACACACAAAAGGAATTTTTGTTTTTGTTTTGTTTTGTTTTGTCTTTTTTTTTTTTTTTTTTTTTTTTTTTGCTTTCTGAGACAGGGTCTCTCTGTGTAGCCTTGGCTGTCCTGGAATTTTTGTTTCTTAAATAAGATTCTGATCATAGTGACCTGGGAGTTTGTTTCTGGATGTGATCACTAGCTCTTTCTCTCTCCTGAAGACAAGATGCCCTGCCTAGTATTCAACCTTATCTACATCAGATCCCATGAATAAGCCTTCCAAGCTACAAGGGACATGGTAATATTTAATAAATGAGACCCCTCACAATAGGTACAAAATGTAATGCCTTGCCAATAGGGTAAACTCTGCATGAGGATTCCAAGAAAGAAGCTAAGGCTCATTGAAAGACAAATCATGGGCAGATATCCTAATTGCCAAGTACATTGCAGCCCAGAGGTGGTGCTTTCTGCAATGTGGATGTGCTCTAAGGGTTAAAAAGAATCACGTGAGTAAAATAGACGCTCACAAAGACAAGCTGCACATGGCAAAAACATGCTTTTCCATAGGGGTAATAAACAAATAACAATATCCAGTTGTAATGAATAATCCTATCTCCTACACAGGGGAGGAGCAAGAAAACACACTCCAAGATCAATTCCTTGTTTTGGAGAAACTGAGGTCCCAAGGCTCTTGTTTTTCTTGGAGGAGTCTCACAATTCTCACAGAACTCCGTTCTAGGACTGTGTTGCAACAAAACCTACTACACTGAACCTCTCTAAAGCATATACATTATGAAAGGAATTTAAATAGAGTGTATTTACTCCCCTGTATACTGGGGGAGACAATGCCTCAACTAGCTATTTTACTCCACCTACTAAAAACTCCACTGCTGGGAATTGGTTTCATCTTGTTAAGTCATTGGCCAAGGGGCTCCCATAGAACCCTTCAAATATCACAGACGATTACTTGCCCCCTACAATGTGATGGTAGGCCCCTATTTGCTGAAGACACTGGTCCTCAACTAGATTTTTCATGCCTAATGATTAGTATTTATGGTCCTTGTGGTGGTTGGAACACATATGGCCCCATAGACTCAGGAGTTTTAATGCTTGGCCCATAAGGAGTGACACCATTAGGAGGTGTGGAGGAAATGTGTCACTGTAGGGATGAGCTTTGGGGTCTCCTATGCTCACACCTAGTGTGTCACACGGTTCCACAATTCCCTTCTGCTACCTGTGAATCAATCTGTAAACCTCTCAGTTCCTTCTCCAGCACCATGTCTGCCTGGATGCTGCCATGCTTCCCACCATGATGATCATGGATTATATTTCTGAAACTGTAAGCCAGCGCCAGTTAAAAGTTTCCTGTTATAAGAGGTGCTTTGGTCATTGTGTCTCTTCACAGTAATAAAACCTTAACTAAAACAGGGCTAGCAGGTGCTCTGCACAGTACAAGAAGAGAAAGGTAATCATCAATATCACCACCCACCAACACTGAGATCTATAAAAGCATCCTGCCTGCAACATAGGCTGGTGTAATAGTAGCACAAAGGTTATGGGAGTAACCAACCACTTTTTGATAGGAAGGCATTCTGTATAAATAAGCCACAACACTCAGTATTACTAAGACAGAAAAAAAAGAAATAACGAATACAACCATGGCAAAATTCCTCTCACAAGTCTATTGTGCTGCTGTTTGTCTTTGTTTTCCGAGGTCCAGTCTTGCCTGAAATTAGTCCAGCCTGATCTTGAAGTCACAGTAATTACCTGTCATAACCTCTCAAATGCTGGGAATCGAGGAATGTGCCACCATGCCCAGTTTGGTAAGTTTCTCAGGCTGTGTGTCTATACAACAGGAAATAGTATCTGATGCCAAATTATAACAATTGTTTTTAAGATTCTTTCTAAGTCCATTAAAAATGAGGAAAATGTGTTCTAGATATGACAGTCATTCAGCAGTTCCAGATGCCTTCTATTCTAAAAAAGTTACTAAAACATTATGGTCTGAAGCAGTCTTAGCAGTTTTTAAATTACTCTTATTACTGAGATTAGGTAAAGGTTTGAATGATACAAGTAAGATTCATTCATTCATTCCACAAAGATATGTCGAATGGTAGTCTGTTTTGCATGGGAAATGCAGTGTTTTGAAAACCTGCATATGAAACTTGTAGAAATCAAATCACAGAATGCAATGAGAAACTAGCTTTTTACTGAAACATGTTTTAAAAATACCATGTGTATCAATTTAGGGAACACACCTTATGAAAAGTGATTATAGTCTTTTCCCTGCCATAGCATAAGATACAGTTGAAGATATAATCAAGTAAATTACTGTTTGTTACTCTGAGCAATAAGAAAAAGAATATACATGCTAAGAGAAAACACAAAGATAAGGCATTTTAGAGAAATTTATATTTATATTCAGACACAAAATTTTTCCTGAGACTGAGTTTCTCTATGTAGCCCTGGCTGTCATCCTAGGACCAGCTCTATAGACCAGACTGGCTTTTAATTCAACAGAAATCTGTCAGCCTGCCTCCCAAGTGCTGGGATTAAAGGTGTGTACCACCACAGCCTGGCTCTGACACAGAAATGTAAATATGCATCTAAATTGGGGGTTTAGGTGAGGAGTAAAGAGAGATAAAGATGTTTAAAACCAGAAATCCCCAGGGCTAAAAACATGTTGAGACTAGAAATCTGATTGGCACACTAATGTGTTTAAGAAATAAAAGGAAAAGAAATTTTTACCACTTTGATTTAAGATTCATTTGATCTGGTTTGGTGTTGCAGGATGTTTAATCCCACTGTGAACTCTGAGATTGTGAATTGTAAAATCCTGTTTCTTGTTTGGCCACAATACACACCTTTAATCCAAGAACTTTCTGTTTACTATATCAAGTGATTACAGTCTGGTTCAGCCAGGCCTAACACACACCTTTAATAAAAGAGCTTTCTGTACACACGATTTAATAAAGTTAGCCCTAGTTCAAGGGCTGGAACAAGAAACCAGCTGACAGGGATTAAGGGGAGGAGAGACTTTGACTTGGAGGCTATTTAAGACAGCATGGGTAAGAAGAAGAGGCTTTTTAAGCATTAAGGAGTAAGCTTTCAGCTTTGGGCTTTTTGGTTTTGCCTCTGAGACTTGAGCTGAGTAGGAAGGCCAGCTGGGATCTTTCTCTGCTGCTCTGAGTTAGCAGGTTTTTCACCCCAGCATCTGGCTCCCGAGTCTTTATTGGTAAAACCAAACAATTAGGATTTCATTTTTTTAAAACAACAATTTGATTGAAAACACAGGGAGAATGTTATTACTAATAAAAAGATTTTGTAGTGAGAAATAATTAATTGAATTGTCATGCATAATCACCTGGAATAAAATACCTATAGATAACAGTCACTAGGGCAACAAGTACTTCTTATAATAGAACACTAAGATGGAACAAAAATAAATACGTAAATAAATAAATGGCCTGCACTGGACTGAAAAGCAGCTCTAAGCACTGTGTGTGTGTGTGTGTGTGTGTGTGTGTGTGTGTGTGTGTGTAATTTAGAACTCTAGGCTTTTGTTCATAGTGTGCGTGTGTGTGTGTGTGTGTGTGTACGTGTGTGTGTATTATATATGCATATCACATATATGCAAAATATTTAAAACATAATATTTAATATATATGATGTGCAAAAACCTAGAGCTTTAAATTCTTGCCTCAAAACTTGTGTAAAGAAATACAGCATCTCTGTTATTCAGAGCTAGCATTTCTCAGTGTGGGCACTGTGGATATTTTGGGCTAGGTAATGTGCTGTAGAAGGTGACCCTGTGTTTGTAAGATGCTCCAGCTCCTTCCTTCTACCTACTACACGCCAAATAAGAGCTCACCTTCACTCAAGCTGTGACAACTACAAATGTAGCGACACTCTGCCAAATGTCCCTTGGAATGAAAAGTCCACTGCAGTGGCCTCACTCGTGCCTCTGAGAATCATTGCTCTAAAAGAAGGTCATCTCACAGAAATCATTGAACAACCACAACAGCCAGTGACCCAGTTTGTGAGCATTGTGTATATTGATTGGTAAGGATACCCGAAAATTTGACAATAGGCTACAGCATCAGAGAGCCTCTTTGTCAGCATAATTAGACCTTTCTTTCTTGTTGAAATTAGACTCATCTGCCCTCCTCATCTGTATGACAGGTTTCAGAGTCCTGGAAATGGGACTGCAGATGTGATTTAGGTTTTCCCTTAAGAAGAGATTTGAAAGTGGAAGCAGAGAGTAGCTCATTTCCTGCAGTGTCGCAGCAAACTGTAATACAGAGCTGCCTATCTTGCTGAAGACATTCGAGTGCTGGCCCTTTCTGGAGATAGGAAGATTTGGCAAGGATGTTGTGCTGGAGAGCTTCATGACACAAGCTAGAGTCATCAGAGAGGACAAGGCCTCCACAAGACTGGGCCACCTGTGTTCTCTAAGAAAACAGGCTGAGCAAGCCATAAGCAGTAAGAGCACCCCTCCGTGGCTCTGCATCAGCTCTTGCCACCAGGCTCCTGCCCTGTTTGAGTTCCTGTCTTGATTTCTTTTAATGATGTACTATGGTGTGGAAGCATACACTCTTTCCTCCACCACTTTGGTCATGGTGCTTCATCAAAATAATAGAAACCCAAGCTAAGACAGATGCTAGGTCTTCTCTTGTCCACTCCTGTTACATGCACCGAATCTTACATTGCAGTGGGATCTCACGTCCTGACCATAAAGGAAATGGTGTTTTTCATTATAGTAGAAATAGTCTCCTATGTTTCGTGAAAGAATCATTTTCTTGCCATTCTTTCCATGAGGAGGGTTATTTGTGGAAGAGTAGATGTTGGTAGATGTGGCTGCCTAGGAAGGAGACAAAGCAGAACACTCACATTTGAGCCAGCTCTGTCTGTCCTCACATCTGCATGACATGTCTCGGACCCTCTAGGAAATGGGATTGCAGATGACATTTATGTGTGTTACCCTAAAAAGAACTTTGCAAATAGAAGTAGATTGTAACTGGCGTGACCTCAAACATGGAGCTTCCAGAGAACTTCCTCTTGTGCCTGGGTATGAGTGCCTTGGCTGACTCATGCCTATGATGTGGGCAGCTACAAAAGCAGGAACAGAGCCAGTCTCCTGACAGGTGTATTACAAAGGCATCTGTGTAAACTTCAAACCAACCTTCCAGAAGGAATGCCATAATTTCCTCTTGGGGCATCCATTAATGTTTTAGATATCTACTGCCAACCATTGACTCTCTTTCTTCTTGAAAACATGAAGTGTTTTTCTTTCTAGTATATGTTGTCTGTTAGACAATCTTTTAAAATTAAACTTTTTTCAGACGAATGTGGTGATCAATTCCTTTAATGCAGGCCCTTGGGGCAGAAGCAGGCAGAGTGCTGTTAAGTCTAAGGGTAACTCTACACACTAAGTTCCAAGCCAGCCCGGACTACAAAGTGAGACTCTTTGTAAAAAAAGAAAAAAAATTATTCATCATTTAAAATAACCCTTTTCTCCTAAGCTTGCAGTGCCGAACAAACAAATATAGCAGGTAGCCAAAAAGCTGTCGTTCCTAATTCCTTAAAGAGATCATATGTCCTTTCCAGAAAATGTCTAGCTGGATGCACCATGCTGTTGTTAGTATTTCAAAGATATTCAGGAAAAACCATGATGAGATTGAAACCTATAAACAAACAGCTTGGCAATGGTGGTGCACACCTTTGACCCCAGCATTCAGGAGGCAGAGGCAGAATTTCTGAGTTTGAGGCTAGCTTCATCTACAGGGCAGCCAGAAGTACACAGAGAAACTCTGTCTTGAAAATATAAACAGGAATGCAGACTGTGCTCAGCTGGGCGTGGTGGCGCCTGCCTTTAATCCCAGCCCTTGGGAGGCAGAGGCAGAAGGATCAATGTGAGTTCGAGGCCAAGCCTGGTCTACAAAGTGAGTCCAGGACAGCCAAGGGTACACAGGAAAGCTCAGTCTTGAAAAACCAAAAAACAAAAAACAAAACAAAAACAAACAAAAACCATAAACAAACAAACAAAAAACAAAATAGTGCTATAATTTCTATATTCAAGAAAATGCTAAGTCTTCTCAAAGAGAAAAGATAGGAAATCTGCAATGATATAGAAATTAGGGTAAAGTAAATATTCAACCTTCAACTCTAGGAAACTGGAATCATATTTAACAAAGGGCCAATAGTAAATATTCAACCTTCAACTCTACGAAACTGGAATCATATTCAACAAAGGGCCAATACTTTAAAATATTATATAGAACTAATTAATATTCTGTTAGGGATGGTAGGCCATATGGCCAATGTTCAGCCATCTTGTCAGAGCCTAGGTTTCGATCTCTCCAGCAGTCTGTCATTTACTAGAAACCAGCTGACCCTGTTTTGGTTCAGCAGTTCTGATAAACTAAAGATAAGATTTAGAGGGAGCCACCCTGTTGTAGTTTAGCAGTTAGATTAGATAAAGATAGCAAAATATTCGGTGTGGCAGAACATTAGGACCTGCTTGGAATTCCTCGCATCTTGAGATAGCCTGCAGCTGGGTTGCCATAGCAATATTCTTCCCTGCCCCCTGCCTTATAAAACTGTCTACCTGAAAAATAAAATTTGAGAGCTTCATCAAAGACTTGCTCTCTTTCTTCGTGTCTTGTGTTCTGTCCCTATAAGGAGAATTCACCTTCCGAGCATTAGTCAAACCTCTGCTGGCCGGGACAATATTCCACACATAGAATATAAAATATCAGCTCTAAGCTAAACACCTTTAAAAATGAACCTTATCATATTTAAAGGGATGCCTAGGAGGGCACAGATGTAGGATGAAAATGTAGTTTTCTTTTTTCTTTCTTTCTTTCCTTCTTCTTCTTCCTCTTCTTCTTTGTTGTTGTTGGTTTTTCAAGACTTGGTTTCTCTGTGTAACAAGCCCTGGATCCTTGACTCATTTTGTAGATCAGGTTGACCTCGAACTCACAGAGATCCATCTGCTTCTGCCTTCTGAATGCTGGGATTAAAGGCATGTACCACCATGCCTGGTTGGAAAATGTAGTTTTCATGACTTTTTCCTGCTGTCTCTTCCAGTTGCTAGTATCTTTGGAGTTTCTGGGCTTGCAACAAATACAATCACTGCACCTCTCTCTCTCTCTCTCTCTCTCTCTCTCTCTCTCTCTCTCTCTCTCTCTCTCTGTATTATATATATATATATATATATATATATATATATATATATATATATCACCTTCTTTTTGTAAGGATTCTAATCATTTGATTTAGGATCCACTCTAATACAATGTCACCTTATTAAATTAAGTTCATCCATAAGTACCCTAATTTTCCAAGTACGTTCACATTAGGAGGTTGTATGTATCCACGGATTCGAGGGAGGCATAATTCAACCATATATTATGTACAGATAAATATGATCTGCATCATCTAAACAACTACTTCTTTTATGTCTGGAAGTGAAGTCCTGAAAACTTGTATCAAATAAATTTATGCATAATATTTTACTAGGACCAGAAAGTTTGAAAGTTAATATTTCTTTGATAAAGCTTCTAAAGTCATCCTGGTTGAGATTACAAAAAGAATTAGCTGTTTCATTTCATGTTTTCTCTTTATTTACTTTCATTTTTATTCAGGTGTGTATGTGTGTGTCTGTATGAGTGTGTGTCACACATGGGCACATGTCCACGGAAGCAAAAAAGTCATTTCATCCTATAACTGGAGGTACAGACAGCTGTAACCTATGTAATGTGGGTTCTGGATCCTCCGCAAAAGTAGCAAGCACAGAGCTGGAGAGACGGCTCAGAGTGTAAGAGCACTGGCTATTCTTCCAAAGGTCCTGAATTCAATTCCCAGCAACCACATAGTGGCTCACAACCATCTATAACATTATCTGATGCCTTCTTCTGGCCTGCAGGTGTATATGCAGATAGAGCACTCATATACATAAAATTAAAAAAAAAAAGAGCAGCAAGTGCTCTTAACTTGTGAGCTATCTCTTTAGTCCCCATGATTTATTTAGCCTTCCCTGCCTACCAGCTCTGGAAACAGTGAAGAGGAGAGAAGAGAAAGTATTTTTGGATCCACGGCACAGAGAATTGAGCAGGTGGTGAACATAGCAACCTGCTGTTGCTGTTGAAGAGAGGCTGAGGAATGGAGAAATAAATACTAGAACCAAACATATGTGGCACAAATTGAAGGTCTTAAAGCCCAGGAGACCTTTATTTCTCTGTCTCTCTCACATGCTTACTGTCTGTCTGTCTTTGTCTCCTTGGGCCAACCCCAGTACTTTATTTAAGGTGAATTTCAATTTTTGGGGGGGAGGGGTTTCGAGACAAGGTCTCTCTGTGTAGCCTTGACTGTCCTGGACTCACTTTGTAGAACAGGCTGGCCTCGAACTCACAGAGATCCGCCTGCCTCTGACTCCCGAGTGCTGGGATTAAAGGTGTGCGCCACCACACCCAGCTTTTTTTGTTTGTTTGTTTGTTTGTTTGTTTTTTCGAGACAGGGTTTCTCTGTGTAGCCTTGGCCATCCTGGACTCACTTTGTAGACCAGGCTGGCCTTGAACTCACAGCGATCCATCTGCCTCTGCCTCCCAAGTGCTGGGATTAAAGGCTTGTGCCACCACGCCCAGCTCAATTTTTTTCATTACAGATTCCATCATGATTTTTCTAATCTTTTACAATCAATAGGACACTCAAAAATCAATGAAGCAAGAGAACAGTCTAATGAGGAAATACAGGTTTTTTAATAACCTACAATAATGCATACAGCAAAAATTAATCAATATCCAAGCAATGGTCAACATGACCTGATAATTATTTCTTAAACAATACTCAGGAAAGTATAATCATAAATGTCCCCAGGCTAAAGCTGTTGTGTTTACATGATTGTCATAGCAACATAGCTAGAGCTAAATGTTCTATAATAAATAAAAGGCTTGAGTTCCTCCCAGTCCCAAACCAACAGGTGTGCTCTCTAAGCCTAGACTAACTGCCAAAGGGTTCTCTATAAAATATCTATAAAGCATGACATTCCAAGTCCACCTTCTATTGCTCTCAAAGCAAATTCTAAAGAAGCTTTTCTACAGCTAAAACTATCTAGCCAGGTACTGTTATGTCAAAGTCCTAAGTTTCGTTTATGCAGTTTCTGCTTGGTTTTTCACAGTCACAGCAAAAAAAACAACAACAACAAAAAAAAACTCTTAACATTGTCTCAAGCCTTTGGCCAGATGCCTTTTTTCAACATTCTCTGTGGAAAAAAGTTTTCTTTGTGTGAGTTTTATTAGGGCTCATAGTTACAGTAAGAAATAGAAAGAAAAACAGTTTTAGAAGAAAAAGCAGATTTCAAGGTAGCTTTTACACCCGGGTTATATATAATATTTAAGGACAATGGTGATCAGCCAGAGATCTTTGGAATTTTGTCAAGCAAAGCCTCAATAGCTGTTCTGGATGTCTAGAGATCATGCTGGACAGTTGGAGACCTCTGGAACTTTGTCAAGCGAACCCATTATGACTTGTCCTCGTGTCTGTGACAAGCCTCACTATGCACCAACTATGCTTATATGTATTTTCATTTATAAATGAATTATTTTATAAAATTATTATGATTTTTTCTTAGCGGTCCACCAAAAATTCATGAATTAAAATCTTGTCTCCTAATGCAGCAGTGTTCACAGCCTTTAGGAGGCAATTGGTTCATGAGTAAATTAATCCACTTATGATTCACAGGCCCATAGGTGTGAGGAGAGAAACCTTGTTACAAGAGTGAGAACCCTTTGCTTCCTGGCTACAATAAGTTGAGCAGCTTTCTTCTGTCACATGATTCCTCCATTGTAATGAGTTATCTGAGGCCTAGGAAAAGCAGAATCAAGTAAAGGGAATTTAAATAGAAACATCACAATAATATGAGCCAAAATATTCCTTTCCTCCTACTAACTGATTATTTTAGGTCCTGTTGTCACAATAGCAAGAAAGCCCAGAAAATATAATTGTACCTATAACGATGACCTTAACATTTTAATCTTTAGTTTTATGTTATATGTATGGCTGTCTTGCCTACATGTACATCTATGCAATATGATACTGAAATTAGTCTGAATTATGAGAAATTTATGACTGGTTGTGCTGCCTATTTAACCAATCGTGACAGTTCAATAGAGGTTAACAAACAAATAAACCATGCAGGGACTTATAGCACTGAATGTGTTACAATGACATTTTATTAAATACATGGGCCCAAGGCCTGAGACATGTAGATGAGTGTTGTACCAATAAATTATATCCCCAGCTCTGATTTTATTTCCTAGAGACAGGGCATCACCATGAAAATTAGAGTGGCTCAAGACTCATGGTTTTTTGTTTTGTTTTGTTTTGTTTTGTTTTGTTTTACCTCAACTTCCCAATTACTAGGATATTTGGAATGTACCATCATGTCCTATTAAATAAGATGATTTGGCATATACAAGCACTATAAAGTATTACCATAATAAAGTTAACTAACATATCTCTTCAGATCACCCTTTCTTTTACTGTTTTTGTCTTTATTTTGAGACAGAGTTAAAACTCTATAGCTCAGGCTGGCCTGGGACTTCAGATTAAGTCTAGGCTAAACTCAAATTTATGGCAATCTTTCTGAATTAGCCTTTCTAGTGCAGAGAAGATTATGGGTAGCCACTCTCAGCTACCTTTTCTTTTTCTGTGGTGGTAACATTTATGACTCGCTATTACTAATTGTAGTCGATATTCCATACATTTAATCTCCAGAACGGATTCATCCTACACGGTGAACGCTTTGTTCTGTTTCACCATCATCTCCTATTTTACCTACCTTTCAATCACTGATGTGTCGGGTCCTGGCCCACTGGAAAAATCAAATCAGGGTTCACCTGAAAGAGGGAGTGGGGATTGAAAGTAGGATACAGAGACATGAAAAATAATGAATCAATTCAGGAAGTTTCTGATTTCCCTTTAATGCTGACTAGTAGGAACATATATAGAGCAAGGTCAATAGGATCTATTCTAATCTCACTCACTCTAGTCCCCCGGGCAAGAACACAATAGCCTAAATCACTCCCTTGATCCTCTGGTGGTTCCAAGTTGGAACTTCCCTTCTTTCAAAGGTAAATATTCCAAGGATAGCCTGGAACACAAGACCTCGTGAGGCAAAGGTCATCAACTTGAAGGCCACAGCACACAGCCTAAGCACAGGATTTCTGACATGGCAGAATTTGGCATGGCTTCCCACACTGATGAGCACCAATTTCCTCTGAGTTTAAGCTCTTTTATAAGAGCTTGTATATCTTGATTTCTTTGGGGTCAAACATTGATATTTTATTTTATACCTTTGGTAGCTCCAGGAATTTGTGTGATCCTTGTGGCTTTAGCTTGCTGTCTATACATGTAAAGAAATATGTACATCTTCTGGGGTTTTTTTGGTTGTATTAATCACAGAAAGCCCTTTCTGATCCAGCTTATCCATTAAATATGGATACACCACTGCTGAGTAGTGAGCTTGCTGCTGGACCACTTTCATCAGGTTGGTCTGGTAACTGGCTCTGGGTGGGAAGCCAGGAACTTGGGTACACTGGAGAGACTCTGTATCTGTGGTTCACATGAAGTAGCCTGAGACCTTGAGCCTCACAGATCAGCCTAAAGCCTGGGGATGCAGGAGTGTCAGGGCCCTGGGGTTCAATAGGTAGGTCATATGCTCCCACAACTTTCTTTATCCCATGACAACAGAGAGTAGCATTAGTAACAGAATTATTCACTATATCTAAGAGGTGAAAGTAAATTAATAGAAAAAGAGACATAGAAAATATATGTGCCTGATATAATTTTGTCTATCTGCTTCTTGTCTCTGTTCCTTTCCCTACTGACTCCTCTGATGACCTTATGTAGAACAGGAAGTGCTATTTTCCACAGGCCATATCATAGCAATTTATTGTGATCAATTTTTTTCTATACAAATATGTAGCCTAGGAGTTCTGCTTCTCTGGTTGGCCCCTAACTAATGTAGTGACCTTCAGTTCTGATTCCTTTACTATTCCCTCACTCTTGGCCTGGCCTTTATTTGCTCATAGTCGAGAGAGCAGTTCTCAACATTCCTAATGTTGCAACCCTTTAATACAGTTCCTCACATTGTGGTGAGCCCCAACCATAAATTTATTTTTGTTGCTACTTCCTAGCTGTGATTTTGCTATTGTTATGAACTGTAATATAAATAGCTGATATGCAACCCACAGGTGGGAGACATCTCTAGAGTCTTAGGACACAGTGTCTTTTCCTCCTACACGTTCCTTTTACCTATTTGTGTAGACAAGCTCAAAGGATTCGGTGGTGTTAACTCTTACCTGTAGGCTCTTCATTTTCACGTGTTCTTCATCTTAAGGGCTTAACATGTCTCTCACTGAAGATATTTCACAGATTTCATAGGTTCTGTGAATCAATGAAGTGATTTCCTGGGGCTAGAGAGGTGGTTGGTTCAGTGGCAAAGTGCTTGCTGCACAAACATGGGGACCTGAGACAATCACTAGCACCCGTGTAAAAGCAGGGAGCAGCAGTCTATCCAGAGCAGGGGAAGCAGGGCAGGAGGACTCCTGGGGCGTGCTGCTCAGACAGTCTAATAAAATCCCTAAGCTGCAGTCTAGAAAGACTATCTCAAAAACTAAGGTGGACAGTGACTGAGGAAGACACTACACTAACCTCTGATTCTGATACGCTCTCTCTCTCTCTCTCTCTCTCTCTCTCTCTCTCTCTCTCACACACACACACACACACACACACACACACACACACGCACACACACACACACACACACAAATCCATACACACAAGCATGCAGCTATCATGCACACTAAGCACAGCAAACAGCACTTAGTAAGCATAAACAAATGACTGAATAAACTAAGGACTCTGTAGAGGAATTTTAATCCAACATGGCTACTCTAGCTGGAATACAAACACACCTTTAATCCTGAGAGACAGAGGCAAGTAGGTCTCTGAGTTCAAGGCCAGCCTGGTATAGCGCAAGTTTCAGATAAAGAAAAGCTTAGGTCCAGGCATAGCGGCACACGCCTTTAATACCAGTACTCGGGAGACAGAGGCATGCAGATCTCTGAGTTCCAGTCAGTGCTGTTCAGTCAGTTCAGAGAGGTGGAGCTGAGTTCTTGGCAGTTGAGTTGGTGGCAGTTCAGTTCATGGAATTCAGAGGCAGCTTTTATCAGGAGAGTTTTACAGAGACAGGTTAAAGAGAGAACAAAGTAGACACAGGTGAAGTCAAATGAGCCGGAGACAGAAAAGGAACCAGAAGATTAGAACAGATTGCTCGAATTAGTTTGAGGCCAAGAAGAGAAAAGAGCCAGAAGCTGAGAGAAGCCAGATTAAGTCAGTCAACTTGGAGAGGAATTTGAGTCAGAACAGCTGACTTGAACCAGTCAGCCAGAGTTCAGAAAGAACTAGAAAGGGTAAGTCTCAGAGGCAGAAACCATTCTAGCCTAGGCCTGAAATACACTGTACTAGAGGCTAGAAGTTTCTAGGACTAGGCCTAGGTTAGCAAATGGAGATGGCAAGCCTCCAAGACAACAATTACATCAGGAGAATAAAATTCATTATTCTTTACTTTAATAGGAATCAGTTGTTTGTTTGTTTGTTTGTTTTAAGGCATCAAAGAAGAGGGGTGGAAAGTGAGATAATCTAAAGTCTATCTATGAAGAATAGATGTTTGATGTTCTATTCCAAATAAGACAAATGCATTTCCCCTAAATTATTATTTAGACAGGTTTCATTGAAAAGAAGTATTCACTAAATTGCTGTGTCTCTGCTTTTTAGTATTCATTAAATTTTGCACATAAAGAACTTCAAATATTTAACTTAAACTTATATCGGTAAAGCTTTGAGATTTATAACAGTGGGAGCAAACTTTCAGACCGAAATGCTTTCATTTTTCTAATAGAAATTTTATAATTAGTAGTAGTTTATGCTGAATAGTCATACTAGTAGAAGAATATATTTGTTTATAAAGATAGCTGCAGAATCTTTATTAAAAACTGAAGTTATTTGCATTTGTGTTATCAGAAAAATAACTCCAATTGTCATTTTATCTACTAGAAAAATAATTAAAATCCTAAATGCAAACTGAATAAAAATATGACTCTGTCTTCAATTTACATTAATATAATTGTATTCTATGGCTCAGTTATTAAATTATTTTTCTCAAAAGAAGCTATTTCTTTACTGTCATGCATTCATAACAACTCATAATCATCATAGATTCCAGAATCTTCTAGGCTTGAATCTTCAAGGAAACTATACATGGGGATTTAGAGGTATTCGCTATATAAATGCTGTTCATTCATTGTTTGTTTGTTTGTTTTGGAGACATGCTCTTTTGTAGACTAGAATGGCCTTAAACTTACTTTGTAGCTAAGGCTGACCTTGAAAGCCTCACTTTTCTGTTTTGCTTCTGAAATGCTTTGATTATAAATAAATGCCACCACACCTGGCTATAGTTTCATTTAATCTGGACAACTACTATTTACATGTTTTTAAACTTTTAAATCATTCAAAAATTAAAGTAAACAACACAACAAGAAATAAACAAGCATAAATCTCAGAATAAAAAGGCAGCAGATATCCCAATTTGTTATTAAAATCCTATGCCATGCAGTAATTTTATTCTGTGATTAGAAATATTTTTTTAAATCTTCACTACCTAAAGGATAAAATGACAAATCTCACAGACCTCAGTTAACCTTTTCAGCTTTATTTCCCATGTTTCCTTTCTGTGAAACCCATGTCCTACTAAGCTAAACTCAGCTCCTTCGATAGACTATGAACTTACAGGATGAGCTTCTCTCTCTCTCTCTCTCTCTCTCTCTTTCTCTCTCTCTCTCTCTCTCTCTCTCTGCTTTGTTAATATATATATGTATATATGTATATATATTACAAGGCTCCCTTTCCCCCAATAATTCTATTTGATACAATATTTTGTCACAGTACTAATATTTTCTATACTATTTCTCGAGTGGGTCTTTGTGAATACATGAATCACAGCAGCCTTGTAGAGCTTGTAGGGTATCTTCATGGATTGATCTTTGTCTTCTACCTTGCTTGAGACAGGATTTCTTATTGTCTGCTACTGCATACTCCAGCCTAGGTGTCTTATGAGCTTCTAGGGTTTGCCTGTTCTCTGTAATAGGATTAAAGATGCATGCTACCACCTGTGGGTTCATATGAATTTTTGGGATCCACATTCAGGCACTGATACTTGAAGGATAAGCACTAAGCAATTTTACTGTGCCATCTCCCCAGCCCACTTTTTACATTATTTTTATTTTTTTAATTTTGCATGCTTATTGACCAAATCAAATCACCTGAGCTTGACACTAGCAAGAGAATTAAATATGAGTTTGCCTAGAAAAAGCATTAAATTTGTGAACAAGAGGCCAATATAACAGAGTGGTTTTTGTTTTGTTTTGCTTTTTTTTTTTTAACAACCACTGAGGAATCTTCATTCAAGACATTCAGGTCTTGATTTGTCTTGTGTCAAAATGCACACAGCACAGCAGAGAACCTAGAAGTCCTGTCAGTGGTTACTTCTAACTCAGAGTCTATGACAGATGACATTGTGGAAGAATCTTCTTTGATTATCTTTTCTCTTTCTG
The DNA here is from genome assembly GCF_964271855.1 of Acomys minous. Classification (NCBI taxonomy): domain Eukaryota; kingdom Metazoa; phylum Chordata; class Mammalia; order Rodentia; family Muridae; genus Acomys; species Acomys minous. The sequence goes on from NC_140487.1 coordinate 15,466,668, forward strand.
TCCTTCTTGACATACTTTTCTTTCTTTTCTTGTTTTCCCTCTCGCTTTATCTTTTTTTAAAATAAATATTTCTTTTCAGTGCTTAGAACCAAACAAAATCCTCATACACACTAAGCAAGTGCTATAGCTCTGAGCTACAATCCCAGTCCAATACTGTAATTTCTGGTCCTTTCTTAGAATTGCCTTTGATTGATCTAAAGAGCTTTAATTGTCCTAAAACACACACACACACACACACACACACACACACACACACACACACACTTCTACAGTAGAACAAAGGCTGGAGACTGGATAAATTAATGAAGAGAATGAGAAATGCATATAGATATTGAAATGACTTTGTGCTAAGTTGCTATCGCGTCAAGATAGGGATGGTCTTTAACTAAACCCTGATTTTTCAGCACTCTTCCTTGGTTCTTGGCTTAAACCCATGTATGGAGTTCATAAGCACAATCATATCTTTCTATCTGGTTCTTTCCTCCAGAAGACTGGAGAAACGTAATATCAATTCATATCTCAAACAGTCACACTTTTTAAAACTCAAAACTAAGAGTTTTTTTAGCTAGCTGTACACAGTCTACGTCTCTTCTATTTTGAATCCCGCATCATTGGCCAAACCTGTAATTCTTTTGAGACAGGCTACGCTGCTAATCACAATTACTACAGCTTGAAACAACAACACTTTCTTTCTTGCTTTCAAAACATACCCATCTTAGGAAAGCAATGGCTCTTTCCAAATAGCTTACAGTTTCACACCCAAGCCCATGCTGGTAAAGCAGACACTGTCTGGGACATAAATGGATCTCCTCGTGAAGGGAAAGGAGAGAACAGCGTACGTGCAGCAATTCTGCATGACATGTATGATTTTCCCCTGTTTCGTTTACGACTAAAGAAAGTCACCTTATAAAGCCTGATGATAGCGAGGCAATGAAATGACTTCTCTCTCTAAGGATATGCAAAAAGAATTTGTAAATGACAGAATCTACCACACAGAAAATCCCTGCTATTGAAACTCACACGGCAGTTGCAGTGCTTCTTCTACCATACCTTTCTTAAACGTCCGCCTCTACTCTAACCCTACTTAAAATATTTTTTCACATGTCTTTCCTCCTTACTTTAATATGCAAAATTTAAGCTTTGAAAATTTGACCTGTTAGTTACAGTTAGTCAAATGTATATTGTGTAATTCTGCTTTGTTAATATTTAAAAAGGAGGCCTCACATGGCTATCCATATGACTGATGTCTAGGAACTAGGTTGATGATCTCTAAGAAAGACAAAACAAAGCAATAAAGTTGTATATTTTATTTCCTTTTTTAAACGGTGGCATTTCTGTATATCTACTTACTCTTTATTACTAATGTTATCATTCCAAATGAAATATTCAGCAAAAGGTCCTCGCATCTTGCAATTTGTTTGCTACCAGCCTGGCTATACTCACTACTGTTAATTTCCTTGTTGACATCTGAGTGCTTTTTGCACTGATTTTTAGCATAATCATACTCTTTCCCACAGTGTATAAAGTATCACCAAACTGTTACTCTCTCTTCCCTCCTCCTTTGGGATTTTCTCTGGGATTTCCCCCCCCCCCACCCCAATCATTACAGTCCCTTTCTTAGGATAACTTAAAATTGTCTCATGTGGACTATTGCAAAAAGCCCTTCTCTCTACTTCATTCTTCATAGCCAAAGGATTCCTTTTCAGCCACTGAATCTTCCCGGTGAGTTTCCTAAAGTGTGGTGCATAAAGTCCGTGTGTAAGTGGTCCTTGGCTTGATGGGGCCCCAACTGTTCCTTCCATAACAGACTTTAGCACCTTAGCAGCCCTGCGCTTCCGACCCACGTGAATTGTCTTCCTTACACACTCCACCTGAAGCTTCCTCTTGCCTATATGTCTGCTTCTTCAGGTTAGCAGTCTCGGTGAAGATGTTTCCTCTTTTTAGTCCTTTTGAAAAGCTTTAAGATATGTAGGGAGGTGGAAAGGGTTCAAGTTGTTGCTTGTGACCTCAAACTTCCCATCAAACTCATCCCAAGGGAGGACTTTTGAGCAAATGTAAATTTAGAAAGAGATAAGTGAAAATCTGAAGTAGGGTTGTAGAGAAGGTTAAACGCAGAAACACGACCAATGAAGATACTTTTAAGGTTGCAATATCTAGACGAAGAATCATGACCTAAGAATCTAGACATCACACTGAAGAAACTACGGCCATCCTTCAGTCACTAGCTTTTCGATTTCTGTCCCTAAGCGCCAGTGGAAGACAGGAAGCAGCTGCAGTCTTAAACCGCAGCCGTTGACCTCGGCGGCAGGAGACACGACCCACCCTGCGGGAGCTGGGCGCTGAGCCCGCAGAGGCGCCGCTCAGCTCCCAGCGGGGCTCTCCGGGCGGCCCGGCGCGCGCACGGCACGCGCGTCCCCAAGCGCCTTCTGCGCGCGTCCCAGGCCGGGAGGCGCCGCCGGAGGAGCCGCGCCCGCAGAGCACACCGCCAGCCGGCCGCCGGCTGACCCGAGCTACACGCAGGTCGTCCTAAAAAGTGCCTGTCTCATCAGTGAGGCGCTCTGACTTCTACGCGGAAATATACCCATCCCAAAGATACATTGTGGAGGGTTGAAGGATGATGAGCTTCACAATGGAAGGAAGAGATCGGGCCGGGTTAGGACAAACTTGCGACGTCTGACCACCCACTCAGGCACTGTGGAGGACAGCCGCATCCGGGCTTTCCTGCTGCAGGCTGCCCTCTGAGCCAGGGGTCCTTCAGGTAGGAGGTCCTGGGTGACTTTGGACGTCCGCTCAGCCAGGTTGCACAAGTGGATCGGTTTGTGTCCTGCTCCTGTTGTCCTGTCTCTGAGGGGGTAGGCCTCTGCCGCAAACATGCTCCGCCAGATCATCGGGCAAGCTAAGAAGCATCCCAGCGTAAGTTCGTGATCTTTTCCAGGGTGGCCTCTTAGTTGTGGTTGTGCCAGCCTCTGTTCCCCTGGGGACGTTCGCTTTTCACTGTTCCTTGGGGTTAGACTGTCTGTGGTTGGGTTAGCGTGGTTGCTGGAAGCCTTATTTGTGACCGTTGACTCCTACCTACTGCTGCAGTGTTTTGCCTGGAGCAGAAGGTGGCCCACATCAGGGAAAAAGGGAAACATTCTGAGCGTTGGAACACTGTGGCCACGCTCTCGCAGATTGATTGCTCCCAAGAGGGGTGGATGATACCTTGAATGATTAGAATCCAGCAGAGGTCAGGGGTGGTGTCCTGTCTTTTAAGGCTTTCATCCCTAAGCCTTCTGAAATATAAGGGATCTAACTTTTGTAATCCTCACTTAGCTTGGAAACCTTGACATTTGCAAAATGTATTTAAGCTCTCTTGGCATCTCATTTTCTGCCAGTATAGCCCAATAGGGTAGTGTGCTGTGGACCTAAAGCTCCCTTGACAGGCCCCTACTCTTTGCCCTAAGCCTAGTTTTCTAAAATATTCAGCAAAATTATTAGCTCCGTTCTCAGAGTTCATTCCTAGAGCTAGTGCTTGTAATCGACATTTCTGTCAGCTAATTATGCTCTTTATTTCACAAAGATTATGTTCACAGAACTTTTCAGAGCCATTCTTTAGTAGTTTTCCAAGGGGTTTCTCTCCTTCCAGCCTTCCAGGGAAGTACTGAAATTTAATCAGAATGTTGTTCAAATGTTACAGAGGTGAGAGTGTACTTGATAGGATTGCTTCTCCATGTAATTTACTCTTTATAATAAATTAGACTCTTCAACCAAAATCACACATATATTTTGCCAAAGATCATGTCTTTAGAATATAGTTAAATGAAATATTGCTTCCTTCTGAGCTCAACCTTGATTCACACTGTAGGACAAGTTAGAGAAATAGCAGACTTGAAAGTTAATATGTGCAAACCCGTGTGGCCTCATGTTGGACAAGATAAAGGTATGAGATGTGATGACAGCGGCTGTTTTTTTCCTCTGTTTGGCTCTAGTTGATCCCTCTCTTCGTATTCATTGGAGCAGGAGGAACTGGAGCAGCGCTGTATGTGATGCGCTTGGCATTGTTCAGCCCAGAGGTCAGGTGAGTCCTGGGGGAGGTCACAGTAGAAGCAGCTACAGTGTTGTGGCCATGCAGTCAGCCCCAGGGCTGCTTCTGCTGCTGGCATTTACTTTTCCTGCCTCACGAGCTTATTTACTTTCCTTGACTTTTCGCTTCCTATTGGTAAAGTAGGATTTCTAATACCAAGGCTTGCATTTTGAAGGCTGGGATAATAATTGTTGGTTTGTTGGATGGTTATTGCTGTTGTTTTGAGACGGCCTCACAATGTACATCTGTTCTGGCACTCACTGTGAAAATCAGGCTGGCTACTCTAGGGCTGTAATTAAAGGCATGCACCATCATGCCTAGCAATAATTGCTTTTTATGAAATACTTAGCCCATTGTATATGAGTGTTCTACATACTTCTCAGTAAACTTTTATTTTTGCAGTTGGAAAATGATTGGTTGAACATTCTTTACACTTTTGTGTATTACCTCAATGATAAAATCAAAGATTTAATACGGGGAAAAAAAACATTTCTGTTATAAAGACAGAGGGATTAAGATAGATATCCCAAAAAGGCTGAGTTCTGTGATTTTTACCAGTTGCATGCTTGTTTAACTAGAATTCTATGTCTGCTTAATTCTATAATGAAAGTATTGCCATACTAAAGCTATCAGAAAATGAGATTGATCTAGTCAAAAAACTAGCTTCTAAGGATGTATTTTTTTAAAGCACTATAGTAGTTTTATATGTAGTGTCTTATTACTACAGTAACTATGTTTTCTTCATTTTTAGCTGGGACAGGAAGAATAACCCAGAGCCTTGGAACAAACTAGGTCCCAATGACCAATACAAGGTAAGGCACAAAACTGTTAAAAAATTGCAGGCAAGCATATTGTAACAGATGTGGTTATGTGGTAGTTTTTTTGAAGTGGCATATGCAGGTAAAATTCGATTATCATCATAAGGAAGTTTGAAGGGCCCCTGACACTTCACTTCACTAGGATTAAGGGTTTGCACTTCATAAAGCTTCAGAGGTTGCTTCTGCTGTGGCTCTTACTGTTGAAGTATAGGCCGCTCTGCTAACTTGGGTGGTTTGGTTGCCTGCCTCTTTTTGGTATAGTTCAAATATTTTAGATGAGTATTAGTGGGTTGAAATGAAACGAAGTTGAAAATGAAGTTGAATTTAACCATACGCCTCAAACTTTAACATCTTCCCAGAAGAGTGTTCTGTGTAGCTACTCTTTGAAAGAATGTGTTTATATACCAAGACAATTGATTTCACAGATACAGCCTTTCTTATGTGTAATATTTTTACATGAAAACCCTCACATTGTCAAGAATACTACTGTATTTGGGTATAATTTTCATGCCATACGATTTATCTATTTAGAGCATCTAATTCTCCCATCTGTTTTTTGTTACATCAAGTTGTTTCTAAGTAACCAAAAGTTTGGTTTTAGCACTCAAGAAAAGTCACAATGACCAAGACTTGGGGAAAATGTCTGTAGTAGAGATAATGCCTTTTTATTACTATTTACAGCCACTTTTTAAGATTATTCTTTCTTTACTGTAAACTTTCTGCTTAACCCACTCTAAGTTGTCTTTTCAGTACTTAAGCTACTGTCCTTTATAAAAATATAACTCAAAATTCACTAACCAAGCTGACACAGGCCATATGATATGTCTTAATATTTTGCTCAAGAAACAAACAGGCCTTGTCTTGTGTTGTTTTGCTTTAGGAATTTAAGTACTATTTATTCCGTGGTGGGGGCAGTGTATCACATCTAGGAAATGTTAAGAGGAGATCAAAGGACTAGAATTTGGTTGTTTGACCAAAGAACATATTAGAGTATTGTATAATTATTTTTCTGAAAATGTGCCAGATGGTTCCAATAGTTGTGCCAGATGCCAGGGCCTTGGAATATGAAGACACGGGCTGATGTAAGGCCATGTAAACTGGAAATGGAATGTTGCTGCTAGAGCTAGGCATGGTGGCACACACCTTTAATCCCAGCACTCTGGAGGCAGAGGCAGGCTGATCTTTTGAGTTCAAAGCCAGCCTGATCTGCAGAGTTTCAGGACATCCAGGAGTACACAGAGAAACCCTGTCTCAGGAAAACAAAGCGGATCCTAAGGTTTGGCATAGTCTGAGCCTTGAGTACCTGTAGTGAACTGCAAGTAGAAACTGAAGAATGCTCCTATATTGGAGTATGAATGAAGACAACTAAATCTAAGTGTTGTAGCTTGGAATGAATGAAGTCTGTTTATTTTTGCTTCTAAACCCAGGCAGTGAGGTAAACTAGGTCATTGTTTCCATAGTTAATATTTCTGTCGTGTAAGAGAATTTTTTTGAGTACAGGACTTCTCTGCATAGCCGTGGCTTTTTACAATCTCAGTCTGTAGACCAGGCTGGCCTTGAACTCAGATCTGCCTCTGCATCCCAAGTGCTGGGTTTAAAGGTCATGTGCCAGGACTCTAGCTTCACTTAGGAGAATTTTATTGATCTGGCCACAGACATCAGATTTAACAGACTTTGTGTTACAAATGATGAGATAGGAGGAAGATATTTACCACTTTGGAACTATTTTGTTTTGATTAAGTATTCTTTCAGTTTCTCTTGAGAACCAAAGGGCTTCTCATCAGACTTAACACTGGGATGAAATGAGAAACAGCAATGTGATTGTTTTTTAAAAAAGGGTTTATTGTGTTAAGACAATAAGATTCGAACTGGCTGTGATAAAACATATCATAGATCGCGAAGTTTAGCTCACAGTCGTAGAGGTGGCAAGTGTGAGACCAAGGTGCCAGTCAGTTCTGTTCTGGTGAATATCCTCTTACCGTATGCTCTCTCAAGAGGAAAAGAGCATTCCTTTATAAAGACATTCCTTTATAAAGACAATGATCTGGTTGTGAAGGCTCTGCCCTCAAGACTAATTACCTTCCACACGCTCAGCTTCTATATATCATTATCCTATTGGAGGATAGAATTTCAACAGAAATTTCAGGAGGACATAAATATTCAGTTCATAAAATGAAGTTATTGGTTCCCCAAAGCAAGCTTATATAACATCAAGAGATTAGCAAAGATGGGATCTAAGGATTAGGGGCCCAGAAATACATCAGAGAATTTTAAGTACAAAGCAAATCAAAATCCTATTAGCTTTGAGGAAAAAAAAAATGTTGAAGACAAGGTCTCTCTCTATAGTCCTGCCTGTCCTGGCCACAGGTCTACCAGGCTGGCCCTGAATTCACAGATATCTGCCTGCATCTTTGCATCCAGTGCGCTGGGATTAAAGGCATGCACCACTACTTCTGGCAAAACAGTTGGCTTAAGGACATAGCTAAAGCTGTCTTGGAACTTGATGTGTAGATCAGGCAGATCTTGAATTTAAAGAGTTCCACCTCCCTCTGGGTTTAAAGGCGTACTCTACCAGCACCGCCACACCTGCCTGTAGTTTTGTTTTTAAAGGTTTATTTTTATTATATTGAATTACATGTATTAGGTGTTGGTACACCTAAGTGCAGGTGCCTGCTGAGACAACAGGTGTCAAAGTCCCTTGAGCTGGAATTACCAGGGTCGTTGTGAGCCACCCCACATGGGTGCTGGGAACTGAACTCGGGGCCTTTAGATGGGCAGTAGGTGCTTTCAACCATTAAGCTATCTCTCCAGCCTTTTAGTTTATTTGGCTTTAAGTAAGTTATAATTTGGTCTTCAGCTGGATTTTTATAAAGCAAAGGATTTTGATGCCTAAGAGACATGTTGGCTTCTATGAGACGTTTATTGTCTTAATAATATATATTATACCTGTATATCCATCTGTAAATACCCTAATACGTGAACATGTTAGAGACTAGCATAACTCGTTCTGTTGTCTAGGGACACTCATTCTTAAGACAGTCAGAGCAAAGAATGTTGCTGGTTACAATTTTCTGTCCAAGAAAACCCTAGGTCTGTACGTATGTACCTAAGGGCGATATGGTAATATGCTTTACAGTTTGAAGCTTTTTCTTTTTTAAACATCAAGTAAGGGGCTGGGTTCAGCTGGTAAAGTGCTAGCCTAGCACATCCCCTGTATCCTTAAAACATGATGGTTTATGCCTGTCCTTCCATTACTTGAGAGGAGGAGTTGAGAGAATCTAAACTCTTACGATCACCACAGAGGCCACCCTAGGCTGTGTGAGATCCTGCTTCATACAATAACAGAGTGTGTGTTTGAAGAGAAGGAGGTTTGAAGAATGCTGTTTGTATATTTTTTCACAGTGGAAAGGCTTGAATCCAGGGCCTCAGTAGACTAAGCTACTGGTGTGCCTTTTAGCTTTGATACCAGCCCAGAAATTCTCCCTTAATATAAACTGTCTTAGGCACTGTTATATTGGCTGTGAGGAGACACCAATGACCAAGGCAATTCATATGAAAAAAGCTGGCTTACAGTTTCAGAGGCTTAGTCCATTAATGTTTCAGCAGGGAACATGGTAGCAGGCAGGCATGGTACTGGAGAGTGTATATGGGAACTACATCCTGATTTTTCAAGCAGAGAGAACTGGGCCTGGCATGGGCTTTTGAAACCTCAAAGCCCACCTGTGCCACACTTCCTCTAACAAGGCCACACCTACTCCTATCAGAGTTGTGCTCCTTGGTAACTAAGCATTCAAATATCAGAGCCTATGGGGTCATTCTTAATTCAAACCAGCACACATACTGGAGAAAATGTTTATGATCCTTTTGTAGATAAATCATGTAATCTTTAAGGAATTGTAGCATTATCTCCTTAATTTTCTTTAGCACAAGAATAAGTAAAATTAAGATTATAATCTTCTTTCTTCCAGTAAAAATTCCAGACCAATTTCAACTACATTATTAAAATAAAAACAACTCACTAGCACTTACACATTGTTTAGCATTGATCAGAGTAGAAATTGTTGCTAAAATGAATTTTAACTGACTATAAGGATATATTTGGAAATCTTAAATATGTATGAGTGCCATATTACTTAAAAGTATCACCGAAAGTTACTGTGGCAGCGTTCAGAATTGAGAGAAGACAGTTTGCAGTTGAAGAGTCCAGGGTCACAGAACCTATGACTAGCCTTCATTCTTTTTGATTCAAGGTCTTACACATCATACATACAACTCATTACCTAAAGGGAAAGTCTGTATACTTGTATTCTGTTAGAGATTCACATGTATATTAGAGATTCATATATATAATGAATACCAGAAGGACTGCTTTATTTACTTCACCAAAACCATCTCAAAACACTCAATTTTAGATGAAGTATTTTTTTGTGAATTTTTATATCATTAAATGTTCTTAAATTTTTCATTTTGGAATTGTTACTTGAGAAAGTTAAGGCATTAAATTCTAAACTCCTTTTGCCATGTTTGGTTTTGTTAACCTAAAATACCTTTTTTGCTCCCAAGTTCTACTCAGTGAATGTTGACTACAGCAAACTGAAGAAAGAAGGCCCTGACTTCTAAACCATGAAGTTCACCATAAAGCTGCTTATAATGAAGGTCTTTCAGAAGCCATCCGCACAATTTTCCACTTAACCAGGAAATACTTCTCCTCTGAATGCATGAAATCATGTTGATTTTTTGGAGTTTATTACACTGGTGAATAAATCTCTGAAACTTGATATGTGTCACTATTTAATGCTGGAAATCCATATGGGACTTTATAACTAGTGTATAGGGAGTGGAGTATTAGGGTTTAAAGAATCTCTTGAATTTCTCTTTAATACATTTGAAAATGAGACTTTATGCTACTTTAATAAGGCTGTGTGTGTGTGTGGGTAGGTAAGCTCACACTTGTTAACTTCAAACTGGAAATTTAAAAAGGCACTTTTGGGAAGAATAGTCAAACCTTTGTTAAATGAACAAAATAAAAGCTTGTGTTTCATATTGGCTGGTACTGAAACACATAGCTAACATTCTCTACCTTGGTGTTGTTTTCAGGGTTTTCCCTGCACTGGTTCTGGGATAACACTGAGAACCTGAGTCTGTCACTGCTGACTAGTAGCTAGAAGATGTTGAGAATTTCTATTGTGTAACTTTGGCAGATGCTCAAAGGCCAGAAAGTAATCAGTGACATTAAAAGTGGGCCTTTGAGTTCTATTTAGGTTGAAGAATAGTACAGGAACATTTAGATGTTTCCCGATATATACCTCCAGGCTTTGGGCTCAGATGACACTATGGACAGAAGATTTCAGTGGTGGCTAAACAAGTAAGCATATAGCCTATACCATGTCCTTACAGAAGTGTGTGTATATCATCAATCGGAGACTAATTTAGTGAGATAATTTTGATTTTAACATAAGTATGAAAGTTTTGTTTGTAGAGTAGTAAACATACTGAACCTGAATTTGGAGTGCGTGTGCCATTTTAAAAGCTGAGGAAACTGAAGGCTTGGAACAAGTTATTAGAAATTCAAGTAAGTGGATATCGAACTCAGACTGAATTTAGCATGGAGAGTTCCGTTACTTGATTCTCCATTTTTGGAATATTTTTATTATTTAAAACATTTTTAATTTAAATATATTTTGATCACATTCTTCTCCCTCAAGTCTAGATGCTCTCCTCTGTACACACCCGGCTTCAAGTTCTTCCTCAGAAAACAAACACCAAACATGACAAAACTAAACAAACAAAATTAAACACCACCCAAAAAGAAAACAAACTAAATGAAAGCACGCACATGCACACACACAAAAAAAGCAACAACAATAACAAAAATCTGGAGTTTATTATATGTTTCTGAACATGAGGCCTGTCCTGGCGTCTTACTCCATATACCCAGTGTCATTCCATTGGAGAAAACTGACTTTCTCTGAGCAGGTATAAACAATAGTTTATTAACCCTTACTCTTAAGTTAGGTTTTCATCCATTCATTATCTTTTAGAATAAAATATAAGACAAAACAAAAACTATCATACTGAAATTGGGCAGATCAAACCAAGAGAAGGAAAAGAGCCCAAGAGCAAGAGACCTACTTGCTTACACTCAGGAATCCGACAAAAACATTAAACTTGAAGCCAAAATATATGCAGAAGAGCCAAGTACAGACAATGGATGAATGAAAACATGAAGTATTTGAGCTCGGAGATACTGAAGCAGCATTCATAAGGCCTCTGGCCAGCAGCTCAATTAGACATAACACACTCCCAATGTTGGAAGTTTCATTTGTGACCAGAGATGGCCAAGTGAGACTCTTCCCCCATTATTTAGACTTAGATCTAGTATTAGTTTTTCATGTTACTCTCAAATCCTCTTAATTATAGGTTTCTTACCTGGTTTACCTCCCGCAACACCCCCCTCCTGTCTGTCTCCACTTGATCTTCCCATTTCAACCCCAATACTTTCATCTGTTTCTATTTTCATTTCCCTTTCCTAAAAAGATCTATCCATTCCCGCTAGTTCTTTACTCTATACCTACCCTCTGTGTTTCCATGGATTTGGAGCTTGGTTATCATTGACTTCACAGCTAATTTCCCTTATAAGTGGTACTTACTATATTTGTCTCTCTGTTTCGGGGACACCCACTTATTAGTTTTTCTAATTTCATCAATTTCATGATGTCATTTTGTTTCTTTGTTGTTCTTGTTTTGCCTGGTTTAGTTTAATGGCTCAGTAATACTCCATTGTGTAAATGTACCACATTTTCTTTAATGATTCTTCTGTTGAGGGACATCTGGGTTGATTTCATCTTCTTTTTCTTTTTCTCCTCCTCCTCCTTTAAATTTTATTTAATAAATTCACTTTACAACCTGATTTCAGCACTCCTCCCATCTCTTCCCTGTCCACCCTCATACCTCATGCTCTATTCCCCCTTCCCCTATCCTCAGAGAAGGGGAGGTACCCCCATGGGTACCAACCCATCCTGGAACATCAAGTCACAGTACGACTAGGCACATCCTCTCCCACTGAGGCCAGACAAGGCAGCCCAGCTATTAGAAAGGGATCCAAAAGTAACAAGAGTCAAGGACACATGACTAACAAGATGTTCATCAGCTACATATGTGTAAGGGGCCTAGGTGCAGCCCATGCATGTTCTTCGGTTGGTGGGTCAGTCTATGTTTGCCCCAATGGGCCTAGCTTAGTTGACTCTGTAGGTCTTGTGGGGTCCTTGACATCCTCCAACTCCCTCAAACCTTCCCATTCTTCCACAGAACTCCTTAAGCTTGGCTTGTTGTTTGACTGTGGGTCTCTGCATCTGATTCCATCAGATGCTAGGTAAAGCCTCTCAGTAGATAGTTATGCTAGGCTCCTGTCTGCAAGCATAGCAGAGTACTATTAGTGGTGTCCGAGGTGGGCTTTCTCCTCTGGGATGGGTCTCAAATTAGACCAGTCATTGGTTGGCAATTCCCTGGGCTTCTGCTCCATCTTTATCCCTGCACTATGTATAGGCAGGATAAATTTTGGGACAAGGGTTTTGAAAGTGGGTTAGTGTCCCCTTCCCTCCACTGGAAGTCCCGCCTGGCTACAGGAGGTGGCCTGTTCAGGGTCCATATCCCCTCTATGATGGAAGTCTTAGCTAGGATCACCCCATAGACCCCATGAAGCCTCCTACACCACCACCATCACCTCCCCATCCCAGAGATGCCTCCCACTGATTTCTTTCTCAGTCTTTCCCTGTCTCTATTCCTTTCCCTTTCCCTATCCATCTCCCATCCAGTCCCCTCCCCCCAACTACTTCAGATGTCTGTTTTATTTCATCTTCTGAGGGAGAATCAAACATCTCTCTTAGGGCCTCCTTGTTACTTTGCCATCTATGGATCTATGGATTGTAGTCTGTTTTTCCTGTACTGTGTGGCAAAAATCCACTTATAAGTGGGTACATGCCGTGTGTGGCTTTCTCACTCAGGATGATATTTTCTAATTCTATCCATGTGCCTGTAAATTTTATGATGCCCTTGTTTTTAAAGCTGAGTAGTATTCCATTGTGTAAAAGCACCATATTTTCTTTACCCATTTTTCAGTTAAGGGACATCTAGGTTGTTTCCAGTTTGTGCCTATTATGAATAAGGCTCCTATGAACATAGTTGGGCAAGTATGGTATGGTATAGTTTCTTTTGGTTATATCTGGGCCTTGAGGTAGAACTATTCCCAATTTTTTGAGATACCACCAGACTGATGTCTACAGTGGTTGTATAAGTTTGCACTTCCACCAGCAATGGAGGAGGGTTCTCCTTGCTCAACATCCTCACCAACATGTGCTGTCACTTGAACTTTTGATCTTTTGATCTTTTCATTGCACTGCCCTAAAGAAGAAGTGTCCCACCGATGGACAAACTTTGGGGCTTTTCACTATTAGTACACATATATTTAAATACCATGTTAGAGGCCAAGGTACTTGATTTGATTGGTCTTCCTGGTCGTTGTCTGCATAGTCTCTAATGCATTTAATACCTGATTCATGGTAGCTGCAATGTGTTCACTCCTAAACTTAGAAACATCTCAGTTTCCATATGCTAAAATATGCAATGCTCAAACCATGCAGTCTTAAACACTTTTGTAAATACTGACCATCTAGGGATCAAGACAAAACCTTCAAAATCTTCACTAATTATTCTTTGTACTCCAAAGTCAATCTGGTTCTTGCTATAAGTCTGTTTGTACTGAAATCACAGAATGCCATAGACTAATTCAAAATGAATAGAAATGTGCTTTCTCCAGTTACTGGAAGCTAAGACAGAAACCTGACATTTTTTGTTTTGCCTTGTTTTTTGTTTCTTTTTAACTTTTTATTTGTTCCGTTCCATCCCTATGGTAGCCCCTCCCTCCGTCCTCTCCTTCCAGCCCCACCCTCTCTCCCTTTCCCCCTATTCCACTTCCCCTATTCCTCAGTAAGGGGCCCCCATACCACCCACCCTAGATCATCAATTCACACCAGGACTGAGCACCCCCTCTTCCGTGTGCCCTGGTGAGGCAGCCCAAACCAGGGGAGACAAAGCGCCTGCAGAGAGAAGACAAACCGTGGGCAGAAGCATTTCCTTGACAAGCTGGAGCCCTAGGACGTGGTAAGCTTCTGGGAGGATATGGGGGTGACTCTAGCTGAAAAGCTTGACACTTGATGAAGACCTTGCTACGTCATTTCATAGTGGAAGGGAAAAAGAAGACAGAGGAAATGAGGGCCAAAAAGGCTTTTTACAACAAATCCACTTGAGATAATGGACCCACCAAACCAAACCAACTCACTGGTGAGAATGGAGCTATCATGACCAAATTGCCTCTTACAGGGCTTATGTCTTTTTTTTTTTTTTTTTGCTTTTTTTCTTTAAATAATTTATTCAGATTACATCTAAATTGTTATCTTCTCACTAGTATCTTCCTGTCTCCCTCTCCTTCCTGTTTTCACCCTATTCCCCTCCCCTAGGTCTGTGACAGAAGGGGACCTCCTCTTCCACCATATGGTCACAGCCTATCAGGACGCATCCTGGTAGCCTGTTTACTCTTCCTCTGAGTGCCACCAGGCCTCCCCACCAAGGGGAAATGGTCAGATAAAGGTTACCAGAGTTCAAGTTAGAGTTAGTGCCTGCTCTCCACACAAATTGTGGAGAATGTGCTATCCATTGGCTAGATCTGAACAGGGGTTCTTGGTTTACTACGTGCATTGTCCTTGGTTGGTACAGTGGTTTGAGCAGAACCCCCCCTGAGTCCAGAGGCACCAGCCTTGATGGGCTTCTTGTAGGGCTCCTGGAACCTCTGGATCCTTCTATTCCCCCATTCTCCCATTCCTCTCTCATCTGGAGTCAAAATAGGAAGCCCCAGCATCTATCCCAATCCCCTGCTAAGTGAAGACTTTCAGGGGACATCCATGTTGGGCTAGTGTCCAATTATAAGTGAGTATAAACCACTTATAGAAGAGAAAATGGGGGGCGGGCAGGAGTTTTAAACTTACTGGCCCAGGAAAGATTTTCTGAATAGGACACCAGTAGCACAAGCATTAAAATAAACTATTAATAAATGGGATCTCATGAAACTGAAAAACTTCTGTATGACAAAGGACACCATCATTTGGACAAATGGCATTTTACCCACTCCACATCTGATAGGAGACTAATATCAAAAATATGCAAAGAACTGAAGAAAAACTGGACATAAAGAGAAATAGCCCAATTTAAAAAAACCTAAAGAACAAAACAAAACAAAAAAACCTAAACAGAGGGTTGCCAAAAGATTAAAAATGGTGAAACACAAATGACTGGTAAACACTTGAAAGAGATGTTCAACATTCTTAGTCATCAAGGAAATAGAAATTAAAACTACTGTGATATGTCATCTTACACTAGTCAGAATGGCCAGGATAAATAAAGCAAGTGCCAACTTGTGCTAGAGAGGATATGGTGAAAGGGAACACTTAGTCATTCCTGGTGGGAGAGAAAATATGTACAGCCACTGTGGAAATCAGTATGGTAGTTTCTTGGGAAGCTGGGAATATATGTAACTCAAGATCCAGCCATATGGTTCTTGGGTATATACCCAAAAGACTCTACATTCTGATACAGAGGTGCTTGGTCATTCATTGCTTCTGTACTCACAAATAACAAATAATTGGAAACACTCTAGATGTCCATCAACAGGTGAATGTGTAATGAAAGATGTGGTACATATACACAATGGAATTTTATTCACCTGTTAAAAATGAAATGATAAGGTTAAATACTTGAATCTGATTTATTTATTTATTTATTTATTTATTTATTTATTTATGTTTCTGGTATCCCTGACAGATAACCTGGTACCTAGTACATAGTTGGTAGATATTTGATAAATATTTCTTGTATAAAGCAGTTCACCAAGTTATAGAATGGATACAGAGAATCTGAAGAGAAGATAATGAAAGGTCTTTTATAACAAGTCTGTGAGCTGATCTACCCCATACTATTGCAGCTGATAATTTTTAAACAGCTCTTTTTGTTTGTGTGATTCTTTGTTTGTTTCCAGATATAGCTTTATGTTTCCACTTACAGTATCTCTTGTTCTATATTTTGAAGGCTGCTGTTTTTAAATTATTTCACAACATTTCAACCAAGATGAGTGTGAATTAAGACCTTAAAAAAGAAAGAAAAGTCTTTAGTGTACATAACACCACAGTCGTCACTGCCCAAAGCTAGCCATTTCCTTTGTTCCTAGTTTCCCTTTTTCTTTTCAAGTTATAAAAGCATTGGATAATCAAAACATTTGATGAAATGTACATATGCTTGTAAGTCTTATAATAGTTTGAGGTATGTTAGAATAGTAATTGATAATGGTGTGCTTAAAAATGCTCAACTGAGGCATTCAGGAACCTGTGTGTGTGCGTGAGTGCGTGAGTGCATACGTGGGGAAGGGGGTTTGGGAATTGAATCCAGGGCCTTGTAAAGCTAAGCAAGCCTTCTGTTACTGTTCTGTACTTGAATATTCTGTTATTGAGCACTTGTATATTTTGCTTTGTGAAATAAAGTAACTATATTACATGCAGGTTCACAAATGTATTTTAACATTTTAATATTTTCATGCAGCTATTTGTTCTTTTTCTCTAGGAAGATTGGTAGAGTTTATATTTGGGGGAAATCTCTACTTTTCTTAGTTTTGTTGAAGGTAGGAGGAAAGGACAGAAAGAAAGGTTATAAACTTATCAGAATTAAATCAATGACATAGGTAAGAGTTTTCAAGTGTATATGTATATGTTTGTATACATCTGTATGTGTTACTTTAGTTATTGCTAATTATATACTTTTTTCTTTATCTTAAAGAAATAAAACAAGTCATCCCCAAGAGCCAACATAACTAGAAAAATAGTAGATTCATGATTTTAATCCAAAAAACAAAAAACAAAACAAAACTAAACAAAACAACAACAAAAACCCTAAAGGACATCAGAGTTTCTGCCCTGAATCCTCTATAAATGTATCTCACAAAGTGGTCTCTTTAGGAAATGAGATTAGTACATCGTATAACATATTATAATTAACCTAGGATGTATTTCTTCTCTGCCTTCAGAAACCTTAAAGGAAAATTTCTGAAAGTCATATGACAAAGGCCTAAGAGGAAATAAGGCAATTTGGTAAAACTTTACACACTAACATCAGTTGAGTTACTAATTTCAGCGTACAGACAAGAGAGGCTGCCTGTTATGCCACAGCTGTTTGACTAAGAAGCGGTGTGATTTAACATTCTCCTGTTTGCTACCTCAATGTCTGCATATAGAGCATTCATAACAATGTCCCACCCCCTTTGATTTGCATTATGACTCTGACTGAAAATCTTGATATGCTGGTCGTCTCTCTATGTTGAAACTGGCACTGAATTAACTTGTGCCTGATGCTGAAAGAATGGTGCTTTGTGAATGACAAAGAGTTGGGAAAATTAATCTTAAATGCCATTGCACACTGTCTTTTTTCATTCTTCAAATGCAGTAGTTTGTAAACTTCATAATAGCTAAGATAGGATAGAAAGATAGAAAAGTTTTGGAGATGTAAGATGGAAAGGAGCCCCTCACACATGCGCTTGTTTTTGAGTTTCTTGAAAACAAGAAGCAAGAATTCCACCATCATTGGCATTTGTTGTGAAGGATAACATAGAAACAACATTATTTCGTACATGTTTTGTGCTGAAGTAACAATGAACCAGGCTTAAGGAGCTTGGGCGGGGCCCATTCCTTTGCCTAGGCATTGCTGGGAAGCTTAAACGGGATTGTCAACTTTGTTTACAGGAACAATCTCCAGCTTCCTGCATCCTCATGACTTGGACTTCCCCCAATCATCTGTAATTCTGTCAGGTACCCACCCAATGATAAATTAGCCTCCCTAGCTGCAATGCTATTGTAAACACAGTAACTCTTAGAGGAGCCTGTGCCCATAGATGAGGAAGCATGGCTAGCTTGCTTTCTGAGTGTCTCTCTTTCTCTTTTTAACCAATGTCTTTAAGTCTATACTAAAATATCTTTATTAAATCTCAGCTCTGCTTTATACATCCTAGCCTTGAATATTTTTTTTCTTGTTTGAAGCCAAGAATCCTAGTTTGGTTTGAGTTGAAGTCCTTAAACACTCAGGGCAAGTCCTCAGGCCACTGCAGATGAGAGAAAAGAGCAATGCTTTTTGCCTATGTCACCCACAGTAATGCTTTGTTTTCCTGCAAAAAGTAGTGAGTTAATACCATGAGATGTTTAGACCCACATCCTAAGTCTTGTTTCATCACAACCTTGCTTGGTTTAAACTAGACAGAGAATCTCTTATTTTTCCCTCTGACATACTATATTCCAACATCTTAAATTACAAAAGAAAATGTTCTGTGTAATATAACTGTGTGTATGCATGTTCACATGTGTGTGGGTACATATGTGTAAAGGCCTGAAATTGACATCGGGTGTCATCCTGGATCATGCTTCATTTCTTTACTGAGGCAAGGTCTCGCATGAGCTTTGATCTCACTAACTCTGGATCGTCTTGTTTAATATGTTGCCCTAGATAGAGATCCCTCATCTTTGCCTATGAGTTCTAAGGCTACATCGGACTTCCAAACTTGTTCAACTTTTATGTACGTTCTGTGATCTGAATTCCAGTCAGAACAATTGCACGGTAACCTCTTTATTCACTGAGCCAACTCCCCAGCCTACAAAACCATTTTTTTTTAGAAGATTCTGCTGAATTATATAGTCTTAGCCATATGCTTCTTGAAGGATTTTTTTTTTCTGATGTTGTTGGTTTCTGTGTTGTTCACTGTTCCCTGGCAGCCTTCTCCCAAATGTATCCACATTTAAAATTGCTGACACATAATGTGTATGCCTAGGGACAGGAAGCTTGCCAATGAAATTAATATAGCTAATCAGGTCATCTTAAGAAGATGAGATTACGTGAGATGATTTAGTAAGCCCAATGTTGTCAGAGGGGTTCCTGAGAGCAAAAGAGGGAAAGTGAAGAAGAAAGTCAGAGGGCAGTGTGACTATGGAAGAATGGAGAGAAATGCAGTTCTGCCACCTTTGAAAATAAAGAAGGAGGCTGTGAGGCAAGGAATATGAGTGTCCTCCAGATGCCGCAAAGCTATTGAAATGGATTCTAGAGCTCTGGAAAGAAAGCAAAGCAGCCCAGTGAGATGGAACGTTCCAACATGGAAAATTATAAGAAAACAAATCTTACCATTTTAAACAACTAACTTTGTGTGAAACTGTTAATAAGAACTAGAGAAAACTACAATAGCCAAGGTGATAAGATGCAATGAATTTACCTTCACATTGCTGATTACAGGATATCAAGACATAAGAGCAACTAGCTGTCAAAGGCTCATGGGAGCTAAATCCAACATAACCCAAAGTCTACTCAAATAAGAAAGCTTTAATCCTCTTTAAACTTGTATTTTATAGTAGAATAAGGCAGACTTAAAAAGTGACTAATTGAATACCTTATAGCACAGTTCAGCTTCTTAACCCCCAGGAATTTTGTTTGCACCTTTTCTTAGGAGGGACAGGCCGGAAATGAGAAATTAGGGAAGGATAAACAAGTCCGACAGGTAAGACATGTCCACCCACCATCAGCTGAACAGCTCCTGAGAGACCTTTCCATGAAGAAAATCATACAAATGTTTCCAGGAGTTAAGAAAACTTTCTTCAACATGAGTTTAGATCATATAGGAGTAGCAAACTACTGTGCTTTAGTGAAAATTTAAAAAATTGACCAGAAACTAATTTTCTTAATTAGGAGTCAAAATCTAGGAGGAAAAGCCTAGGCTTTAAAATTGAATAGGCTTTGTGCTGAGTCTCCACTGAGTCACCTGTTGAGTATTTACCTTTGGTAGTATCTTGCTCAGAGCTCTTAGAAAACAGAGCCAGGGACAAGGCTTGTGGGCAAGGTAGTTATTTAGGGCCACACAAAGCATTCCTCACCTCTATGAGGTTAAAGAAAATATACTTGATATTCACATATGCACAACTCAGAAGAGTAGAGATATTAGTCCTCATGTTACCCTTGTCTGGGGAAAAGCCAAGGGAGAAAGATTTGTATTCACTCCATTCTGTGAGCAAAAGCTCTGTGAAGCACTCCTAAGGCTTCTCCAAAGAGCTATAACAGTAAACACCAGTCAAAAAAAAAAAAAAATCACAAACAAAAGATAACCCATTCTTCCCTTGAATTGTCTTTCCTCCCATTCATTACCCTTCTTTGCCATTTCTGGCCTACAAAAACACATGGCCATAGATTTCCTTATTTATGTCAGCTATGAAGACTTGGTGTATGAATCCTGCATCTACACTACATACATCTAAGTCTAGTACTGATGTTTGCTATTTCCCTATTACAGGGTATAGCCTTCTTTGCTCCCCTACATATCCTCCTGTGTCGGGTATGTAATAGGCCTGTTAGCATTCATTAGAAATACTGAATACAATGGGACTGTAGAGGCTTCTGATAAGAGGCGTTTTCTCAGTGGTAGTATAATTTAATTTATAGATGACAACTGAATTTAGAACAAATGTTTAGAAGAAGAAATGCAAGTACTTATAGGTTATTAAATGAAAATAAAATGCAGTGAAATGTTTTTCTTAAGCATCTAAGGGTTCATATATAAAACACTAATGAAATAGCTGTTACCGAAGCCCAAATTTCTGGCAGTTGTTTACCACATAGATACCTTATATGATGTGTGAAGATGGAAGCTATTAATTTGAGCTACTCTAGAAAATAATGTATATAGGCATTTATAGTTCATTGTTACAATGCAGCAATATTTCCCCCTTTGCTTTACTGGATTCCCACAGTGCCTACCAGTCATGAATAAATGTATGTATTTGTTTTTCATATCAAAGCAAAAATGATTATGAGACTAAAACGTCGTCTTCTTTTTTTTTTTTTTAATTTTTTTCCTACAAGCAAATGAAACAAAGGACATATGGATCAGGAGAAGAAGTCACATCACTGAGAAATTAGAGCTGGATGCCCATTAATAATTTTCAGACTCAGAAACATAAAAAGCATTTATTATTGGCTAATATTTGTACAAAAGTAATTTTAATCTGTTTTTTAAATAATGCTTCACATAGATATGATTTTAAGTTCAAGAAAATGTTTCTGAGATAAGAAATGACTGTGTATTTACTGGATCATCAATAGACAGACATATTCATAGATCATCAACAAGGACGAACAAACAGTATAATATATTAGAGCACAGTGAGAATTAATTCACTGGTAAGAAAATGGAAGGGCACAGTAGCCAATATATACAACTTCTCAAAAGCCATATAAAAAGTCAAATTTTATGAAGTATTGTATCAGGAATGAGATGTGTAGAAAGCACGCATGGGAGGAATGCTCAAGATGCACACAATCCATGATTACAAGTAAAACTTAAAGAAACAATAATACAAGGGTTATGTCAACTACTTTTCCTGTATTAGGGGTATTGGGCAGACTTTCTTTTTTCCTATTTAGAAAAATAGAATTCTAAGACGTTGATTGACTACGTGTTTTTGAATCATACTATCAGCTTAAAAGTACAGTTGAGACAAATCTGTTGTGTTCTTGCCACACGGTGCGGTGCCCATTCTCTGACAAGACAGGTCCTCTGCACTTGTAGGTAGGTTTGCGGGAACAGCCCCACACCATCACTTACACATCCTGACGGCATTAGCACAGCAATCTCGCTTTCCTGCCCTTCCATTCTTATGGGTGTCTGAACTGTGCAATAACTTGCTTTAAAAAAAAACACCTTTGGACAAGTTTTATTCATAGTTAACAATCAAAGAAATTGGATTACTGAGGTTACGTAATTATCTTTGCTTATTCAGAAAAGAAATTGATGAACTAAGATATGAAATCTGTCAAGACCTCTCCTGAACACACAATCTATCACACTCTTTATCCATAGTGGGAAAGTATAATCCTTCTTGCTTATTACAGATTTTACCTTCTCTTAGTAATGTGCTTTACTGAACGGCATCTAAGGCGGTATGGACATGTGAGTTGTAAAGGAAGGAATCTCATATTTAATTCCTTATTTAAATCTCGATGATTGTTTCATGACCCATGTATGCTTTTTGTATGTGTTGGGAGACCCAACCCCTGACACTAGTAAGGATGCTCTGTTATGCTTGCAGACAGGAGCCTAGCAGAGTTGTCCTTTGAGAGATTCCACCCAGCTGATGCTGAGACTCACAGACAAACATTGGGCATGTTGGGAGTCTTGTGGAAATGTCATGGGAAAGCATAGAAGCAAGGGACAGGAGCTCCACAAGAAGAGCAACAGAGCCAACTAACCAGGGCCCAGAGGGGCTTGTGGAGACCGAAGCACCAACTAAGGGCCATGCACGGAGTGCCCCTGTATCCTGAGTGCTAGGATTAAAGGCATGTGCCACCATGCCCAGCTAATGTCCATTTTGTGTAAGACCAACAGTTATATTCATCTTGCTCTAATTAATTCTCAAATGCATCATCTCATATACTTTCACACTGGGTTGGGGTTTCAACATATGAGTTTATAAAGGACACAAACATTAAGCCATAAAATCTCAAATGTCCATGGTTAAAACAAAAGAAAATGAAATATCAAACAGGTACTTATAAACGGCAGGAAGTTTTTAAAAATGACTCATTTGGGGACCTGCGTTTCTTACGCTTCTTTTCACTCTGTAATAGGGCGTTAAAGTTCTTTACATTTATTTGATAGCTGGGTAAGGAGAATGGAGGAAGAGCATGCATGGGAGATTTTATAGACCATTCCTGAAAGAGTTCCACGTATATTACTTCTGTCATACTCCTTAGATAATAGTTCATTCATGCATCCAAAGCTAATTGCAAGAGAGACTGAAATATGCACTTTAGCTGCATCAGCTAAAATACAACACCAAACTTCATAGGTGACTCTAACATAACTCTAGCAAGTTTATGCTTGCTATAGGATATTTTCTCAACAGGTCACTGCGGAAGCCCTGCCTATCATAAACTCACTTTGCTCCTCATTCAGAAGGTACTTTGGGGGCTGGCTTACTCTCCTCTCAAGTACAGAAAACATTGCCTAGATCCTGTCACAGAAATAATCTCAAAATGGAGTCTTGACTCTGGGTGGCCGAATAACAATTCCAGAATTTACAGGTAGCAGTGGGCAGCCCTGGTCCTGGTATGGCTCTTACTCTCACCACTTTCATTTTAGATCTGTTACTCCAGTCGGCAAAACTGACAGGAACACAATGAGAGAACATGGTCATTTCAACAAGAAAAGCCCTCATAGACTCATATATTTAAATGCTTAGTTACTAGGCAGTGGCATTATTTAGCAAGGATTTAACTGATTAGGAGGTGTGGCCTTGTTGGAAGAAGTGTGTCACTGGGAGTGGTCACATGGGAGATTTAAAAAGTCCATGCCAAGCCGGGCGTGGTGGCGCACGCCTTTAATCCTAGCACTCGGGAGGCAGAGGCGGGCGGATCGCTGTGAGTTCGAGGCCAGCCTGGTCTACAAAGTGAGTCCAGGACAGACAAGGCTAACACAGAGAGACCCTGTCTCGAAAAACCAAAACCAAACCAAACCAAACCAAACCAAAACAAAAAAAGTCCATGCCAGACCCAGTCTCTTTCTATTTCTGCTGTCTGGAGCAGGATGTAGAATTCTCAGCTACTTCTCCAGCACCAAGTCTGTTGTGTGCTGTCAGGATCCCTACAGCATGAACGGACTGGCCTCTGAAAGCAAGCTCTCTCTTACAAGAGTTGTCTAGGGGAGACCGGGTGGCACTCAGAGGAAGGACAGCAGGTTACCAAGAAGAGACTTGATACCCTATGAGCATATACAGGGGGAGGTAATCCCCCCCAGGAACAGTCATAGGGGAGGGGAATAAGGGGAAAATGGGAGGGAGGGAAGAATGGGAGGATACAAGGGATGGGCTAACCATTGAGATATAACAAGAATAAATTAATAAAGGAGAAAAAAAAAGAGTTGTCTTGGTCATGAGTGTCTTTGCACAGCAATAGAACAGCAACTAAGACAGAGACACACAGTAAAGACAACCAGGGATGGCCACCACCCATTCATATACCTGATCAGATAGGAAAGTCTGCTGATGTTTTTCGCAGATCCCAGACAATGAATCAAAGGTCACATCTGGCCTCTCCTTTGTGAGCTAAACAGAAGGTGTCTTAACTAGACTTACCTCCAGAGGGACAGATGAGGGGACTTTACTTGGGATGGGGTTCCTAAATGTAACTTTTCTTTATCCAGAGAATTAACCACAAGGAAATCAATTAGCTACACCCCATATACAAAGTGTATCATAGTAAAAGATGGACAAGCTAACCACAATAATCTTTACCATACAGAGAGGAAGATTTATGACAATATATCAACTAGGACATTTCTCCTTCTTGCAAGTGTCCCTACATTAGCATCGCGGAGTGCTTTGATTAGAAAAGATCTCACCTCTAGGATATCTAATACTGTGCTTACTGTGGCTCTCTAGTCTTCCTCTCTGAGTAGCTGCCTTTCTTGTGCAGTGCTCTTCTTGATTTCATCGAAATTTGCCACTGAAGAGTGTTCCGTCCTTAGAGGCTGAGTAACTTTATCTCTACCTGCTTGCTGTAGAAGGAAGATTTTAAAGGTCAGGATTGTTCTAAGTCTCAGGCAGTCATGAGCATTTCTAAACTAAGATAAGATTTATTTGACATAGAATTTTTTTTTTTTGCAAACCTAACAACATCTAAATCTGCATCTGGTTATTCCATGAGACAGTAACATACCCACCCTGTTTTCCAGACAAGCTAATTATTTTCATACGTTAATTTTCTTATTACACTTCAACAAATGAGGGCGAACGTAATCAAATTCTGATTAAACTCAATTTTCTTTTCTCATGATAGGGTTTCTCTGTGTAGCCTTGGCTGTCCTGGACTGACTTTGTAGACAAGGCTGGCCTCAAACTCACAGAACTCCACCTGCTTCTGCCTCCCAGAGTTCTGGGATCACACATGTGGGCCACTGCACCGAGCTGATTAAACTCATCTTTATAACCATTTTCTTTAGGCTTTCTAATACATTGGGATATAATCTTCACTCACAGTTCATATATAAGAATATGAATTATGTTATCATGGCATGGCTTTGTGAAACCATGTTTTCAGTCACTGAAAAAGTTTCCCTATGTCTTGTTTCTTGGGTCCAGTGCCACACTATGGTTTTTATTTTTTGTTTGTTTGTTTGTTTTCTTGAAATGGTAGCACCTGCCTGGCAAGTATCAACTTCTTTGTTTCTCAAGAGATGCTAGGCTATGATGTATATCACAAAGGAACCACATCTCAGTAGAATCACAATGCCTTGCTTTTCTTCTCAGTATATTCATTCTATAATCAAAGCCATTACTGGTTTTGTCTTAGTCACTGTTCTGTTGCTGCAAAATGACACCATGACCAAGGTAACTCATAAGAGAAAGAGTTTAATTGGGGGGTTTGTTTACAGTTTCAGAGGTTTAGTTCATTATCATGGAGGGGAGTATGGTGGCATGCATGGCCAAGGAGTAGTAGCTGAGAGCACTATTTCTTAATATGCGGGGGGGGGGCATGGAGGGAGGGAGGAATAGAGGGAGGGAGGGAGTAAGTAAGGGAGAGGGAGAGAGAGAGAGAGAGAGAGAGAGAGAGAGAGAGAGAGAGAGAGAGAGAGAGAACCTAGGCTAGGTTGGCATGGGCTTTTGAAACCTCAAGTCCCACCTCCAGTGATGCACTTCTCTAACAGGGCCTCTCCTACTCCATCAAGGCCACACCACCTAATCCTTTCAAATAGTGCCACTACCTGGCTACAAAGCCATAAAATGTATGAGCCTATGGTAGCCACTTTTATTCGAACTGCCAGAGCTTATTTAAATATGCGTCTCTGAATTTCTAGTGTGAGCAATTCATTTCCCACTGTACTTCCTAGGTTTATCACTGAAAACCGTGCACTCTCTTAATCCCAGTTCAACCAAGGAAATTTAGAAGGACTGTTCTGTGTTAAGACAGACAAACAAGATGTGTGCTCCAGGAATTCCTGACATGACATTATTCCTCATTCTACTCCCTCACTACAGGAGCGGGAAGGAATTGTGTCTCTTAATGTTTCAATTCAACGATGAGATCTTCCATGTCTCCTTTCTCTTATTGGCTAACGCAACTCATGTAGCTACCACTAAAATCAAAGCAGGCAAGGAAGTGCAACCAACCTTTTGTATGTAAGAGAGAAATCCAAAAAGATTAGTGAACACCGTAAATGATAGCTAATGCTAACATGCTAACTTTATGGTCAGGAAGATAAGGAACAGTTTGTATAAGCCAGATGTCATATGAAGTAGTTACGAAAAGTATTTGTGTTGTTTTAAGATACCAAAGCATATAAAAAGTTGACTGATTAAAGTCTATACAAAAGAATAAAAATTTATGTTAGGAGAAGATCTAGAAAAGTAATCATATCCAAAGGATAATAGAATCTACCTTTGGAGTATAAATTTAGTAACAATTGCCGTTACTAAACTAATACCAGCAATATTATCTGGTAATAGTCACTATACATAGGAGAATGTACATGTATGCTGGTGGTATGTGTAAATTAGTTTGATTTGAGTGTGAAAATATGAAGAACACAAAGACAAGGAGTGACCATATGTAGAAATTACTCTCCATGGACTTAGAGACCTTGAGAATGAGCTTTAGGAATCCTCAGATTACCCAGGTACAAGGGTTTGGTTTCAGCACTCTTTCATATATTTATCCATTTACTCAACAAATATGTATTAAATGACAAACACCGTGACAAGGAATTAGGATACAGAGTGACAACACAGAATTTCATGTTATTGTTGGAGAAGACATGAGCAAGTAAATCTGTTAGTAGTAGATTGCGTTAAGTTGTAGGAAGTGGATAAATAGGAGCATACTTGGGTCATGAAGGACTTGCTGTGAAGGGCCAAAAGGACAGCATGTGTAAGGAAGTCATGGGAACTGAAACCTGGAGAAGAGGAATGAGCTGGCAGAGGGTGGAGCTGGTGAAAGTTGTTCAGCTGGAAGTGTCAGCAAAAGGTGGAAAACACTATACTCTGAAGAGGAATGAAAAAAGCTTACAGCTCATACGCTAAGAGACTAGCCATAGGGAAAATTCACATGGAAACTGGAGAGGAGATAGACATTGGTCATGTGAGGACTCAAGAGTTAATCCGGAGGATATAGTCATGTTCAGGAAGCAATATTATCTGGTGATTGTTCTTCAAAAACTGACTTGATTGCTGATTGGAGAGCTGATGGAAGATGGAAAGAGTGAAAGCAGAGAAATTAGTTATGAACTAGGTGCTGGCAATATAATAGGAGATAAAAGGCTAGACTCTAGATAAAGTGTGACACTCTAAGAAACAGGACTTGATGGGTGGATATGAGTAAAGAAAGTAAAGGATCAAGAGTGACCCTTTGGTTACTGACCTATATAACCAAATAAATGAGCGGCTGCCATCATATTACCAATGTATCAAGAACTTGGGAAGAAAAACATTGGGAGAAACCAAGAACTCTTGATATACCTGTTATACTTATTATAACAAGCTTGATATACTTGTGAAACATCTAAGTAGTAACAAATAAACAGTTGCTGTGCAGATACAGCACTCTGTAGAGGAGGACTGCTAGGGGTCTGCATTTATGACATCAACATGTCAGGGGCACTTAAGGGTTGGAGATTAGTTGATAGCAGAAAGAGACAGAGAAACAGACAGAACAAGAGAGAGGCAGGACAGAAGGAAACAAGAAGATCCTGGGGAGATACAAAAGTGCTGTAACAGTTAGAGACTTGGTAGAGAACAAATTGGGAAAGGTACTGAGAAGTGCCACCAGGTTGACATCTTGTGATTTTTGTGGACTTGGAGTGAGAATATCATTCAAGAAAGTTTGGTAGTGATGGATGTTTACTGCTTCAAAAAATTTTTTTAATCATGAATGTACAAAGATTAGCTGCCAAATCTTGCAAACTGTCAATCACGACAACAATTTCTGTGGAGTTGGCTGAGGAATGAGTGGACAATGAGAAAACAGAGGAAGTGAATACAGATAAGGGTCTCCAGGCATAATATAATCATATTATAAAGTAAACAGTTGTAACGTAATTAAATTTAAACTTCATATACTAGAGTAAATGGAATATTTACCAGTTTATAATTACATTACTTATCTCTAGATGGAAATTAATTAGCAGAAAGTGATAGTCAACGTTAGGTGCAGAGAAGGGAGCCCAAGTCCAGGAATCCAGTGATGTTAGCCCCATTGGCCCAGAGGGAAGGTGTCATTGGATCTGGAGAGAAGGAATGTTTTCTTCATTACAGAGCCCACTGTTGAAGGGCAAGGAGAATTGTCCAGATTCACTATTGTCCCAAATCTTTCAAATATTGTCATCTCTTTTGAATATCTTGTTGGTCAAACAACCTTCTCACCAACAGGCTAGTATCCTAACTTGGCTTAGTTCCAGAGGGAAGGGAAAGAAACTAGGGACAAAAGAAAGGACTTGTGATAGAAAGTGGTGACAGAGAAGCAATTCATAGAAGATTATTTTGGAAATGAAGGCCTTCATTTTTTCAGTTTTGTTTTTCTTCTTCTAAGACACAAGAGAACAAGACAGGATACAACTGACTCATCATTATGTAATGGAGCATGAACTCTTTTAGGATGATGTGTTGGTAAACCTCAGCACCACAACAGGCCACCACAGTCAAAAATATTCATACACTGCTTTTTTTCTCCTTCACAGTATTTAAGACTACATGTCCAAGGTCAAGGTGCTGGCACACTGGATTTCTGGTGAGTCCTCTTCTCTGCCTGGTAGACTGCTGGCTCCTCTCTGTATCTTAGATGACACCTTTCTTGTCACAGAGAGAGAGAGAGAGAGGGGAAATCTCCCTCTCTCTTTTTCTTCCTAGAGAAACCAGTCCTATTAGGTTTTCATCTTGCAATGGCACTTAACCTTAATTACCCCTTAAAGGAGTTATCTGTAAATATACTTATGCTGTGTGGAGCAGAGATTCACCATGTGAACTCTTTTTGGAGACAAGCTCTATGTACTCTTAGCTAGCCTGGAACTCACTATGTAGATCAGGCTAAAGATCTTAGACCCTTTGCCTTCAGAGTGCTGGGATTAAAGACTTGCACTACCATGCCTTACTCAACATATGAGAATTTGCCAGAACACAGTTCATTCCACAATAAGTTCTTTTCTAAGAACTGGAGGTTATAACATTACCTGATCAGAGGTGGTAAGAAACAAAATTGTACATTCATTTATGGCAGTTGATGACATTTTCAGCTATGACATGGTACTTTGGCAGTTTCTATAAATGCCAGAGTAAGCATTATTTCAAACTGGGGTGGTTAAACAAAGAATGCTAACAAGAGTAGGGCCGGGGTAGGAAATAAGCAATGTTAACCAGGGCTGCTTCCTTGAAATGGTTGATCATTGCATTTAAGCTTAGTTTATTAATGTTTTCACTTTGTGGTAGGACAATGACATAAAACAATATTATGTTGAACTTGTTTGAAATATATTATTTCATTTTTATAGTAACACACAGACACACAAATGAGCACAAAGAATAGCAGATGTCAAGGAGAATGTTAACTATGAATTTATGAGCAATTCTCGGATTTGTCATTTTCATTTTACTGTGGCAAAATTGACCAACAAAAGCAATTTAAGGCAGAAAATGTTTGTTGCTGAGAGATCACAACCTATCATGATGAGGAAATCAAGGCAGAATTGGGTGGGAGTAAGTGGCAGGAATCCCCATGTAGCAGTGACCCAGGAAGCAGAAAGCAGCTTTGCAATTTGCTCTTGGAACTTTTGTCGAGAATCAGATAATTCAAGGATACATGAGTTTATTTATAAGTTCTCAATTTTATTACAGTAATCTGTATGTCTTTGTTGTGTTACCATACTGATTTATATTGCTTTGAATTAGCTGGAGACAAAGACAAAGCTTCCTCTTTGTTCTCCAACTTTAAGATTGTTTTGAATAAGTAGCCAGTAATTTTTAAGGTCACAGAATCTTATAAATGTAGATAGGTTCTTGTAAAAAGAACAAGAAAAGGTTTGTCTCTCTCTTATAAATCTTCCTTTTAAGGAGCACAGCAAGTTTAAAGAGGGGCTATATAGAATGAAGCAGAGAATCTGTTTATAAGACAGTTAGCCCTAGGTATAGTGATGCGATAGTAAAGAGGTGAATGTCTAAACAACGGAGCCCTTGCATCCTTATATCTTGAGCCTATTTTAACAGTTGAAAGAATAATTAATTTTTTCATGGAATATTCCTATTTATAGGTAAAAGTCTACTTTCTCGTTCCTTGAGATGACTTGCATTGAATAATGATATGTAAAAGAAGTGGTATTATTCATTTGTAGGGAGAAAGTGGAAGAGCAATAGTATATTTTACCATTTTCTCTCCAGGCTTGGAAAGTGTAAAAACGCAAGCTAGGATTCCTGAGTGTGGATGGTACAGGGAAGAGACTACGCCCTACCTCTCCCTCAAGCTTACTCTCAGTGTGCATGTTGTGTGACCGAGGAATATACCACTATTATTCTAAATCACTGCATATTTAATACAATTTAGCAATATGTCTGATTTCATATCCAAGTTTGTTATTAAAGCATAAGCTAATCTATCCTATAGAAAATCAGAACCAAACTAACAGTGTTGCAAAATAAAAATGTAAAGTGTGTGCTACTGCTTTAGGAATTGGAGGACAGCAATCTATAATAATTTCTGCATTGCAGTGGGAGCATTCATGGGAAAGCTGTGCATAATAGTAGATCTTGTAATTTCGGCACCTGTGAGGTAGGACCAGGAGGACAAATAGTTCAAGGTCATTTTTAGCTATTCAGTAAACTGAAGGCCAGCCTCAACTACGACTCCTCATTTTCTTCCTTTTGTCCCCCACTACAAAAACAAACAAATAAACAAACAACCCAACAAAACAAAGTTAAGAAATGAACAAAATACCACTTGGAATGAAACGTAAAAGTAACAGTTTAGACCGAAAAAGATCACAAATTAAATAACTTTACAACTTCCAGGGGGAAAGTTTTTTTTTAAGAAAAAGTATTAGAAGTATAAGATAGCACCTACTCATCACAGGGAATTACAAACTCAGAAAAGAATCAGTCTGTTTACAAGTGAGATTTAAATGGAACAGAACTAAATCTAGGCATCAGAAACTTGAAGGGCTGAACAGGGCAACAGCATCACCATCCCAACCAATAAGTACACATGACACAGCCATTGAAATCCAGCCATGTGATCAGTATCAATGCTGGTATTCTCATTAGAGTCATTGTTAAAGCGTATGAACACCCGAGGGAAGCATCCAGCAATCTTTTAAATTGACCATCCATCAGATAGAAAGAGCACCACGTGGTTTTCCTGTAGTCTTGACAGTCTGGTTATCATTATTGGAGAGTGGCACAGCAGTAAGAAAACCAAACCAAGAAACAAAACATCAAGATATGTCTATAAGTAACCTGTGCAGTGGCTATTGTCTCCTGGAAACAACGACAACCAAGTAAGTAGAATCTGCTGTATTTTATAGGCAAAAACGTACAGATACATCAGTAGCCTAAAGTGAAATTTTTTCTGACTTTACAGAAATGTCCCCTAACATCAGGATCAAAATAATGCAGACTCCAAAGAGTCTTGGTGCTGACTGCCCCCATCCCCCAGTCAAAATACATTAGACTATAGTGAGAACATGATCATCAGTATCTGATGACCTAACATATGGGAGTGTTTGCATTGGTAATTATTTAAACTCACTCCCTGGCTCTTTGCCATTCCTTCATGAAGGTCCAACTCATGACCCTTTAACTCTACTCTCCTACTCTATGGCTGCTACTATTATTTGTACTAGTAGGAGTACTCTACTACTGAGCTATGCATAGGCATACAAGTTTTGAAAATTCTGATTAGATAGACAAACTGAGCTCATCTTTATTTTAAACCTCAGTTCTCCCATGAAGTGTGTAGTCTCTCCAGGCTAGTGGCTTATACTTGTTTTTCTTCTTCTTTTTCACATTTCTTTTCTTTTTCATTTATTTACTAATTTCATCTCTTTACAGCCTGATTCCTGTACCTTCCCCTTCTCCTCTGGGTCCTGCCCTCCTACCCCCTTCCCCTGCTCTGCCTTCTACTTTTTCTTACAGAAGGGGAGGGATGCAAGGAGTATCAACCCACCCAGGCACCTCAAGTCACATTAGGACTAAGTACATCTTCTCCCACTGGGGCCTGACAAGGCAGCCCAGGTAGGGGGAAGGGATCCAGTGGCAGGTAACAGAATCAAGGACAGCCCCTTCTCCCATTGTTAGGAGACCCACAGGCCACACATCTATATATGTAGAGGGACTAGGTCCGGTCCGTGCATGCTCTTTGGTTACTGGTTCAGACTCTGTGAGTCCCTGTGGTGGCCCCATACTTGCAACTCCAACTTTCAGGAGTCAGAAGCAGGATGACCAGTAGATAGAAGTCTGTGCCTATGTAGTGAAGTCCTGTCTCATTAGATTCCAGTAGATATAGCCAAAATAATACTGCACGGAGTTTATAGGATGTACCTTCTTGGATATCAACTGACATCCTTACCTCACTAATGAGTGCAAGTCCTCCTAATTCATTGGGGTTTGCTGGATTACAACATACTCTATATGGTGGCATACTTTAAGATTATAAAGATGTATTAAGATTATTTAAAGCAGCCTGGTGTGGTGGCACACGCCTATAATCCCAATACTCAGGGAGACAGAGGCAGGTGTATCTCTGTGGGCTTGATGCCAGCCTGGTCTACAAAGCAAGTCTAGGACAGCCAAGACGACACAGAGAAACCCTGTCTTTGAAAACCAAAAATCAAAAACCAAAACCAACCAAACAAACAGAAATTAACAAAAGCTAATTTAACTTGTATATCCAACTAATCATGTCTTTGCTAACTGTTCAAAACCAATCTGCTAGAAAATTTACGGGAGTGGCAACATATGTTTGATAAATAAGGTACATTTGATTTAGCATGGGTCAGAACTTCTGAAACTCAGTATTATACATGTATAATAGAAAGCTTTCTGCCAACTTAGATTCAGCATAAATTAGTTAAGAGTAACTGGGACTAATTTTATGAAAAGCTTCAGAAGAAGACCAGGCATACAACACTTCATGTTCACTGAGAATAAGAAAAGACGAGCCTATGCAATATTCATTTTTTTTCATTATTTAACGCTTAGTGAGGTTTACATTTTCAGTATTTATTGTTGTTATTTTGTATGTATACGCATGCTATTATGCACACATAGAGGTGAGAGGAAATCTTGCAGGAGTTCGGTGGTTTTCTCTTTCCATCATGAGGATCATACTCAAGTCTCCAGGTTTGGTAGTGGGTACTTTTACATATCTCTCCCACTCAACATCTAATGACAGGGGATCCAGATGGGAGAGGAGGTGGGGAGGAACTGGGAGGAATGGAAGGAGGAAAAACTGTAATCAGGGTATATTGTATGAGAAGAGAATCTATTTTTAATAAAAGAGGGAAAGGAGATTTAAATACAAATGTGTTTGTAATTCATAAGTAATTTACATCATTAAATTCTTTAGAATTTTAGATGAACATTTCTATTTGATACTTTATATAGAATATTTTTTAGTAGACGTATTATGTAAATTAGTAAAAAACAACCTGGTGGTCGTCCTCAGTTATGAACAGAGATGAAAAATTCAAGCTGATTTGGGGAATTATTTAATCAATGTGCACAAAATGTGCACAAACAAAATGAAATGTCATATGGCTCAAATCAATTTCAGACTGAAATAATGTCATTTTTTATACAATCCGTGCTTCCTATAAACACTAACAATGCTAAGTCAAACACAGATCCTCACATTTACATTGTACTATAATATCGCTTTTCAAAATATGCTAATATAAAGTACAGAAATGAGATTCCCTGTGTAAATCTTTACCGAAATACAACTACAACTTAGAAGCAAAGTCACAAACATATATTCTTGTTGAATTAAGTTCACTTCATGTTATTATTTTGCACATGAATTTTACATTTGCATTTCCTATACAAGTAAGGGCTAAAACTTATACGTGTGTCTTGATGTGCTAGTTGGTCTAGTGCTAAGTGCTTTTAAATCTTTCTGTTTGTTTTGGAGACCGTTTCTTTTGTAGCACAGGATGGCTTTGACCTCACCATGTAGCTCTGGATGACTCTGGATTCCTGTTTTTCTTGTCTCCACCTTCCAAGTGCTGAGCCTATAGGAATACTCCACCAACCCTGGGTAACATTTTCCCTTTATCTCTTTCTTTCTTTCTTCTTTTTGTTCACTATTAGGGATTGAATCCAGGGCCTTTCACATGATAGATAAATATTTTACCATTGAACTACTACATCCACAGCCCCTTCCCCTCTCTCTACAATTATTTATAAGCATTTTCATTACACATCTCAGTTTTAGAATAATGAAGTGAACTCCTTGAAAAGTTAAAAAAAGAAAAAGAAAAAGAAATCTTGCCCAAGATTATAATGGTGATAATTGGTAAAGCTGGCTGAGAGATTAATTCTTTTCTGATGAATGTTACTTGTCTCTCCCAATATTTTCACACTCATTTAATTATACTCCAGAGAACCATATTAATAAAGGAAACACAAAGAGTAAGTGTGGGGCAGGTGAACCATGTGACCAAGGGGGTAGGCCCAGAGCGAGAGTGAGGTCAAAATGTGTTCAAACACCGAAAATCTCATCTTGAGACTGGTAGGAGAAACGACAGCTCCCTCCCTGTTCTGGGCCGTCATGCCCCTGTGCACCTAGCTTGTGGCCACCACCTCTGCCACCCTTGAGGTTGCATAGCCTGGTGGTCAGGTTTCAGGTTAAAACTTCCTATTTCCTTATAAGGACCTGTCCAGCTAGCAGGTGGAATTCTCTTCATGGAAATGAGACATTCCCCGCACCTTAGCTGCAGTCAATGATGTATACTCACCCTGAAAACTCCTACTCACTTCCCCAAGATTTATATAGCTCATATTCACCTCAATAAAAAAGAGATATCACTAAAAATAGTCTCAGAGAAGGCATCTGCTTCCTGTACTCACTGCTGGACCAGGATCCTGCTAACTCACTGGTCCACTCCTTCCAGTCCAGCAACAGTGTCTGGGCATCTGCAGGGAAGAAGTGGACCTGGGCTGGCAAGTAAGAAATTACTTTTAATTTTCTTTTGAATAGAAAATTTATGTGATTTTTCCCCCCAAGTGTACATTTAAATCAGCAGATGATTTAATAGGATTCATGGCCTAAATTTGCTCTCAGAACATTGAAATCTTTAATGAGATTGATAAAAGATGGATTGTCCATCCATTTTAACGGAGTAATTTTTGTTTTTAAATTTGGCTTGAAAAAGAGTTAACTTGAGTTCATACAGAAGTACAGAAGCAAAATTTCTTTATTCGGGAAAACCTGCTGGGGATCATCCTGTGATGTACACCTGTCAAAGGAGTCAGAGGAGTTTGGGACTTTCTAAGAGGCTTTCTGTCCTTTTGGGCAACTCAGTGGTGGCCTAAGATTGTGAGGGTTGTTTTTATTCTGCAGGAAGTGTTTCCACTGGAGAAGCGATTCTTTTCTCAGTATGTCAATATGCGGAGCTATTCTTTTGAACTGCCTTCCTGCAACTGCACACTTGCTTGATCAGCTGCTGCCTGGCACGCTACACCGAAAGGCAGAAAGTATCAAAGCATTGGTCAAACAGGTATTGAACATCTTTGGACCAGATACCACACACCTTGGTTGAATGATATAGGGAAATCAAGCTGAGCTGGAAGCTTCCTCCATGGGCAGCTAAGCAATGTTTTTAGGCTAGTGGTCACAAATTTAAAGCAGCAGGCTATTTGGCATGGTGTATGTGTGTGTGTGTGTGTGTGTGTGTGTGTGTGTGTGTGTGTGTGTGTGTGTATGTTTACATTCAATAACTAAGACGCATACAAAGCGATGAAATTTAATCTGGCCACATAAAAAAGTAAAGATCTGAGTTGAGAAAGCAGGCGATGAAATGTATAGGCCAACTGACTTATGCCTTTATGAGATAAAGTGTCAGGAGATTGCAAAGAATAGGCCGAAGAGAAAAAGGAAGTCATGGTTATAGAATGGATACTATGAAACTGAAGCTATAAATGGTTTCATTTTTAAAAAAATATTTGATTCATTTTTGAATATGTGTATGTGTGTGAATCTGTGTGTAGGATGTACACGTGAGTGCGAGTGTCCCAGGAGGCCAGAGGTATCAGATCCATTTGGATCTAGATTAGTCAGCTGTGTCAGGTGGCTGTGACTTTAAGTGACATTGATATATGGCTCTGGTAAATAGCCTGGCATAGTAGTGCATGCCTTTAATTGCATCCCTTTATGAGGCAGAGGCAGGCAGATATCTGAGTCTGAGGCCATTGGTCGGGTCAATAGCCTGAGTTCCAAGACAGCCAGGGCTACATAGAAACTGTGCTTTGAAAAACTGAAAGACCAAAAACTAAAAACATATGGCTATGGAAACCGAGACCTGAGGTAGAATAAGATTATTGGAAAAGCGAGATCAAGTAACTAAGACTCCAGAATAATAAAGGAAACATCTACGTGGACCTGGAAACCATCAATAGTATGGAATGAGTAGTGTTGGAGACACCTATAGTATTCCTAAGGTTCCAAGCTATAAAGAGGAATGGTCTGATGGTCAGTAAGGAACTATAAGAAGACAACAAACCCTCATAAGAATAAAGGTCAGATGAGGGTGTAGTTGTGTGACGTCAAACCAACGCCTCCAGAAATTCAGTTCAGTGAAAACATTGTTTCACGTCCTGCCATGCTACTAGTGGCTGCTAGAGGGCAGCAGAAGCCAGGAACAGGCAAGGAAAGCTTTAACTGGAACAAGAGGAAAATGCTTTGTCTTTGCCTAGAAGAGCCATGTAGTCAGGGCAGAAACAGAAGTTTGAGTTCAAGGAGCTTGCGATTTAAGGTTCCATAGTGTAACCGGAGAGTCAGAAAGCAAAACAAAACAAAACAAGAGTGAGGTAAAGGTTTAAGCGAATAGCATTCACCTGCTTTGAACTTTTTGGGGAATTAAAACAAGGACTGGGAAGAGCCACCAAGCATTAAGGAGAGCCAGAGTTAAGCGGTAGCAAAGTGGGCACATTAATGAATCAAAGCGTGCTAGGAAGAGCTTGGGCTGTCTAGGGGCTGACGATCAATCGGACTCTGACAAAATTTTGGCATACCTCCCCACGAAAACAGGCCACACAGGGCGTAGCTGGAAACAAACATCAAGGGCAAGCGTGCTTGCTCTTCTGAAGCAGGCTTGCATGCCGCCCAGGAGGGCTTCGAACTTGCTATGTAGCCAAGGATGACCCTGAACTCTTGATTCTTATGCCTCTACCTCCAAAACTATCAGGTGGGACTTTACAACAGAGTTTTGGCTTAAATGTCAAGAATGGGCCAGTTTTCTTTCTTTCTTTCTTCTTCTTCTTTTTTTTGAAACAGAATCTAACTCTGTGGCCCACACGGGGTTTGATCCTGTGTTCCCCTTGCCTCAGCCTCCTAAACTGTGGGATTGGAGAAATGAATTACCACTGGCTGAGTTACTGCATAAATAGATAAAGTACAAAGTATCTGAAACTCTAAGACTGCATTGACTGGCGATTAATACACATGCCTATGTATATATATATGAAACAAACAAACCCCCACACCTATAACAATATACAGCCTGGCATCGGTCCTGACTGTAGTTGTCTGAATGTAGCTTTCTGGAGAGTTCTGTAAGCCCACTATTTCTGTGCATATATGTGAAGAATGCGAGCCAGAATTTCCAACATTTCATACTGCGTGTTTCTATAAGAAGAAAAGGAAGTCAGATTTCCTGGTATTCTTTTATCCTGTTTTAAATAGAGGTGCAGTGTGTCTTTGAGAAATCTTGAAAGAATTTAGGAAAGACTGTATAAAGACTCACCAATGTAGCTTAAACTTTTTAGGTGTTCACACGTTGTGTCATGGAATTAGGAGGGCTTTGAAAAATTCTAGGCATCTTTCAGGTTTTTATGTCGAGAGCATCTGTCTTTGAGTTCGAAAGTAGCAAATGATAAATACATTTTCAAAATGCTTGTTATTTCCTCCCTCAGCAATCATTACATTATCAAAAGTATTTTTGTTTTCAGTTATTTTAAATTTATATGTAAATCTACTTTCAAATGAAACTTACTGCTATTTGAATTTTATATTTTATGGAAAACTATGCAAAAATGAATAAATTGACAAAATTGCTTATGGTAATTATTCTGAAAATATTTTTTGACAACCCTTTCAAGTACATATGATAAAATAAAATGTGAAACCTTTAAAAATAGCAAACAACTTTAAAACTGTTGGGTAACAAAATATAATTTGTCCTTTGATTTAATTTCATGGAAAAAATAAAAACGTATGCTGAAAAGTAATACATAGTCAAGTTGATTTTGTTGTTTGGGTAGTGTAGGAGTGTGTGTTCATGCATGTATTCATACACATGCGTGTGTTAGAGCAGATTTCTGTTGTGTATATAAAGGTCAGAGGCCAATGTCAAGTTACACCTAACCATCATCATCATTTTTTAAAAGACAGGATCTCTCACTGGGTAGCCAGCTAGCCCCATAGATCCTCCTGTCTCTAGCCCCTGCCTCCAGTGCTGGCATTACACATGTGTGCTGCCACCCACCGTTATGTGGGTGTTAAGGATCAACTCTCCAGTGCTGGCATTACACATGTGTGCTGCCACCCACCGTTATGTGGGTGCTAAGGATCAACTCAAGATCCCATCCTTGCATGGGTGACATTTTGCAGACTGACCCACGTCCTCAGTTCATTGTCAAATTGAATTATCATATACATCATAGATACTGTCTATGCTACAAGTGCGGATCTTTTAATTATTTTTTTTTTATCAAGTGAGTCAACATTTTGTGAAATTTTGTGTGCATTTTTCTTACCTGAAGCCCTTTGTCAATGATAACTGGGGTCCTCATTTTTAATTAGTTGGAAACACATGCAACTGCTGATATCTATAACAAGGTCTGAGCAATAACACTGTGGTGAGCTAATGAATTTCAACCAAATTTAAAAGTGCCAGTATTTAATGCAGACTCACTGTGAAACAAATGCATCATATTGCGATTTTGAATAATTGGAAATAGCTGCAGGTTTCTTACAGACCTTGAGGAAGCTACAAAGGGCTCGTGACTTGTGGTGATTTCAATTATGGTTTCCCTCCTCTAAAAGATTGACTTATTTTTCTTAGCATACGAAGTACTAGGCTTCATGATGACATTTTTAAACAGTAAATTGTTTCTGTTGTTTCTCCTGCCCCTAGCCCCGGTTTCATCCTCACCATGTACCCTGTCACCCCTGGTACCCTCCTTCCTTCATGCCGCATGGATGGTTTTGCCTCCTGCTTCTTCAGAAATCTCTTGTTCCCCTTTTGTAGAAACGTTTTCATGTTTCACGATGATGTACAGTGATGTACACTGAGAAAAAGCTGTACCTGTACTTCATATTTTGAAATTGACCTCCTGGGCTAGTGATATGTAATATGATGATGTCATAATCAGCTGTGACATGGACCAGGGAAAACAAGCCGAAGCTCTCAGTCAGCCAAGTACTCACAAGGAGAAGCTGCAGGTACTCTATAAGGGGCTGTGTAGTGGAAGTCTGATGCTTCATAGGTTAGGTGAGCTAAAACTACATGATTATACCATGTGAAATACATATGGACTTATAGGTAAATTATATATAGGCACAAAAATGTTTTCCCTATTCAAAAATTTACTTAGGTTACTTCAATTAGCTTTAATATTCTAAAGACAACAAAGCCTATGAAGAGGAATAATTACTTGAAATCAATGGGGCCTTCTCTATTAGACCTTTTGCACATTGCAATCACCATTGCAAAACTGGTCCTTCACAGAAACCTTTGTTAGGGATGGTCTGTAATCTGGAACTATGAGCTAAAATAACCCCTGTCTCCCTTAAACAAAACAAAACAAAACAAAACAACAAAACAAAAACTCCACATGTGTTGGAGAATAGAAATTAAGGCTGAAGTGCTAAAGTTTCTTTTGGTTAATGAGAGTAGGAACATGTTCTTATCTTCTTTCGCTCAAAATCTTATCATGATCCAAGTGTGTCTGCACATCAGTTGCAATCTTTGTGAGCATCCCATAGGGTACAGAAAGGTCAGATAGCTTGGAGGTTAGCAGTAATAGGGAGGATCACAAAGAATGGTGCCTGATACCTCCCTAGATTTAGAACCCACCCTTTCTGGCTATTAATTGAGTAGACTTTGGTTTTTTTTTTTTTTCATATGTGTTTTTAGATAAGGTGAGTGATCAGAGGTTGAGAAATGTTGGTCACGAGGTTAACATTCAGGAATAGTTCAAGTTATCCACTGTGCAAGATAATTACAATTAATAGTAGTGTATTATGTTGAAACAACCGAGGAGGCTGTTTTCAGCCACCTCACTTTGAATAGTATATGAGGCATATGAGTTGCTTTCTCTACTACTGATCTCCACCCCTGGTCCCCTCCCCATCCTTGCCCTTGTCCAGTTTCCTCTCTCTATCCACCTCCAAATCCTATTTTGCTTCCTTTTCTGAGTGAGATTCAAGCATCCTCCCTTGGGCCCTCCTTGTAACTAGCTTCTTTGCATCTGTGGATTGAGGCAAGGTACATGATAAGTACCTCAATTTAGCTGTTCTATTGTGTAATGCATACATATTTTAAAATCTTATGCTGTATGTAAGTATACTATCGTTTCGTCCACTAAAAGGATTTTCATGAATAGTATAACATAATAGGGTTGTGAGTGATAAAGGAAAATATCTGTGATATCTAGAAATGTTCTGACCCTATGAACTGAACCATGGTGTTGATAGGAACTGACCTCACTCCGGTACCTGAGTTGTGGAATTTGCCTACAGAAAATGACAAATCCATATACTATCAATGCTAGGCAAGGCCACTGCAATTTTAAGGAATAAAGTCAAGTTAATAGCACTCTATAATCATGTGTGAGCACACAACAATATACACATTCTTTTTCTTTAATTAATTTATTATTCTCTTTACATCGTGATTGCAGCCTCTGTCTCCTCTCAGTACACCCCTCACATATCCCTCCCCCCATTTCTCCCCTGTCCTCCTCAGAAAAGGCTTAGGTCCCCCATGTGTACAAAGTGCCCTGGCACATTAAGTTGCTGCAGACCTAGGTGCATCCTTTCCCTCTTAGCCTAGACAAGGCAGCCCAGTTAGGTGCACAAGACCTAAATGGTGTCATCAGAGTCAGTGAGGGCCCCCAATTCAGTTGCTGGAGATACACATGAAGACAAGCTACAAATCTGCTACTTACATGCAGGAACCCTAGACCAGTCCATGCATGCTCTTTGGTTGGTGGTTCAGTCTCTATGAGCCCCCATGGGCCCAGGATAGTTGACTCTGTAGGTCTTCTTGTATAGTCCCTGACCTGCTTTGGCTCCCTTAATCATTCCCCCAACTCTTCTATAGGACTCCCGAGCTCTAATGTTTGGCTATGGGTCTCTGCATCTATGTCTGTCAACTGCTGGATGAAGCCTCTCAGAGGAGTCATGCTGGGCTCCTGTCTGCAAGCATAGCAGAGTAACATTAATCATGTCAGGGATTGATTCTCTTCCATAGGATGGGTCTCAAGTAGGGCCAGTCTTTGGTTGGCCATTTCCTCAATCTGTGCTCCGTCTTTGTCTGTGTACATCTTGGCAGGACATATTTGGATCAAAGTTTTTGTGGGTGGTTGATGTCCTCGTTCCTCCACTGGAAGTCCTGTCTGTCTATAGGAGGTGGCCACTTCAGGCTCCATATTCCCCGTTGCTAGGAATCTCAGCTAGGATAACCCCCCTAGACTTCCTCCCCTAATCCAGGCCTCTGTCAAATCCCAGAGGTGCCACCCCTCCTCTTCTGATTTCTGATCTCTCAACTGGCTCTCTGCTCTCTCCACTACTAATCTTCACCCCTGCTCCCCTCCCCATTCTTACTCCTATCCAATTTCCTCTCTTTATCCACCTCTAAATCCTATTTTGCTTCCTTTTCTGAGTGAGATTTAAGCATCCTCCTTTGGGCCCTCCTTGTAGCTAGTTTCTTTGGATCTATGGATTGTAGCATAGCTAATATTCACTTATAAGTGAGTACACACCATTGATGTCCTTTTGGGTTGGGGTTACCTCACCCAGGATTTAAACCACAAAGTGACTAAGAATTCTTCTATCTTGACTAAAACATTGGCTATAATTTTTATATGGATATACTGCATTTAGCATTATGCTCCTGGCCTCCTAAATATGAGTTACTAGGATCCAGATCATAGATTTAGCACAATTTTTTTACAGCTTTAGATCCAGAATAATGTTCTTCTTCCATGAACTACCTTCAGCCACTTAAATACAATCCTGATTTCCAGTCTTTCTGACACACACACTGCTGAGATGTCACATGACTGGCCATCATGCGTGGGTGTTTCTTGTTGTAGGACAAAAGTAAAGCAAAGAGTAAAATGTATCTTGTGCGTTTATTTGTGTGTTATTGGTGGTCCTGGGATGGAAGGCATAGGCATGAAAAATAAGCACCAATTAGTGCAAAACACTAGGTATAATGCTTGCTTCCTAATTAGCACTCAGTGGATATTACCTATACAGTGTCGTAGTAGTTTGTAGATTATGAAATGGAAACTCAGAGGTGCTTGTACCTAGGAAGTGGTGTTGCTGACAGCCTAGTTCTTTTGAGTCTTTCTCCAGATCATGTTTTCATGGTACCATAGTGCTACACTTTGATTCATCATTTTCTCTCTTATGCTGTTGATAGGAGGTAACTTTTTGGGTCCTGGGGCTATGATTTGTTTTGATCTATGATTAAATAATAATTCTTTTACTTTAAAAAGAATAAAAGCAACCTTTGAACCTGTCATATATGTAGATTATTGTTAGTGGAAAGACTTTTAAATTTCTAGTCTTTTATTACAATTATGGTCCTTTGATTATTATAAAATTATTTTTATTCATTTGAGATCTCAGAGACTGACATGGCTATGTTAAAGAACATTAGCTTAGATCTTTTGTAAGGTAAGATACCAGAAATAGAAGACACAAGCTTTAGTCCCAAGCTGGCCTCAGGTCACCCAAAAAATGTGAGGTCAGGTTTTGACCTTATATAAAACTGACCAATTAGCTGTTAAAACTATAAGGTAATATCAAGAAGCCTCAAGAAAATACATCACTGAAACCCAAAGCATTCTTCACATATAAATATAGAGGTAATAGATAATATATAATAACAACACAGTCAGTTCATTTGGCTTTTTGTTACCCACCATAAATAGAGAGGAAGACCATTTGCTGGAGACATTACCCACCTTGAATTAAGACATAGGTAAGAACTGACCAAGAAACTAATTCTCTTCTCTCTCTCTCTCTCTCTCTCCCTCTCCCCACCTCCCCCCTCCCTCTCCCTCCCCCCTCTTTCTCTCCCCTTCTCCCTCTCCCATGGCTGCCATTCATAGTGCTAAAGATGTTATGCAAGGTATTGTGGTAGAACTACACTACTAATCTTCCAGGGAAGATATGTCCACTGATGCAATAGCAGTATGACTGTTAAGGGGATAATGACTTTTTGAGTGATTTATTCAACAGAAGACTTACTTCACAGGCGGGATTACATGACATGTACTTTAAATCTGGTCATATGCTTATGACTGGGATGATACTATGCTGTAGGAGGGAATCTACTATTATTTTGTTAAGCAGTTATGCCGTCAAACTGTTTTACAAATGTAAGTTTATATTCATAAAATTGTGCTATTTTCAACTTTGGTCAGAAAAAATGTCTTTTTGCAGTGGGTAGTGGTTATGCAGACACTCACAATTGGAAAGGGTCCAAATATAAGTAATTGTGATTGCATATGTGGATGAGTTATCTCTATCAATCTCCTACTACAGAAGTCTCAGGGCACTTGGTGGACAAAGGGGAGGAAAGAATGCGTGAAATGTCAGGTGAAGAGGAGAGTTGTGAAAAGCCAATTTCTGGACAGGGCATGGTTGTTGCAGACACACCAGTTCACAGCAGCTGTGGTTACCTGCACAAGACCAGGGCAAGACAGGGTTGTTGGTGGCGGTTGGGTGGTGTGCCCACTCCTAGATAAGGAGCTAATGACAGTTGATGGAGAGAAAATGCCACTCTCCTGGGGACATGGCTGATGGTAGGTTGGCTGTGCCCTAGTAGATGGCCCTACACTCATGTGCATATGGATATCACTGATGGGA
This sequence comes from Acomys minous, assembly GCF_964271855.1. Taxonomy (NCBI): domain Eukaryota; kingdom Metazoa; phylum Chordata; class Mammalia; order Rodentia; family Muridae; genus Acomys; species Acomys minous. The sequence goes on from NC_140487.1 coordinate 15,511,026, forward strand.
CTCAGGGGGTTGTTACTCACAACAACAAACCTACAGTCCAGGTAGGGATACTGGAAGAGCTGAGAGGGAGGTAGTAGTGGGTGGATAGAATCGAAATATGTTGTGCAAGAGGCAACTGGGAAATGCTGAAAACAGGAGATGTTTTTTCCCCCAGGGAAAAGCTCCCCAATTGGTTAGTCACTAACAAAGTTGTCATTCCTCAGCTTATATAATACAAGTAACATTATATGGACCGAGCAGCTTATATTTATGCTTGACATGTGTGTGTGTGTGTGTGTGTGTGTGTGTGTGTGTGTGTGTGTGTGTATAAAACATATATATCACTAAGGGATATATAGCCTTTAAAGCTATTTTCCATTCTTCCCAGTCTAATCCATGTGAAGACACACTGCCACATGCTTCCACTGTCAAGGGAACCACTCTGGCCACCTTGCTTTCATTGTCGTGAGCTGAAATCCCTCTGGATATATATATATAAAAGAAAAATGGGCCCTGAATTGTAGATTTAAGAGAGAACAAGGGAGATGTATGAAAGTGGTTGGAAAAAGGAACAGGAAAGGGCTAATAAGGAAATTATAATATTAAAAATAATTGTGGGCTCTGTTTTTTAACAATTAAACTTTATTATACAGCCCAATTAGCTTACACAAGAGGGAAAAAAGGTTAAAGAGAAAAAAGAGTGAACCTTCCGATATCCGGTCCACGGGATGGGTCCCTAGGTGTCTCTGGTCTGCATGCTGGTCTGGCCTGTTTGCTGATCCACGAGTGCTCAAGCTCGGTCTGGACCTGCTGCTGTTCTCTCCTCTCCATGTGTCTGTGTTACGTGTGAAGGGCGGTCTCCTTTTCCCATTGAGGATGGATTAGAAAAATAGTCAGGTGGAGTCCCCAGGCCCACTTCCTGAATTACAGGCCCAGGATGGCTCCATCCTGTCTGTCTCAAGGTATCCATGGTGTGTCCAAGGGTAAAGCCTGCCAAGACTGCTTTCACCTGTGACAAAGCTTACAGTCCTTCCTACAAATAATAAAAATATTTAAAGTTCTTTTTATAAATGAAAGAATAAAATGAAATATTTCAAAAAGAGGGCTGATAAATACCTTTTATTTCCATTCGCTTTTACAGGATGTTGTGTTTAGGGAATTGTTGGGGTTTGGTAATTATATGTGTTTGTTTTAGGTAGGAATTGAGTTGTGTTCTTCCCAAAGAGTGTTGTTGAAAATCCCAGTATTTTAAGAAGCAGTAAGATGTGCTCCATGAAAGACACCCTTAGGATTGTTCCACAACTCTCCCAGCTATATCTATGTTTTACATTTTCACAGAGATATATTAATAGCACATTAAAGGCTCTGAAAAATATAGTAAAATGCATTTAAAATTCTAAGGCATTTCTCAACTTAAAAGTCAGTTTTTCTTCTTCTTCTTCTTTTTACATTTATTTATTTATTTATTTATTTATTTATTATTTTTTACCCAGTGTTTATGTCTCTTTGTGCACATGCATACAAACCATGACATGCATATAGAGGTCAGAAGACAACTTCAAGTGGTTGGTCTCTGATTTCACCACATAGATTCTATTCTGGGGATTGAACTCTGATTGTTAGTGTCAGCAGCAAGTACCTTTACACTCTGAGCCATCTAACTGGCCCCTGGAAATGGTACCGTAATGGTATTACCCTGCTAGAGATGAAGCATTGTGCAAACAGATAATATACCAAATGTTGCAGAGCTTACCTTGAAGTGAAAATAGGCATTACCAATACCGAGACATAGTCTTATTGTGTAGCTTTGACTAGCCATAAGTTTACTATTCAGACTAGGCTGACCTTAAACTCACAGAAATTTTCCTGCTTCTGTCTTTTGAGTGTTGTGATTAAAAGTGTGCCCCTAAGCATTTAATAATTTTAAAATTCAGCTAATGATAAGAACTATGAGGAAAATAGAACAGGGTATGGATCAAAACTTTTATTTTTCTTGAAAACTAATGGAAATATTTAATCAAATATCATATTGTGACCATTGGAGCAGTTCAGTCTAAGCATAATTTCTCAATACTGCTCCTATTGACTCATTGATAAACTGTATTTTGCTCTATTGTGTTATCAATTAGGTTGTTAAACTTTTGGATAAAATTATATTTTGATCACAAAATGGGATTAATGAACTTCTAGTTTCTTTGAATTTCATTAGTTGTGTGTGAAAATGATTTTGTGCTTCAAGTGAAACATATTTCTTCATCATGCCATTTATCTAATGCCTTCAACATATACCAACATAAACACATGTAGTGTATAAAATATTCTTAATTTACTTGACTGTGGGGATATACTATTTTTGTGGGGGCTTTTAGAGTAGCGTTTTGTGGGATGTATTTTCTTAGCTCTCTGTTTGTCTGTCTTTGTCTCTTTCTGGTGTGATACACTGCAGTGCTATGGCTCTCTGACAGTTTTGACCTCCTGCATTGACTCGGATATGAATTCCGTAAGTTTACTTTGTTACGAGCATTCTGAAAGACAGCTGTACGATGTAAGAAAATTTATTTCATAAGAATATATTATTCTTTATCATTTTGATATTTTGTTAATTTTGTTTGCTAGCATTTGAATGAGTAGAGAGAAGATTGGACAATAATACCAGGAGTTATGGTCTCTCACTATCTTAATAAGTAAAAGCACTGAATCTTTTCTGTCTTTGTAAATAGTTATGCACTGAATAAAAGGAAACTTGATATCTATTAAGACTGAGTGGCTGTGTAGTGAATAATTAAAGTCTCTTGTCCACTTATGTCTTTTAGTTCCCAAAGGCATAAATTGTCATCAGTTTCTTATGTATTCCTATTGAAATAGTTTGTATATATTTATGTAATATATGTATATAATATATATTGCATATATAATACCATATGCACACATAAAATTTCCCTTTAAAGCACAAATGTATCATGTATGTGGTTCTACTATCTTATTTTTTCACTCCATTTTACAATTCAAATTGGAAAAGTATACAGGTCAGAATATAAAGGACTACATCTATGAGAAAAAGGAAAAATGCAACAAAACCCACAACAAAGTGTTCTCTTATGTATTGCTACAATTATTTATCTATATTGCACTATGCACAGTACTGTATTTATATGGGTGATCTCCACTTCACAGAGATTTGTGTGATTTTAAATCAATGTAACTAGGATAATCTCTTGCTTGATTTTATTACTTTTTATAACTTGGTTTCTAAATTGACTTTTAATAGCTTTATTCAGTATAAAATACTTTTTAGATTTCTAGAACACTGAAAGCTTTAAGTTTGTTCTAAAAGAACTTCAAAGACAACTTTTAAAATTAAAATTGTAGTTTTTATTCTGTCAAATAGTCTAGCTTCCCATATTCATTACAACCTAGTATTAACTTTGTATTATCAATCAAATATTACATTTTCAAAGCTCTGAAATTCTTTCGTTTGATTTTTAGCTACACAATACTTTGGGACAAATTATTGTTCTGAGGCACAGTGCCTGTGTGTGTATAGTTGCTTTCATGCTATCCAACTAATCATGAATGATATAAATGACCTCGATTAGATCAGATATGATGAGGATTGAAGAGTGATGTTTGATGCAAACAGGAAGAGTGATTAGCATTGTTCTTGCTGTATGATGAATTACACCATACCATGCAGTAAAATAATGGATTGTTTTTCAGAAGATCACATACTCCTTAGCAAAACAATGATGGGAAATATATAGTCCTCTATCATTTAGCAAAAAGTAAGACTTATAAACAACATTGAAAAATTTCTTCAATTCTCAAAGAGTACCATGACACTGTTACTGATGAGAATGCACATGCCAGATCCTTGGTAATGGGCTTAGTGTATTTTACTCATTTTTTTCCCCCTGCAGACCTGTTCTGTGATAGTAAACTGTTTTAATCTCTTAGTACTTATCTTTATGTGGACTAGCAAGTCCTTTACCCTTAGGGTACAGATAGGATTCTAATAATTCTGTTTGATCTATGTTAGTCACAAATGAAATAAGTCAAGAGAAATACACATAGTGAGTATATCAAAGAGATACTTCTACTCTTAGGCATAAGGCAGTTGCTTAGCAACTTGTGTCACACTTCATGGTCATCTGTTAGGAAAGACACAAAGTCAATGCTGACTCAAGACATAAGATTGTAAATGAAAACAAACAAACCACAATCTGTTGAGCTCAGGAAAAAACTGCTTCAATGGACACAAAATGAGTAAAAGATATGAGGCATCTATTTGGAGGTCTTCAGAGCATCAATGAAATTGTCAAAAAACAAAACTACTTCAAATACAGTAGGCCAAGATAGCACAGAAAATAAATTAAGATTTGCATGAACAGTACTGTTCCCGCATGCCAGGCTCTATCTTTGGAACAGTGATTGTCTGCAAGCTGTATTAATCTAAGTAGTGTACACACAAAACCTTTCTACAGGCTATAACATCTATATCACCTTTTGAGTTGGGAGTTTTATTAATAATAATAATTATTATAGTAATGCCACTTATAATATTCTTTTATATCTTTATTTAGTATCACTTTAAAAAACTCATTTATTTTTTTCATATATTAAATCCTGATTACAGTTTCCCCTCCTTCCATTCTTTCTATCCTCCCCCACCCTCCAATTCTCTTGTCCTCCAGATCCACTCCTTCTCTGTTTCCTTTATAAAAGAGCAGGCTTCCCGGGGATATCAACTGAATATGACATAACAAATAACAAGACCAGGCACATAACCTCATATCAAGGCTTGCTGAGGCAACCTTATAGGAGAAAAAGGTTCCCAGGAGCAGGCTAAGAGTCAGAGACAATCCACTCCTGCTGTTAGTCCCACAAGAACATTATTCTCTTATAAGTGGATACTAGCTGTTAAGTAAAGGATAATAATGTTACAATCCACAGACCCAGAGAGGTTAAGTAATAAGGAAGGCTCAAAGGAGGACACATGGTTCTCCTTGGAAAGAAGAAATAGAACACATTCAATATCACATTTTAACCAGCTAAGTCTGTGACTTAGAAGAATTTTTATACGATGAGATTATGGAGTAGGTTTAAGGTCAAGAGGCTACCAAGGCTATTGTTTTAGTCCTGTAAACAGTGCTCATTGAACATCTGAAATGACTAATAGTTTCTTTTCTTCTTTTTAATGGATAAAGAATTTGATTCTGACATTTGAGTATTGCCTAGCTAATATTTCCTTTGTTCTACAGAGGAACAAAGAGTTTGTGTATGGCCTTGTCACATTAGACAAGGTGTTTAATATGAGTCTTGGTATTTCTAAGTGTAAAACAGGGCCATAAAATAGTCCTTTCAAAGAGCTGTTGTGTTTTATTTACTAAAGCTATAAAAATTAGAAAGTATATTAATTGTGGCTTCTATGAGTTATAATTCTCTGAAAAATTAAATTAATCACACTTAGGATTTCTATATTATTATCACATTCAAATATTAAATAACTGCATTTTATTGGCAATGCAGATGATAGCTATAATACATGGGATTCACAAGAGAAATAGAGACATTAAAATATCTGTCTGCTTATCTATTGATACATCTACCATGATACCATTTGAAAGGGAGAAGGGCAGGTGGTGACATAAGCTGATAATGTGGCAGTGTATGAGGGCAGCCAAAAAAATAAATATTCCACCTAAAATCCAAGGCAATTGTATCCTTCTCCCTCCTTTATGTTTTCTTCAGATGTTCAATGGATCGAATGCTGCCCACTTGTGTTAAAGGCGATGGCCTTCTTTAAACAGTCCACAAATTTAAACTTACCTCTTCTAGAAACCCACTCACGGACACACCCAGAAATATTAAATGGTTTATCAGAAATCTAGGCATGTTTCTGTCCAGTCAGATTGACCTCAAGTAACCATCTCTTAGACTATTTTTGTTTATTCCTGCAATAAGCACATACAGTTTCGAAGTCTGTCAGGAAATGAATGCTTTTTTAGTAATGAAATTATAATACTTTTAGCATATAGATGCTACTGGGAGTGGTGGTCAATGCCTTTAATCCCAGCATTCGGGAGGCAGAGGCAAGCAGATCTTCATGAGCTGGAGGCCCGCCTGGTCTACAAAGTGAGTACAGGACATCCAGGGCTACACAGAGAAACCCTGTCTTGGAAAACCAAAAAAACCAAAAACCAAACAAAACAAAGCAAAAACAAAAACAAACAAAAAACCTCACCAAAACCCCACCAAAACAAACAAACAAACAAAACAAATCAAAAAAGGCTAGAATACACTCCATCATCTGAAAGTCTGTCCTTTGAAGTAGAACCTAGCGCAACTCCCATTATATTTTTTTAATCTCTGAGTTTAATTTTGAGAGTGTTTTCAAAATCTGTTAATATTATTCATGATGTTGGATTTAGTAATCCAACCAGGTCAATTGGGAAGAGAACTGTTCTGATGAGAATAAAGTTTCAGAATCCGTCTTTATTACATGCTAGCTCATCTTCCTGGTACTGGTTGCTACTAGCTGTTTTCCCAGTGAGAGTGGAGCACTTGCTGATTTGGTCCATGCAAATAGTCACTATATACTCAGCACTATGTCAGGCTCTAGGAATGCAGTGTTGAACACGTCAGAAGTCAGCCTTGCCTTTGGAGCAGTATGAGAGATGGGGTAAATGCCTGAAGGAAATGAATAGAGGACGGAGATGGCGATGCCACAACTGGTCGGGTAAGTGAGTTGGGAGAGTGGCTGGAAGAATCTCTAAGTTGGTATCACATAGTCTGAAATCCTCCAGGACTATGTGGAGACCTTGGGCCTCAATGTTCCTTATGGGCTATGCCTCCTCAGACTCTGTACCTGTGTCTGCCCTTTCTATGTCTGCAGAAATTCATAGTTTGAATAATACCGTGTGATTTTCCATTTTCTTTTTTCCTTTATGAAGGCATTTGCTTTTTATCTTTGTTTTCTGAGACAGTTGTTTCATTTTGATGATAGATTTAATGTCATCCTACAGCAAGCTGGTGTTTCTTTCCTTTCATGAGAACAGTTTGCTTCTACTAGTTTTCACTTCAACCTGGGCCTTTTTATATACATGACGAACTCTTCAAAAATAACCTCAAGTTATCTGATGGTACCGATAAGGCAGGCGCTGGGAAGCACATTTAGAGCAGGTCATTTATTTTTCTGGCTTGTCTTTCTGTATATTAATCACTAGGTTCTCATAAACAGCCAAGTACTCCCTGAAAAGGAATTTGTAAGGTTGTTTATTTAGTGCTAATTACTCTGTTTTCATCACATTTTAACTGTTTCAAATTATGTTATATGTGTTTAGAGCAAAATCTTTGTTTTAACTGCAAGATGAAAGCATTTGTATAAATTGTCTTTTCAATTCTGCTACCTTTTAAAGTACATTAATACACAATTTAGATATTAATAGGCTAGAAATAATGTTTATACATTTATATCACTAAAGCCTAAATCACAGAAAATCTATTTTGCTATAAGTCACATTGCATATGATTATTTGGGGGACTAGGAGCTGTCAAAATTTATAATAAGCACCTAACAAAAGATGTTACAAGAAGGGGTCAAACCATAGGAAGAAAGAAAAAAAAAAAGGAATGTCAGGTTACAGTAATATGTGTAACCCAAGTTTTATATGTTCTGGTTTAAATGAGTTATACACACAGTACTTCTAATTTCACCTAGGAGGAACAAGGCAGAAGCAATTGTTAATATAAGGAAGCTAATTATAATTTATTTTTACTAATGAGTTCTTATTGCTTATCTTTAACTAAAAACAATAGAAAACTAAGTTGCTTCATAAATTTTCCTATTTTTAAAGATATACAATATAAAGCATAAAGTAGGTTTTGCCACAGATACCTGTAAAGCTATTTTAATGATTCCTCTGACTCTCCCACTCTGTTTCACTGTCTCTATGATAAAATGTCTTTAGGGAACAAACATGGAAAGACTTACATTCAATTTATGGAATGACATTTTAAAGGAATTAAAATACAGAGATATTTTCTGTGGTTCATCTGGCATTTTGGATATAGTTATTAAATCTTGGACTTATAGTTGTAATTTAATTATATTTGGCTAAAGGACTGTATTTATATTTGACATTGACTAATAGTATTACAAAATACTGGTGCATTCAACTTGATTTTCTTAGTGATCCACATAAATTATTATATCTCTATTGTGGAGGTATCCAGTGTTTGAAGAGAGATCTAACTTTTACCCAAATGATTCACTATGTTTCTGCTTAATGGATTCACTAAGAAAAAGAAAATTCCCATACCACTTAAGAAATATTTAGACATAGCAAGAGGCTGTATGCAATCATGACTCAGTCCACCTTCCTTTGAAGGGCACCTCAGTTCTATTTAAGTATGGTATACTGAAGGAGTGTATGAGAGAAGATCGGACCTGGCATTTCTCATTTCATAATTGCTTTCAGTCTGAACTTAAATTTTTTTATTTATTATAATTTATTCACATTTTATCCTGATTGCTATCCCCTCACTTTTATCTTCCAGTTCCCACCCTTCCTCCCTCTTCTTCCCTATTCCTTTCCCCTGTACCTCTGGTGGGGGAGGGGCCTCCTCCCCCACCATATGGCCACAACCTATCAGGTCTCACCAGGATAGCCTGTTTCCCCTTCCTCTGTCTGCCCACCTGGCCTCCCCACCAAGGGGAAGTGATCAAATCAGGGGCACCAGAGTTCATGTCAGAGGCAACCCCAACAACACCCCCACCCCTGGCTGCAACTGTGGAGAATGAACTGTCCATTGACTATATCTGAATAGGGGGGGCCTAGGTTTACTGCATTCACTGTACTTGGTTAGTACACCAGTTTGTGCAGGACCCAGTGGGTACAGATCTCCCAGCCTTGATAGTCTCCTTTGTGGGTCTTCTGAACCCTCTAGGTCCTTCCATTCCCCCATTCTTCCATTACTACTCTCTGTGCGCTACCCAGAGTCCAGCAGGGAGACCCAGCATCTGTCCTTTTTTTCTTTTGTTTTTTCTGCTGTGAAATTATCTATATCCTGTGTTTTCTTGGGTGTAGTTGACCTCATTGGGTTGGCATTTTCCTTCTGGTGTTTTCTATAGGGCTGGGTTGGTGCATAAATGTTTGGTTTTGTCATGGAATATCTTTTTTTCTCCATCTATGGTGATTGAAAGTTTTGTTGGATGTAGTAGTCTGGGTTGACATCTGTGGTCTCTTAGTCTGTATAACATCAGTCCAGACCCTTTTGGCTTTCATGGTCTCTGTTGAGAAGTGAGGTGTAATTCTGATGGGTTTGCTTTTATATCTTACTTCAACTTTTCCCCTTGCTGCTTTTAATATCCTTTCTTTGTTCTGTAGATTTAGTGTTTGCTTATTAGGAGGCAAGAAGAATTTCTTTTCTGGTCTGTCTATTTGGTGTTTTTTTCTCCCAAATCCCCAGACTCATGATTTTTATTTTTTATTAATTAAACATTTTTATTTTTTACATATACATTTATATTATTACACATATATACAATAGATTACCTATAGTAAGAAGAACCATGACATAATCAGGAATTATATAAATGTTACATTCTTAGTGGTTTTGCTATTTGTATTTGACAGCCTTGAAGAAAACATCTTTCCTATCTTGGTGTATCTAAAACTCTGGATGTAAAGCAATCTCCATGACATATTGTCATTATCAACTTAAAACATCTATCTAGACCTAAAAACATCTTAACCCTTAAACAACTAAGCTTCATTGTAAAACTAAGCTACTTGGTATTCAACTCCATCAGAGACTTGAGAAGGAATAAACTTAATTACCTGAGTATGCCTGGAGTGTAGGTCAGTCGCTTTTCAAATGAGAAGATGACAGCGACAGTTTGCTACCTGAATAGTCACCCAAAACTGCCTATAATGTTGGAGCATCTTCTTCAGCCTTTTGGCTCAATATATCTGACAGACATATTTGTGAGGCAGGAACTATTGAGGACTTGCTTACCCTGTCTTGGCAGAGCTTGGCCATTGACTCTGCTGGCATTCAAGCTTGCCCTTTTTTAGGCAAAATTCTGTTTGTGGTAGAAATGAGGACATTTTGCCCAGTGGCTTGTTTTCCATATTTGAAGCCATCTACATAAGGAAGTTCTTTGGTGCTCATCATCCTCTTTGAGGTAGGTTGGGTGTTGTCAGGAGCTACCCTGTCTCATTGTCAGTGGATCTTTAAAATAATAAAAACATTTTTTAATGCCAAATTTTGTATCCTGTGGGTGATACTTAGCTCTATGATTCCTGATGTCTCCTCTAAGTTTTCCATTTCCATAGTTTTCTTGGTGTTTTCTTAATTGATTCTAATTCCATTTTCATGCCTTGAACAGCTCTAATCATTTCCTTTGCCTGTTTGACCATGGTTTCTTGTCCCCAATAGTCTCTATTCCTTTGTTTGTATTTTCCTGTAATTCTTTGAAGGATTTATTCATTTCCTCTTTATATTTCTCAAGTAATTGCAGAAGCATAGCTTTAAGGTCATTTTCCTGAGGATCAGCTGCTTTACAGTATCCATAGGTTTTTTTGGGGGCGGGTGGTGGTTCTGATGGAGCTGTGCTGTTCTGGTTTTTCTTGGTTGTATTTTCACTCCTCTTTTACCAATCTGCTGTAGGGATGTGGATTTTCTAAGCTGACCATCGAGAGGGCAAGTCCCCTGGCAGGCAGATCCTTGCTTTACAGGCCTAGGAGACACTGTCCTTCTGGAATGTAGATTCGCCTGAGCTCTGACAACTAGGATCTGGGATTCAGCAGGCTTCCACTGACTACCTGGTCTCCTCAGTGTGATCAGCAGCAGAGGAGAATAGTGGCTTGGAGCCCAGAATGCTGTATCTGGGTTCCAGATGCTGTTCTTGGGAATTCCCTATATGGAGAGTGCAAGGCACTCACAGTTTATCGCTCCTGGACCAGGGGATGGCTGAAAACTCCCAGTTTCTCCCCTTCTGTCTAAGAAACACCAAATTCAGTTTTGGATCCAGCAACCCATTCACTCACTGGTTTGGCCACATCTAATCCTCTGCTCCTCGAGGGGTGCCTGCATTCACCTCAAGTATGCAACTGTGCATAGTGCAGGTTGCTAGGAGGTTCTGATTCCTGAGCTAAGTCCTGAACATCTGGCTATGGGACATTGTGTGTGGGGGAGGACAGGAGGGAGGGGGCTCCTTCTGATCCTCCCCAACTCCTGGGCTTTCCTGTTCAGTCTGAGAAGCACCAAAGTAGACATTGTGGATCCAACAGCCTGTTCACTCACCGGTTTGGCTGTGCAGCTCCTCTGTTCCCTAGGGGGCCTGCACTTGGCTGACTATTTGGGAGAGAGCAGGGTGCCCCAAGCTTGTAACCCTCGAACCTGAGGGATGTCCAGTGGTGGAGATGGGTGTGTGTGTGTGCCGGTTCTGATGCTCCCCAACTCCTGAGTTGTTCCCTTCAGCCTCTGATCATCTGCTCCCTAGACACAGTACGCAATGAGTGCGGCCACCTTGGAATCTGGAGTCTGAACTTTTCAGTCTGCAGTTTGGAACATTGATCTAAAAATTGATTTTAAGTCTAAAGATGAGGGCAAAAATAAGTCAGTACTTGTTTCTCTACCTATCTTTCCATTTCCAAACTAATTAAAACAATACAGCAATATGTATATTTCTTTGAAGTCAAAGGAAAAGTTAATAGTCTATAATTACTCAATGATTTAATGTTTCTTTTTGTGAATTTCTGTGTTTACTTTCTCGACTCAAAGAGAAATATGGCTTGCTATATTCTTACTTGTACAAAATTTTGCTACTTAAATTCTCAGAAATTTGAGTAATAATATGTTGAAAACATTGCTTTTAACAGCTTAGACCACAGCGTGTTCATGAAGTATAGATTAGAGAAAAAGTACAAGTTAGCATATTCTGAATATTTTTAAACTGTGTTTCTCAGAGGTTCTTTACAAATAATGTACAAACAAATATAAATGTATTAAGCTCCCTTTTTACAACTATATTATCGCTCCATTTTGTACAGAATATGTATCAAGTTCTTAGGAGGCTGAAGCAGGATGGATAAGGGGTTCAAGACCAACGTGTGCCACAGGAGGAGACTCTGTCGTAAAGAAGGTCAAACCATTACTGACAAAAAAAATGTGCATATGCTCTGTTTCCAGAGTATTTTTTTGATTGCTAAAAGAGAACTATAAGTCTCAAAAATGAAAAACAAAGAGGTCTAAAATTTCTTTCCTATATACATTTAAAAAAACGGGTTTAGTGATTTTGTGCATAAATGTACTTTTGTTTGTTTTTCCCTGAATAAGACTGTGACATAATTCTGAAAATGAGGGGACTATGCATTAGAAAATATCTTGGCAAGTAATGCTATTTCTAATGTGTCCAGAAAACATTGTGTGTGTAACAAATTCCTATTATATGATATCAGGCATTTTAATAGAAAATTAGTTAATTTTGTAATAAAGAATTTGAGTAATACTGAAAACTGCAAAAAAGATAGTAATAAAAGTTATCTTTAGTGCCACTACTCCCAACCCATCACCATATTACATGAACATTATTTCATTGTGCTTCTATGAATATGTGGAAACGGAGATGACAAAGAACATTTAAATATACTCTTTTAAAGAAAATATGGTCATAATGAACACACTATTTTACAAACAAAACTTATTTTTATTTTAATTAACATTAGCAAGTGAAAATAAGGTGAACTAGAGGGTGAATTATGGAAACTTTCTTCTACCACAAATACTATTTTTGAAAGATTCCTTAAAAAAAAAAGGGGGCTGGAAAAGATGACTTGGTTGGTGAGTGTAATCACAGAGCTGTGAAAACAAAAAAAGACATTAGAGATAGGTGATCTCTGGGGCTTTGTGGCCAGCAGGTCTAGCTGAATCGGAGAGTGCACAGCTCAGTGTGATATCTTGTCTCAGAAAATAAGGTGGAAAGCTGACAGGACAGTGTAGTGGTTAAAAGTATTTGCCATACACGCCTGATGACCTGAGTCTATTCTCCAGGCCCACAGTGAAAGAAAAAAAAAAATCCAACATCCAATCTGTTCTCTGACTGCATATATATTCTCACTCTATCTTTTACACACACACACACACACACACACACACACACACACACACACACACACACACGTAAAAATAAAATAAGAAATAAAAAATAAAGTGGAGAGCAGTAGGGGAACATATTTGAGGCTGACCTCTGACCCAATACACATATGCACATATGTGCATAGGCAGAAGACTAATAAAAAGAATTATGCAAAATGTTACAAGTTAGGAACTCTTTTAAAAACACACCTTTAAGTGACAGTGCTTGCAACAGGACCCCAGTACTTTCATTTCTTTTGACTTGTGTAACCTTATTTTGAAGCAATCCCGTCTGTCTTGCATATTTGCTGTATGTCTATTATTTTAATATATTTGCATTTTAGCATCATCATCATAATTTCTTCACTTTCTCCATGTTAGTATTATTAGCTGTAAGTTTCTTATACTTTAAACATAGCTTTTGTCTTTATTATGTGTTTTTATCCTTAATTTATTTTCTTAAACTTATTCTCTGTTGTTTTCTGTCTCTTCTAATTTTATGTTTCTTATGAGCAGGTAATAGTAGTCTCAAGTTTACTAATACACAGATCTAGATATAATGGAAAAATATTTGGGGATGGAAACAATGGACATCAGAGATCTTTGGAAACATATTAATCTTTATAATCTGGTTTTGTCTTATCTAACCATTGAATGGCCTAACGGTAAGGACATTTCCAGAAGAGAGAAGAGGAAGGAGTCTGCCTTCAATGCTGTGTTTATATTCAAGACCACAATATCAGTTCTTATCAGAGTTTCCAGCTTGCTCTGCAAATTTCAGACTTGCAACTCCTTACAATTGTATGAGATGACAATTCTTTACTATGTGTTTACTATGTTTTGTGTGTGTGTGTGTGTGTGTGTGTGTGTGTGTGTGCTTGCTCATTTGCCTGTGCGTGATTTTATCAAGCTTTGTTTCAAAGTTCAATTGGTATACTGTCTCTTGATTCTATGGACTTTTTAATTTTTGTCCATCTTATTATAGTTGGTGACTGTTTATTTCCCATGGTTTCCCTAGTAGAAGGAAAGAGGACAGTTGCATTGCATTTGGTGCCTGTTTTAGAATATTTAGGTTCTGTTCTTATTTCTGATTTTTGAAGTTTTGTTGAGCATCCCACACCCTGGAGTCATTTGGCATCTATGGCATCTCCTCACTGAGGGGGCAGGGAAATGGGTCAGCTCCACTCCTAAGCATGTAGACCAGAGGGGCCTTTTCTTCCAGCAGAAGGGTGCAGTTTCACAGCCTCATTGTTCACACCCCAAACGTCATCTATTTCTTTTATGTAGCTTTTCCCACTTTCCTTCACTAATGTGTTTGGAGAATTAGAGCTCTCAGATTCCATGCCTCATTGTGGCAGGAAGGGGTGGGTGGAGTTCAGTGTCTCTTTGCAAAGCATTTCTCATTCTGTTCCGGCATCTCATTGTTGTGTTCTCTCTTGGTTGCTAGTTTTGAACTTCATAGTGTAGAACTGCTTAGTCTCTGTTGATTTTTTTTTTTTTTTTTTGTATTTTGGTTCATGGGATTGGATGTTGGGAGAGAAAATCCTACTCAGCAACTTTATTCCATTGTCTTAGCTCAGAATTCCCCGAAGCCTTATGTTAGCCAGAGAACATTTCCAGGCATTGTATGGAAATGCAAATTTGTAAATAGAAGATTAGGTAGGGCACATTATCTTGTGAAAAAAGTGCTTAATTACATTAGTGATGCAAATGTTTTTTGAGATTATACCTTTGTAAACAAGATGATCTTGTAATGGAGGATTTGTGGTAACTGCAATGTAAAGGAGCCTCAAAGGAAAAATTAAGAAAACTAAGTATGCAAACTGTTTATTTCCAGAGCTAGAATAGTGTGATAGGATGTGATGAATACCGAAGAGGATGTACAAAGCCACAGCACAGCGCTGCTGTAACAGTCTCATCCTTTTCTTTTAAATGTCTAGATCACTTCTTATTTCTTGTAACTGAACTGAGGAAATGTTGTCTCAGGCTGACACACTTCCGAGTATTTTAAATCTCAAGCAATCAAAAACACACTTGGTAGAGAACTAATTTCACACCTCAGGCATTAAAAGCCAGAGTTTGTATTCATTGTTTATTTTACATAATGTAAAACAGCACGAAGCATGATAGATTACACAATGGATGGATGGGGATTCTAGAATAGGGAATCATTTTGCATTTACACCTGGTAGATGACATTTTATATATGGAAACTGTCCTGCCATATCAAATACAATGAATGTTTTTCAATAAATTGAATTCTTGTCAAGGTATATTAAATCATGAAAGATCTATATTGTTTGATTATATTTTCTATATTATAAACATGATTTTATGAGTTATTTTGATATTAATGCTGATACATAATACTCCAGGTTATGTTCTAAAGGTGGCATATGCAAAAGCTAGAAATAACCATAAAATATAAACTAATAAAATTAATGTTTACTAGTAAAGGGTTGGCACTATTAACATCAGGCCTTTGGCAATGTAATAATTCATTTCTTGTGAAGTTTTAAAGAGTATGTTAGTAACTGATGGTTTGATTTCTGGTGCCATATGTACATAATATATTATATACATATATATAATATATATTATATACACATATATACATAATATATATGTATACACATATATGTATATATTTGTGGCTGTAATATATTGTGTAAATTTGTCCAAAGATTTACTTTGTGTGATGAAAAGAACAAATTATCCCATTTGCAGTTATCAACTGCCAGTAACTCCTCCGTCTATGCAGGACTTTTGCTCGGCTTGATCTTGCACAGGCTTTGTATATTTAGTCACAGCTGTTTTGAGTTCCTGTCAGCAACATCCTTGCCGTGACATGAAAGCACTGTCTCACAGCAGCCCTCTACCTCTGGCTTTTACAACCTTTCTTCTCCCTTTTTGGTGATGATCACTAAGACTTTGTGAACTGGGTATGATGTGAATGTCTCATTTAGGGATGGACACTCCAAAGTCTCTTATTCTCTGAACAGTAACCAGTTCTGAATCCGTCTCTGTATTAATCACTGTGTACAGCAGAAAGAAGGTGCTCTAGTAAAGCTTGAGCGTTGCACTATTATATAGGGATAAAGATAACTGTTCAGGATGGGGATTTATTATTTTGTCCATTTAACTAAGGAGTAAGTAAGCTCTCCTTGAGGCCTACAACCTTGTCACCCTTAACACTACCAGCCATAAGTTCTTTCTTGTAGAGTGAGCTTTAAATCCAACCAGAAAGTAATTGGTTACTCCTATAGCATTCTTGTCATAGGTATAGCCTACCAGGTCAATTGTTACTGTGGCTCATAGAATTCACAGCTGGGTAATACTGTTGATGATATTTCTTATCCTGAAGCAATCATAAAGCCTTCTGGAGCCATTAAACTAGCCAGTGCTTTGCTCAGATGTTATTGGCTATCGAGCAAATAAACCAACACTGTAGGTTCTTTCCCTATGACTTGTCAGTGGAGTCCCATAGGGTAAGTCTCTATACTAAAATACAATATGCTTGAGTTCTAGGACACAAATAAATCAAATGGGCACTGAACTGGAAGCTTTATTCCTTCTACTTTCTTAAGGTCAGCAGTAAGTATGTATGTTTTTTAAATGTCATTATGCTGTCATAAAAATTTGGATGTTGGATTTTTCAGCCTGTCTTAGAGTTTCTATGGCTGTAACAAAACACCATGATTAAAAGTCAAGGGGAGGAAAGGGTTTATTCTGGTTACACTTCTTCATCACTGTCACCTCCAAACAAAGTCAGGACAGGAACTCAAGCAGGAACCTGGAGGCAGGAGACAGTGCAGAGGCCATGGAGGGTGCTGCTTACTCCATATGACTGCTTACTCCATGCTTAGCATGCCTTCTTATAGAACTAAGGACTAGCAGCCCAGGCAACACCCACCGTGGGCTGGGCCCTCCCCCATTGATCACACTAACTGAGAAAATGCCTTACAGCTGGATCTCATGAAGATTTTCTCAACTGAGTCTCCTTCCTCTCTGATGACTTTAACTTATGGCAGGTTGGCACACAAAACCAGTGCGTTAATAGTCTATTGAAGTTGTTCTTGTTATTCTCTCCTTGGTTAGAAAGGAATTCTAGTTGGCTTTTGAGACTTTTGTAGCTGTTTTGAGTGATCCTTGTTGAATTTTGCATTTTGGGCTTGACAAAGAGTTCCAGGATCATATCAATTTTCTGTGTTCCTTGATGCCTCTATTTCTCAAAGAGCTCTTGCTTTTTATTTTTTTAAAGTATTGAGAAAGCATTAGCTATCTATTAGACATACTTTCCTCTCCAATGAAGGAAACTAAGTCATGTGTTTTAAAAATAAAAAGTATATAATTTATAATAATTTTAATTCAAATTCAAACTATACTTGACCCTTTTATCTTATATTTGGCTTTCCTTTTATTCCTGGAAGAATTCTGGTTGTTACAAATACACCTATGGCTAATTCTTCTCCTTTCTTTCACAATTTCACATTTAGAGTACCAACAGAAGCAATGGTTTTTGAGGTGGATCAACAGTTAAAGGGACTTACATGATTATCTGAGGTCCTGAGTCTTATCCTTAGGACCAATATAGTAAAATGGAAAGAAGGAACTGACTCATACCTGCTTGTAAACTGTGGGCACACATGCACATACAAAAGTACAGCATGCAATAAAAACTTAAAACAATAAGAAAATATAGTTTGACACCTTATAATCTTCAAGTGCTGAACTGTGTGAAACATCCAATCCAGTACAGTCAGACAGATGTGCACCGCCATCCTAACTGTGTACCACCATCCTAGCTGAGAGCCACAGTACACCCCTCATTTTTATCTTATTGCAAATTCATACTTCTTCATATCAAGTAGATTAATGAAAACTTGTGGGAAAAGTGTATTTCTGTCTCCCTTGCCCATCAGGAAATCTGACATTTGAACATTCCTTGGCACACACCACTGCTCTAAGTCTTGCATGATGGCAGGGTTTTGCAGGATTACTTCTTAAGTCTGGGGAGCCCTTTCCTTGTCCGTTTGCATGGAGTAAGCCTTTAGTCTTTATTAGCCCTCAATACCAAAACTTATAGCTGCTGCCTTTTTAGGGCCTTTAATGATGAGTTCATGCTTCTAGAAACTTCCTCATTTCTTTGTTTCTGAATGTAGGGTCAATAGTAGCAAAATCAAGTTAAACCTAGGAGTGATATCTGTACCTGTGGAAATCCCAGTCACTTCTTCACATCAGAATTCTGTAAAGTCCTACCTTCGTAAGTCTCCTTGATTGTCAGAATAAAGTGATGTTTCATCCTTTTTACATAATTCATTCTTTTACTCAGCAAATATTGACTATTTTTGGTGAGCAAAATTGGTCTTGGGCTTTGTCATTAAACTTACATTCTCGTGGTGAGACAAGTGTTAATAATCAGATAACGTGCTGTGATAAGAGCTATGGGTAAAACCATAGAGAGTTGTCGCTTGCCTATTTATGGCAAGGAGGTAAGCTGTGTATCTAGTATCATAGACAAACCTTTATTGAAGCTATGGTGCTTGGACAGAAAATTGAAAGGTGAGTAGAAACTGATGATACAAAATGAAGGAAAAGAAATTGGAAATGATGACAGAGTGTTTGAGATGTGTTCGTGTTTGAGATGCAAGCACTGAGC
Source organism: Acomys minous (assembly GCF_964271855.1). NCBI lineage: Eukaryota > Metazoa > Chordata > Mammalia > Rodentia > Muridae > Acomys > Acomys minous. The sequence goes on from NC_140487.1 coordinate 15,529,804, forward strand.
ATAAAAATGGCAAGAGATGAGAGAGGAACAATGCACATGGGCAGAGCATGTAAAGATCTGAAGAGCTTATTGAAAATACCGAATAGCTAAATGATAATATCTGATTTTTTTTATTTTTTTATTTTTTTATTTTTTATTTATTTATTTTTTCCATTTTTTCTCCTTTATTAATTTATTCTTGTTACATCTCAATGGTTATCCCATCCCTTGTATCCTTCCATTCTTCCCTCCCTCCCATTATGATATTTTTTTTAAAAAAAGACTACTTTGTTAACAGTGGTTTGAAAAGAATTTAGATATATGTCCTGAATGTTACTCTTTCAATGGTGTACTGAGAGATTCTGGAAGAGTAACCAGGGAAAATGATAATGATCCTAGAGAGAAGGCAGTGATGACTAAGACATTTGAGATTTGAAATACAAGATATTGAGAGTACTTAGGAATATATTGAGTATTAGAAGAAAGGAAGGGGGTGGTTTCAAGATTATTTTATTAGTTTTTGTTCTAAACAAATAGGAAGAGTGGTGCTAATCACAGAGAAAACTGATGGAAGACCCACTTTCTGACATTCTTAGGCTTCATTGCCTTCCGGACCTTGCATTAGAGATATTGCTTTAGGTGTGTGTGTGTGTGTGTGTGTGTGTGTGTGTGTGTGTGTGTGTGTGTATGTATCACTATGCTTTCATATAGCATTGTTAATTATTGTGAACTCATGTAGTTAGGAAACACAGGTGGCACAAAGTTCTTTTTCAGGAATCAAATGCCTATTTAAAAGGCATTGGGGATCTCCTAGGCCGAACTTACAGGCTGGATGACTATGCAGGCGAAGTTTTAAGGACAAAAAACTCCAAACCTTGAACTGGTCTGATGAGGAAACCTTGGCAGAACAGTGTATATTAGGTTTGTCTCACTGCCTCCTTAGCACCAATACCCAACTTTACCTCCATCATTTCTGTTTTTTCCTGACATTGCAACCACTGTTGGGTCTGCAGATAGTGTGAGTGAGAGTCAGGTGTGCTGTATTGACTGGCAGAACTTACGGGTTCCTCTAGCTCCCAGAATGGTTGGATATCAATGTTGAACATTCTCATCTTCACAAAGGGAAGAACAGATTGCCTTTTCACCAGGATAAAAACCTCTGTGCCCCTTCCCCATTGCATAAAGGGAAAGGTCAGCGACTTAGTGGCAACACAGGTGACAGACTGTTACTCATACATTGCATAAATGCCTTATTCATCACTGTGTACTTAGCACCTAATAAAGTCAGGACATAGAAAGACATAATTTTCAGTTGAAATTTTAAATTAAAATAAGAATTGGAGGGATTCAGATAAAAAACTTTGTTTTGATTATATATAGTCTATTATTGCATTATTACATATTTTAAATATGATTTTATAAAGCAAACCTCATTGTGAAATTTGCTAATTACCATGATGATGTTCTTCAGAAAATTACATACCCTTTTCTTCCAAAACATCATTTTACATCTTATTGAGATGTAGGACACAGTTCAGTGACGGAAATGCTTTATTTTATTTAAAAAGCATGTTTTCCCCACTTCTGCTCTCCTACCTGTGCTGTCTAATGCTAAACAAATAAATAATATTTGACATTTCCTCTTGTTCTACGATGTTCTTTGTCCTAGGACTTATTTCACATTCCATCGGTCCCATTCCCACTGATGGAGCGCGACCATTCAGCATTCCACTGCCTTCTCCTTTTAATGTTTTAGACCTTTCCAGCTATGTTTTTCCTTCACAATTTTGAAAAACAAAACATGGAAAAACTTCTGCATTGTTTTCATAAGCTTAAAACAATCTGACTATTTAATGATGGTGATAATATCAGTGAGAAATAATTTATTATGAAGTTGAGAGGAGCCATCTTATCAGATTATTTCTCCCTTAGACATACAAATTAGACAATCTGATTTTTTTTCCATTTCAGTTCCTAAGTTTTGCCATGAGATATGGTTTTGCTTTGCTTTAATTTTTCTGTTATTTTTTCAGTTTTCCTTGACACTAATAATATTCTCTCTGTCTCTCCATTCCTCTGTTCATCTCTCGCTGTCCCTCCCTCACTGTCTTTTCCTCCTTTCTTTCTCCAGGGCTGGGTAAGGGTGTGCTATAGACTTGAATCTAGGGCTTCAGGAATAATATATCCACCAGCGTACTTTACCCCCAGCCAGTATTTACTAACAATAATAGAAATTACTGTTACAAGATGCATACAACATTGTAATGCTCACTAATTGTCCATCTAATCCAAACTCCCGTGGTAGCTCTTATTGTCTTATCATGCAGGGAACTATTTGTGTTAGTTAACTCCTTCATTCTACTGAGATAGGATCTTCCTAGCAGCCCTAGATGCCTAGGAACTTGGTATTTAGATCAGGTTGGTCTTGAATGTTCAGAGATCTACCTGCCTCTGCTTCAGTACTGGGGGTAAAAGGCTGCACTATTACACCAAAACAAACAAACAAACAAACAAACAAACAGAAGTCTGGCCCTTCCTTTTGTAGTTTCAGTTACCATTGGCCCAAAGCGTAATGAGGAAGCTTCAGAAAGTAGAAGTGAAACAGTAGCCATCACACTGGATGCTGGCACAGCTGGATGTAATGGTAGACAGAGTCAGAGGTGCCGTTAGCTTCCAGGTGGTTTTTGTTCCCTATCTAGTCTTCAAAACTAACAACTCAAATAAATGACAGGATGTTCAGGCTCACCTGACCATCTACACACACTTAGACAAATGGTGTCTTTGCTTTCCATCTAGATCCACGAGCCTTCCTTCTATACTCTTGTCTGGTCCAGGGCTCTGCACATGCTAGGTGATCACTTTACCACCGAGCATCACCCCTCTAGCGTCTCTCTGTGTACATCTTATTAGGGTTATTGGCAACCAACCCATCTGAATCTTTAACTATTTCTGACCATTACAAGATATGCAATTTGCATTGTGTTTTTAAAGATAATAACTTGTGGGATGAGTTTTTTTTTTTTAAATAATGCACTTGTAATGGAAAGCAAAAATATTTATTGTCTACCTTTGAGTGGGGGAAATTAGAATTTTGCCAGATTAAAGATTTTATTTATTAGGTGTATTGAAAGGTTAAGCTGTTGGCAAAGGAACAGCTACTTGGCATGTTGGCTGTGTGCCATTGAAGCAGTTTTAAAACTTAGGGCTGAGGATGAGCTTGGTAGAGTGTTTGTCCATCACGTGTAAAGACTTGGGTTCCATCCCCAGCACAGCATAGTATGTGTGTGGCCCACACCTGCAATCCAGCACCCAGGAGCTGGAGGCAGGAGCATTAGATGTTCAAGGTCCTTTTCAGTTATATATCGATGGCAGCCTGGAGCTCTTAAATCCCTGTAGCTCTGCTGTCCATCAGAGTTTCTGAGATCAGAAACCAAGGCAGAGGGAGGAGACATAAGTTACACGCAATACAGAGAGAATAAACAGTAGCAGGTCTTTGACGAAGGCTGTAGATAGAAGCACACACACTGGGAAGAGTTCTAGTACTGCCTTCTCTGCCCAGGATAGTGTGGTGAGACAAAGTGACTCTGCAGTTACAGGTTGGAGGGCAAACAACAGCCCCATGACTTACTGTCTGAGCTCGAGCAGGACATTCAATCTCAGTTAAATATGTTTTATTAATTTTAAAAGTAAGGCACCAGTTAGCCATACTCTAGGACAGTCAGTAATACTTTGCAAAGAACCTAATGGTTAGCAGTCTGTCTTTTAATGCAAAAATTTTACACATTGCATTTAGTAATAGAAAACTTTTAAAAAGAACATTTGGATGCACCAAATACCATTTATATACAGAGTAAATAATGTTTGATTTAGAAATATAAAATTTAAAAATTTGGATAATCAAATTAAAAAACATGTATAAGTGGTAATGTGAAATACTGATATTTATAAGTAAAATATCAGACACGTTTTCAAAACTGAAGACAGTTATTGAATCAGTTTGGTAAATATTTTTCATGGAATCTGTGTCATCATTAAAATGTATGTGGGGAGCTTATATATATCACATGGAAATATTTAAATATTAGTGAGAAAGTAAGATAAAACATTAAAAATTGTAGGCTATTCTTTAAAATATCAATGTTCTTCAACCACATCAGGGACTTGAGAAGGAATAAAACTCAATTACCTGAGAAAACCCAAAGTGCAGATAGTTTAGTCGTACAATAAGCTAAGTTGTTTCGGAAGACCAGATAGTTTAGTTTTATAATTAAGCTTAGTTGTTTAGAGGTCAACATGTTTTTAGGTCTAGATAGATGTTTTGAGTTAATTGAGATGAGATATGATAAATATTGATTTACATTCAGCATTTTAGACCCACCAAGATAGGAAAGATGTTTTCTTCAAGATTGCCAAATACAAGTAGCCAAACCACTATGAATGTAACATTTATATAAATCCCGATTGTTTTGTAGTTCTTCTTGATGTGTGTAGTTTATTTTATTTATGTGTAATAATATAAATGTATTATAAAATGAAATGTAAATGCATATGTATATGTAAAAAGAAACATAATAAGAAGTGAAATATCAATGTTATTGGTATTTATTTCCACTCTATAATCAAAGGCCCTTGTTCTTTCCTTTCCCCATTAATGTCACTTATATCCTTCCATTCCCTTCCTTAGCACCACCCCACATTGTGCCTTTTTACTTTCCTAGTTTCTATGGTCACTGCATTATATATATACACACACACACACACACACACACACACACACACACATACATGCCTAAAGATTTGGAGTTAGGAGTCACAGCTGAGAGAGAAAATGTGGCATTTGTCTTTCTAGGTCTGTGCTGTGATACACTGCGAAGAGTCCTCTAATTGGTCATCCAATACCAAATGCTCATCCCTGAAATGTACATGCAAACTGAATGGGCTCAGCAAGGTACATTTATATATTTATACACTTATATGTTAACAATAACAATTAAAGCAGAGAAGGCCAGGGATTTGAGGAGTGAGGGGATTGTTGGTTGTAGGAGGAGCTGGGAAGAGGGAGGGAAATAGAGGGAAATGATGTAATTATATTTTAATTAAAAACCCATGCTAGTGAAACAAGTGATCTTATTGTTTTATTTCTATGTGTTGTTTAAATTTTCATTTACTCTTAAGATACAATGCAAGCTTCAGTGGAGAAAATGTGAAGTGCTGTTGAGAATACTGATCTGCCGCCTATTCATGAATGTGAATACCACAATAAAATGACAGTGACGTGAATAAATCACATTTTATTTCAATGGGAAAACTCAAGAGGTATATAAGCAAAACATCTCTTCAACAATTGTTGTCACAGATTCTCCTCCTTTTTTTCCCTTCCCCACAATTACCCTTAGGTGTAAAGGTGTTGGCACCCACACGGCATTTCATTTCCTTCAGAAGACTGCATGCAATATTTATATATTATATATCATTACTTTGAAATCAGTTTATGATGAAGGGAGGCAGAGCTCGTCTACGGGGCCACTTCTTTCTGTTTTAAGAGGTGTCCTTTCACTTGAATGTAGTAATGGCCATAGCGCTTTAGCAAATAGCTATAAAACATGAAAACGTCCTCCTTTCTGGTATTAATCCATCAGGAAGCTTTCAGGGATTCTTCTTGTCTAAAATATTCATAGGCAGCAAAATGTCCTGAATGCCCTACAGAATTTGTGCAGAGCCAGGCAGATGATTGATAGCGAAGTTCTGTTCTGAGTCACTCACAGTATGTAATTCTATTTGTCTTGCCAAATACAGGCGAGCAGGCAACTCATAAAAGGTAAAGGTAGCAGACATCGTATTTTCTTGCATTTAAAAAAGAACTTGGTGTCTCCACCTCACTGAACTCCACTGAACATAGCAGAATTTTATTAAATAAAATAAAAGGAAAAGGAGCTGCTCTCTGTAAAGTGGAACTATGTTTTATTAGGCAGATGCCATTTATGATAACGTGCATCTCTCCTTGGCACATGTGTGTGTGAGCATCTCCTAAGCAAATGGCATACAAATGTTTTCTAATTAGAGAGAGCCTAGCCAGAGTACTTAAGATAGGAGAGACATACAGTCAATATTCAAAATATACCTTAATTACAAAAAGCCCACTTTTATCTTCCACCTCTTTGACATTAATATCTTAAAGACATTATTTCGTTTTCCATTAAGGCGAGGTTAAAAATGACATACTATCAGGTTTATATCAAAGTTAGGTAATGTGATAGATGGACAGTCTGTGATACTGCAGCTGCTAGCTGGATTTAGTACTTTGAACTCCCTTATTTCCCGAGGGCATGATTCTGTCATTTGCACTTGTGTACAAGTCCCTGAGTTCTGGCTGAGTCAGGACCTTGGAATTGAGTCTGGAGGATTTGCTTTTTGTTTCAATATATGAAATATACTTCAGTATATAAAATGAAAATTTGCATGGCAAAGATTATGCTGCTGTATGTCTGAGTGAATTTCAGCAGATGGGTTGATAGAATAATTACAGCAGTTATAGTTACCTTTATGTAGTGAAAGCAACCTAGAAATGCATAAATATAGCACCTCTGTGAAGAAATGGATGCGATTGCTCTGTTGGAGCAGTTGAAGCCTGTGACCAACAAGGAGACAGTTGAATGAATAGTTAGTTGATTGTGTATGTTAACTTGGTAAGCTATGGTCAGTTGAGGAGCAGAAAGCAAAGTTCAATATTCCCTCTCCTTCTCTTAGAAGTATTGGGGATGGAACTCAGGGCCTTAAATGTACTAGGTTATCACTTTACTATGGAACTACATATCCTACCTTTTTATTACTTTGTTCTGAGATGGGACTTTTATTTATATATTTGTATCTTTTATTTTTATTTTATTTTATTTTTAATTTAATTAATTGACTTTTCTAAGTTGCCCAGACTGGCCTTGACCTCTGGAGCCCAGACAAGTGATGTTTTTGTTTCAGCATTCTGGGTTACTCGGTCTATAGGTGGAAACATCACATTTAGCTATTATTCCATTTGTAATCACTTACATTGATCTGCACACAGGAAACCAATAAATGCCACATTACAGTAAACCCCAGGAAAATCTATGACTGTAGGTAACAGTCATTGGGGAGACATTCCTAAATTTTAAAAATTCAGTGTTACTTTGAGCAGTTAGCTGTATGTTTTTCAATGGGCTATGTTCCTACATTAATTTGATGGCTTATCATATTCCCTAAATGTCTTTATTTAATTAATAAAAATAGTGTCACTTTACAATCTGTGAGACAGCCAATAACTTTCCCCAGAAATTTGCCTTCTTGGCAAAAGAAAACTTGCTGACTCAGGTAAACAAAGATGTATATACATGTCCAACATACCAGCAAACATAATCCTGTTGATTGTAATTTGTTGAGAAATAAAATACCCATTACATTAAAGTGCTGAAAACTTGTTTATCAGGTGGCAGAGAAACAAAATGGAATTTGTGGGGTCCTGGCTTCTTAGTTAAGAAAATAGTCGCAGGTAGTCCAAGAAGAATGAATTGGGATGCTATAAAACATGTCCTGCTTTCTAGACTTTAAATTATTTAGAAGCTATGCTATTATACCAAACTCAAGACTTTTAGAATGTATTGTACAAATCTACATTTTTGTTATTTTCTAATAGAGTAGTGATTATGGCTGAAATACATGTGAAATATGTTGGGTTTTTCTAGCTGTGTTTGCATGTAGCTTTTCTTTACATCTGACCTGGTGTTCTCTATTTTTGTCATTTTCTGATTATTGAAGATGTATCCTCCACAGTTTGGTTATAAAAAAGAGCAGATACTGAATGTAATTGATGTTAGGCAGTATTTATCCTCTTGTATTTGATTTATTTAATTAGTATAATGCATTTGAAATTTATAAGAATTTTCTCTTTCTAAGACTTAATAAATATTCCACTGTGTACAACAATATCTCTATCAGTTCATAGGTTCTTGGAAACATAATTTGGTCTATATTTTGGATACTTGGTGCTTTAATGATAGAATAGAAAGGGTGTTGACAAGATCTATACGGTTGAGGACATGGTGTCATGTTGGTTGAATGTGCAGACTTTAGATGAGTGAATTCTTGATGTCTGGTGATGACTATAGTTAATAGTGATGTGTTGCCTTTTTCAAATTGTGTTCATGGTCATACAGAGCATTGTGAGTCAGTGCATGTGTGAATTAGCTTGCTTCTGGAAATCATTCCAGAGTACATGCTTACATTAGAACACTTTATAAATTTTATATACATTTTTATGTGTTAATCAAACTTTGGTAAAATTGATAAAGAAGCAGAACAGGGGATTTTTTGGTGATTCCTCATTAAGCTGAAAATGTTTGCTGGGCTCTCACTCTATGTCAGGCTCTTTTTTTTTTTTTTTGGCATAGAGGCATAGAACACAATAAGAAGTGGAAGGGAGTTCCCCAGTCCTCTTGGGTTTATGTGTTATTTAAGGAAATAGATAACAGATGTGCATTCTGGTACATAGCTTAAGGTAAACAAGAGTGAGCTACGATAGGTGGTAATGAAAAGGCTGAAGGCCCTGGACACGAGGGCAATTCCTTAGGTAAGGGATCAAGAAAAGTGTTTTGAGATCTAGTGCTGAACTGGAGCCAACTATGCATGTGGAAGGCTAGAGAGACAGTCCATTCCCAAGAAAAGCAGCAACCAAGGTCCTGAGAAGGGAAAGAATTTCCTGAGGAGGAACAGAAAACAGAGGTGCCTACTCCCAGAGAGCAAGCTGGAAGGCACTGTGAAGGAGGCTGAATCTGACGTGAAGTTAGCAGCCATGTTAAAGCATTCAGATTCAGGACCCAGCTATTCCACTCCTTGGAATATACCTGAAAGATGCTCCACCACACAACAAAGACAGTTGCTTAGCTATGTTCATAGCAGCCTTTTTCATAATAGACAGAATCTGGAAACAACCTCAATGTCCCTCAGTCGAAGAATGGATAAAGAAACTCTGGTACAATAACACGATGGAATACTACTCAGCTATTAAAAACAAGGAAATCTTGAAATTTGCAGGCAAATGGATGGAACTACAAATAATCATCCTGAGTGAGTTAACCCAGACCCAGAAAGATACACATGGTATATACTCACTTATAAGTGGATATTAGCCCAACATGGATGTCCTATGAGTTTACTCAGTGAGGGATTGGGACAGATGCTAGGACTTGCTATTGGGACTCCAGGTGAGAGTGTTATGGGAGAATGGGGAGGTAGAAGGACCCAGAGGGTCCAGGAACCCTACAAGATGACCATCAAGGCTGGTGTATCAGGACTCAGGAGGGCCTGCACAAACTGCCATACCAACCAAGGTCAATGCATACAGAAAACCTAGACCCCCTATTCAGATCTAGCCAATGGACAGCACATTCTCCACAGTTGTTTGGAGAGCAGGGATTGACTCTGACATGAACTCTAATGCTCCCAATTTGACCACTTGCCCTTGGTGGGGAGGCCTGGCAACACTCAGAGGAAGAAGAAGCAGGCTATCTGGATGAGACCTGACAGGCTGTGAGGATATGGTGCGGGAGGAGATCCCCTTCTGTCAGAGGCAGATTGGAGGGGAATAGGATGAAAGAAAGAGGGAGGGTGGGAAAAGGAAAATGCAAGCGAGGGGATAACAATCCGGATGTATTCTGAATATAAATTATTTAAACAAAGAAGTTCAGATTCTTTTCTAAGAGGAATGTGAACTCAGTGAAGGGCTCTGATCATAGTAGGATTACTACATGATTTAATTTCTCAAAAAAGCATTCCAGAATGTACAGAATATATATTTGAAGAGGTTTGGGGACATACAAATGGGTAAGAGACAAATTAGGAGAACACATTCATCCAGAAAGGGGATGCCATTCACTGAGAACAGAGAAGTGGGGAAGGAGTTACAGGGCAACAATTCTGGACATTTTTGGAGGAAGGATGAATATGTTTTTTATGGTGGACCTTGGAGTGAGGGGAATTGTGAGATAAGGTGCTGTAAAATAGCACAGCCTTGAAATATGTGCTGACTTATGTAGATTTAATTTGGCAATATGGAAGAAGATTGTCTTTAAATGTTTGACCTTCTACTCCTAAGTAGACATAAACTGATTGGATGAGCTGTTTAATCATAAAAAAAGGAAAAAACCAAGGCAGTAAATTTAGTGGTTAGAAGAACAAGTTTAGGACTGCTCTCACCATTCACTATGTGACCTTGGGAAGCAGACTTTTTCCATCTTGATTTCGTTATTTAAGAACTGGTGTGACAATTGTAACTACAGGGACTGTTGTATTGGAGCCACCAAACATTCACCAGAAATACTGCGTATACTGTGGCATCTGATAAAATTAATTTCTACGATCTTTTAAAAATATAACATACATTAAAAGTATTACCATAGGTATTTGAGAACTGAAAATGTCATTTCATGATTGGAGTTTGATGTTATTTAGAAATGACTAAGTAAATTTTCTCCTTTTCTATTCATGTTCAAAACTTTTAGTTTTTTTTTTCACATGTTTTGCAGAGATGAGAATGTCTTAAAGGCATACTGCTTGCACATAAAATCCAAGTAATAATGACATGTTTTAGCCTACAACTGTTAACTTACCATTGTGATTTTATTTATCTTTAGCCTTGAATAGAATGTTCATATATTACCAGTCCTTCCTCATAGCACACTGTTTGCCTACCAAGAGAACTACCATGGAACAGCACACACAGTTACTCCACTGACTGTTACTAGTTAAGTGAGACTTCAGCTCAGAACATGGATGTGAACACAGGAGGTTCGGGCAACTCTTTTTTATTGATGTTGCCACATTGAGCTTTTGGCAACAGAGTAGGTCATTTCTGTATGCCTCCATGGCTATCCCTCTGAGGGGTACTTTGGAACAGGAGCCATAACCACAGGAGGCAGCCTCATTAGTGCTACAGCCATCATCAATTAAAACTCATCCTTGGCAAGGATCATCACTCTTCCCTCCTGTTTGTTGTAGAGCAAGTATCTGTTTTTAAAGGACAACGATGTGGTTCCGTTTCAATGATTGATAGAGTACAAATTGAAGGAATATTTACAGTAAGTAAAAAAAGCCCTCAAATCCACTTATATTATATATAATATGTACAGCAATAAAACAGCTATTTTATTATCAGTATTATATACTCAACCTTTATAACTAGAGAAAACAGGCTGAAGTTGCTTATGTTGAGTGCTATATTCCTATTGTAGCTGACTTGTTCAACTTTTATTCCTCCTAAATCTGTATCCATTAGCTCAGAAAGTGAGTGGGGCAATTGTATTTGGTTCTTTTATAGAGAAAAGGGGGTGATGGGAGGAAGAACAATACTTACCCAGCAGAGGTTTCTACAGAAATATGCCGGTCTGCATGCCCAGCACCATCACATTTGTGTAAGAGAAGTGAATGATTTCAATTTCACTGTCCAAATTGAAGTTCTTCTTTGAATCGAGTTTAAGGCTGGGCAGCAAAGCAGAACCAGAGATGGCTTGTTCTGTGCAGTCATGAATCCAGTTGTGACATTCTTTTTCTAAACTGAAAATTGCTGGTCACTGGTACATTTACTCAGGTAAATGACATAGTTAAGGACAAAATGAGTCATCAGTTTAGTGGACAAGGTTCAAAGGAGAAAACATATGTGTATCCAGCTATATCTGTATCAGTGAATCTATATTATATATTGATATAACTACAAATGTATATAAATATACATTGAGGACAGGGGGATGAAGATAACTCTTAAGGATTAGCTGACAGCTAGGGCTTAGTTAATAGAGAATATTTGTGCTGTGGTTTTGGCTTTTGTTTTTCTGAGTGGGGTGTGTCATCTGGAGGATTCTGAGTATCTGTTTGGGAAGAGGAAGAGGAAGAGGAAGAGGAAGAGAAGCCAGGCTAAATGGGCTCATGAGTGAATCCTTTCTCATTATTGAAACATAAATTCTCTATTGTCTTCCTTGTAAATGCAATTAAAACCTCATCTCTGCACTTGATTATGTGTGGAGCTTAGGGTAAACGATATGCCAAGGCAAGACCACAGAGCGTTAGCTACATCAGTGAGGCTGTGGTTGCTAAACGGAACTGTAGCAAGAGAAGTGAGCTCAAGGAACTCACACTTCCATTGGGAACAGCAAAGACCAAACTCATCAGTGTTCTTTGTCGTTTTTGCCAATGACATAGAATAAACACCAGGAAATGATTTATTAGAAAATATTTACGTTTTTTAGAATGAATAAGAAGTGGAAGAGTGGATAATATTCTTCAGAGGGGGAACAGAAATATGTCCATATTTACTCTCAAGTGCACTACTTAAAAGATGTATACGAGTGTGTGTGTGTGTGTGTGTGTGTGTGTGTGTGTGTGTGTGTGTGCATTTGAGTGTGTATTTTGAGTTTTAAAAATATAAAATGCATAAAATATTCCATTTCTTTTTGTAGTTTAAGGATGAAATTAGCCAGCCATCACAGCAGTAACACATATCCCTCTATAATTACTCCTATCTGTTCCTTAAATCTACTTCTTGATTTCATGCTGAAGGTTTTTGTGGTGGTGAATGAGTGACACTTGGTTAATAAGAGAGAGAATAATAACTCACATGTCTCTACTTCTGTTACCAACTTTCTGTGGAAACCATGCAATGAGTAGTGGCTCATAAGTGTTCATTTTCATACTTTATTTTTTTAATAGTTTTTTTATTGATTATTTGGGAATTTCATGAAGGCCGGTCACATGTCATCAAGTCTAAAGGTCTTCCTCACAAGTGAAAATAAAGAGGAATGAAACCAAAGTTATTTTTCACTTTTCTTAATTTCTCATTCATATTCCTTTTGGCTATATTGATGAAATACATAGATTGGGACCTGGTTTATTTATTACATTGACCCTGATCAATATGGGTAGCTTTGGGACTGATTAAGCTGATGAAGAAGGTGACCAAAATGAATGGATTTTGACTAGTCAAGTCTACATCATCCACTGTTGCACAAACTTCTTTGTTTTGAGCTATCAGTTTGGCAATGAAGCAGATTATCTTAAAGGGCAAACCCCTTTTTCCTAGTAACCAAGATTTCACAGTTTTAATTATAATTATCTTTTCATAACTCAAACAAGATATTTATTTGAACTATTCATCTTCTGAAATAAGACTATAAATACCAGGCCTGATATAATTATGAGGGAAATTCAGCAAAGTTTTGGTGTACCAATAGCTCTTGAAATTTTCAGGTTTTCAGAAAGAAAATGTATAAAATAGAGTTAAGTGAGAATAATGGTCTACATAATCTGATCATCAATATTTGCTTTAAAGAGAGAAACTAGGATGCTTGTGTATGCATTAATGTACACCATCTCTATATATAACAGTTGGATGCAGTATTGGTTTGAAAGCAGTAATGTGGTAAGAAAGCTGCTTATCTGATGCCTTTCATGAAGCACAATTCACTTTGAAATTGTAGCAAACAGAAGTGAAAGTTCATTCATCCTCTGGATGCTTTCTAGTTTGAGGGTATCATCCAACAGCGTTCTATTCTGATAACTGTTCTTTGATGGTTTTTCTTCTTCTACAAATTGTTTGTTACCATTTGTTAGGATTTGTAATAAGAATTTAGAGATACATTTTCACCTTCTGCCCAGGGAGTACAGTTATCTTTTAGCAATTCTTTTGTTGGGTACAGCAGAAGGAAACTTGCCACATTTATCTTTCTGAGGTATTTCTTTTTACAAAGAAGTCGGCTAGCATTTTGTAGCTGAAAAGAATCTAATAGAAGGAACACATTTATAGTAGAATTTCTTCCTCTCTCTCTCTAAGAAAAGGAATCCCACATTCTGATAGTGTATGACTCTCTCAGGAATCATGACACAATATCAATTTGTATAGACATATGGGTGTTCTGTTTTTTTTTTTTTGTTAAGTCTGCATTTATGCAGTTCTTTGAAAGCAGGGAAGGATTTCTATCAGGAGTTGTAGTGAATCTGATATTTACAGAATGCTAGGAGCTTTACAGTGAAATTGAAATTAGCTTTCTCACAAAATATCTAAGTATAGAATAGATAGGCCCTATATTGCAAATTGAAGGAGAAACAGAGCATCTGGAAAAAAAACCCTGATACTTGATTTTCATCCTGCTGGGATATTTAGCACAAGCTCGGATGAAGCAAAGAGGTAGTAGGAAGCATTTGATCAGGGCCCAATGGGCCCTGTGTCTAAGGGGATGGGGACAACTGCAGTGTCTGTGGAGTTTAGATGAACAGGATTGCTCTTAGTTTCCTTGGGCTTTTGCCACACTGTTGATTATTAACTTCCTTGAGAGGCAAAGGCCCTAAGTGCAAAGTTAACTGATGAAATCCTCCTTTACCATTATAAATTGTCCATCTTTATCTTTGGTAACATTTTTAAAGTCTGTTTTATCTGATAATACAGTGGTACTCTAATCTCATAATGTTTTCTATTTGCATGTATATCTTTTCCCGTCTGTTTACTCTCAACCTAATGTCTTTAAGTACAGCGTATCTTGTGAATCTTCCTTTTGTACCCACCCTGACAATCTCTTTCCCTTAATAAGAGTATCTAGGTCACTAAGTACCACCAACTTTTATTTGATTGAATGGAACACTACGGTTTTATTATTTGTTTTTAGCTATATCTTTATGTTTTTGTTTTAAGGATCCCTCTTACTGTCTAGTTAAAATTATGCAACACATGTAAAAGTATATTATTAAAATACACCAATAGAAAGGTTTCTCTTTTAAATAGTTAGGCCTTCAATATAACACAATTATTTAGACTTTAGTGATATGATCTTATCAAAGAATTTAGTAAAAGACTTTGCTATCTAAATATTCTAGACACAATAGCAACTGCATTCAAGCAGTTAACACAAGAAGCTCACAACTCTCTTGGACAGTGACTCGGATTCTCATTTCATTGCGACTCTTTATAGCTCCTACCCTAGATTATGTTTGACACTTGCCTCATTTGTTAGAATCCACTGGTTAATTTTTTCCCTGTGGTTTGAAAGATGGCTCTGGTTAAGAGTATTTGTTCCTCCTGCAGGGAATGAGCTTAGTTTTCAACACCTACATCAGGTAGCTTACAACCACCTCTGACTATTCCCAAGAGTTCTTACCTGGCCTCCAAAGGCATCTCCTCACCACCAATACATATTACATATAGACACACAGATACATAGACACACACAGACACACAGACACACACAGACACACAGACACAGACACACACAGACACAGACACCCACAGACACACACACACACACACACACACACACACACACACACACACAACATACCCCACAAATAAAAAGAAAATAAATCTTTTAAAAAATCTATCTTTTCAAGTTTTAAGAAATTTGTTTTTTAAAGTGCCAGGTACTTAGCTGGGCACGGTGTTACATGCCTGTAATCCCAGCACTCAGGGAGGCAGAGACAGGAGGATTTCTGTGAAATCGAGGGCAGCCTGGTCTACAAAGTATGACCAGGGCAACCAAGGCTACACAGAGAAACCCTGTCTCAAAAAGCTCCCCTTCTCCCCCAAAAAGTGCCAGGTGTGGATGCTTCTTTATGAGCTGTAAGTCGGGGAGGCACAAAAGGCTCATGAAATAATAATATACATTTCTGCTATTGCTCTTGGTTGCCTCCAGCATTAGACGATAATACCCTATTGCTGAAAGCACTGTACAGCTTGAAGGTAAGATACATAGAAATGAAACTGGAATGCACCTGGAAGCTTCCTCTCTGTTAGAAGGTGCTCAGCAGGCTGCTGGGAAAGAGAAGATATCAAATATCTTACTTACCTGTGGATGTCATGAATTATAATTCTAACCTTCCAGGCAAGATAACATGTGCTTGCGCAGTAGTAGCATGGCTCTTTTGAAATAACCAACTGTTTTCTGATTGTATTTGAGGCCTACTCCATAGGAGGGAATCCGTGTGTGGTACTGAAAATCTGGTTAAAACTCCAGCCTGGAGAGGTCATAGGCCTTACAGTAGAGGTTCTCAACCTGTGAATTGCCTCTCCTTTGGGGGTCAAATGACCCTTTCATAGAAGTCACCTGAGACCATCAATAAACATAGATATCTGCATTACGATTAATTACAGTGAAATTACAGTTAAGAAGTAGCAATGGAAATATTTTTTTTTTTTTTTTTGGTGAGCATCACTGTAACGTGAGGATCTGTATTAAAGGGTCACAGCATTAGGAAGGTGGAGAACCACTGCCTTAGGGAGACTTTACTAGTGTTGATCAGTTAAGTTGATATGGAATGGTATGAGACTGTCTTCTAAATATTTTATATACATAGACAAATACTACTCTCAGCTTTAATCAGAGGAGCTTTTCTTTACAACGAATGGTGGCTGACTCAGAGCCTCACGGCTTCTCAAGGTACTGAGAATAAATGATGGTTGACTGATTGTCTCTAAACAGTACATCTCTATGATCCACTCCACAGCATAGGGGACATTTTGAAAGAGGGTGTTGAGGTTGGGGGAAGGGAAATAAGAGTCAGAAGACAGGGGGAAAAGTTGAGAATGCTCTTCTCTGGGCATGACATAGCTAATGTTGTCACGCTCTAACATCAGCCTAATTTGCCTGTCTTGAGCCTACATCAGACTGAGCCTGTCAATGGCCAATCACTGATCAGAAAGGACTCTCCCTGATCTCTGCTGGGCTAATGGCTATGGATGGCTTTGGGGGCAAAGTCAGTCATTGTTTTAAATTGTGAACCACAGGTGAATCTGTAAGTCTCCCTTTAATTCTTAAAACTAATTCAGCTATACATACATCAATTACCTTTAAAGTCAGCTTTTAGCTATCTTCTTTCTTGTCCGATAAGCACTGTTTAACTTGATCATTCCCACCTCTTAGATCACTTTACTTACCTGACTTCCAAGACATTAGTTTCTTTGTTACCCTCCTTAATGATCCCTTTTGCTAACACCTCATTTTCACAAAACCAAAACTTGGTTCCATTTTTAAGGCTTAACTTAAAGGTTTTTTTTTTTCTTCAGCTTTACCTATTCCTAAGGGATTTCATCCATGTGTCTAATTTTTAACTTCAAACTCCAAATCGTTAACTGCTAAGTGTTTATCTCCACCTATGACTTCTGCCTAGTTCTATGCTTGTGTTTTTAGTTGATATGTGTTAGGCATCTCAAGCTCAATCTGACTAAAAGGCGCTCTTCACACACCTTTTTCTGAACCCCTATCACAAACCCAGTCTCCCAATGATCTCCATCTTAGAAAGCGACGATTTTTGTTTGAGCATGCTTCCCATTGTCACAGATGCTAGTTCTAATCTATTTGAAAACCACATTCCTGCCACAGCAGCCATCTATTCTGAATCATTGTCCTTTCACATGTAAGAGTTATTTGACAAGAAATCCCAAATAGCGGACCCATAAACAATACAGAACATTCTTTTTTTGCACATCTGAAACCAGCTGATACCACTGATCCAGGCTCCTTCATCCTTACTGCCTCCTGGTGAAGAGGCCTCCCTTCAAAGATAACTCAAGTGTCAGCCCCATATTCTATGTCTTATGAAAGGTCAGAGAAGAAATGTTCCTCTTGAAAAGCTTATTTATTAAAACAATCTTAAAAGATGATCCAAAGTTGTGGACCTTGCAAAGGCATGTGGATCTGGGAGGAGTTGTGGGAAAGAGTGACTAGATTGTGTACAGTTATATTGGTGAGATTTTTATGGGTATATATATGTATGTGTGTATAGACACACATACAAATGTACTTATGCATATATATACATATGGGCATGTAACAATAAATAATGAAAAAAGAAGTCATGAATTTGAGGAAGAACAAGAAGCAAGAATATGGGAGATTTTGGAAGGAGAAAAAGGAAGGGGAAACATCATATTATAACCTAAAAAAAAAAAAACAGAAAAAATAATTTAAAATACAAGGTATGACATTCTCTAAATAATAATACAAATTTAAAAAGAAAAGAAAATTATAAAAATTCAGTTCATGTTTTAAGTTTTATCCCTAGGAATGACTTGATTTTATTGGAAGAACAATTTCTTGGGAAGGTAGGAAATGCCATCTTTGTCCTAGGTGGTCAAGTGACTAACTATTATAAGAAGATAGGACAAGTATGGGATGACAGCTAAGCAGTCTCTGTAATACACCATTAGATATTTATATATCCACATGGCAGAGCCAGCTTTTCAAAACATGAGCTCTCTGGTCCAGTCTTCCAACGTTCTGAGGCAGTCCCTGAGACTGGATATGCTACGGCTTCTAGCTGTCTATCTAATATCATGTTTCATGACTCCTTTATAGTTAGTTTTCCAGTCATCTACTTTGCCATTTCTCAGGTAGTCTGAGTACTTTGATACTTTTTTTTGCTCATTGCGTTGCTGTTTGATCTACCTGAAACACTTTTTGCTTGTATTTTCATACACTTTTTTTAAATTGGCTTAATAGTGTTGTTTCAACACCCATATTAAACCTTGAAATGTGACCTTATTTTGAAGTAAGGTCTCTGCAATCATCTTTAAGGATAGTTTCATTAAGGATAATTTTATCTTTAGTTTGGAGGAGGCTCTAATCCCGCTGGCTGGTATTCCTGTGAAGAAGAGGTGATACAGAGAGATCCAGGGAGGAAGTTTGTGAGAACAGGAAGGGAGAGCTCACAGTGGTGCTGTCAGGAGATAAAGATCACTGAGTGCTTTCTGAGACTGGAAGACTCCATGTAGCCAACAGAGTGAACACAGGCAATTTCAGGATGCTGGGTTCCACGGATGCAAGAAAAGAAACTGATGTGATTGTGGGAAGAAATAGAATGAACGCCAGGCTCTTTCTGCACTCCCATTGGATTACTGGCCAAATAACCTAAGCCCAGCTAGTTAATAAATATCCACTCCATTTATACTCATTAGTGTCTTGACCTAAGTTATTTACTCCCAACCACTTATTACACTCACACATATATGTCTGTGCTTTCAGGGAACAGAGACCAGGGTCAATTGTTTTGCTTTGCTTGTATGAAATATGACTGAAGATTTTTTTATTTAATATTTTTATATTTACATTTATATTATTACACACATATAAAATAAACTACATGCAGCAAGAAGAACCATTTAACAATCAGGAATTACATTAACGTTGCATTCATAGTATTTTGGCAGACGTACTTGTGAGGCAGGAGCTACTGAGGACTTGCTTATCCTGTCTTTGCAGAGTTCGGCTGTTGACTTTGCCTGCATCTGAGCTTGCCCATTTTTAGGCAGAATTCTGTCTGTGGTAGAAACAAGGAGATTTTGCCCAGTGGCTTTTTGCCATATTTGAAGCCATCTCCATAAGGATGGTCTTTGATGCTTATCATCTTCTTTGAGGTAGGCTGGTGTTGCAGGGAGTTAACATGTGTTATTGTCAATGAATCCTTAAAGCAATAAAAACATCTTTAAATGCCATATTCTGTAGGACTCTGAGGTTTTTGAAGACCTTATCTAACTATTTTACCATATCTGTCTATATAATCATATCTACCTGTTAAACCTAGGTTATATATTCTTGTGATAAAAATAGACTAATAATGTACATGACTGATTTGATCAACTAACAGTTAACTTGTATAATTTAATATCCTAAACAGCCTGCAGTAGCACTTTCAAAGTATTGGAGGTAAACCTTGTATTCCACTTGAGTTGTATGGGGACAGGATTCATTCCTCTCAGCATGCTAGATGCTGACATCCTGCATCCTACATGTTACAACACCAAGTGCTTCAACTGCTGTTCCTCATCAGAACAGGACAACTTTGAAGAAAGCTTCCTATCCCAGTTGGTCTGGCATTTCAAACTGTCATACACAGGATTTCTATGAAGCCTGGTATTTCTCAACATTAAAAAACTGAACCACTAATGCTATTCCTTGCTTGTTTAAGCATTTTCCCCAATTTTATTTGGGCCCCTACAAAGGTATTATTTATCCCAAATCATTGGGAAGAAACCTTAAGAGAATCATATCCCAGTTCCCTTAAGGAGGAGTTCTTGTAGGCTTTTGGTTGCTTTCTTGGGCTATAGTTGTTTATTTTCATTGAAAGTTGGTAAAAAGTTTCTATTGGTCTTATTCAGAGAGAAAACGAGGTGGGACTCAGGATGTCTCTCTTTTCCTTTATCTTTATTTCTTAGGTTTGGAGATAGGGGTTGAAAAGAAAGAAGTGAGAATGTAGAAAGAAATATGGATGATAGGGCAAAAAGTAGATTATTGAGGCTACTCCTCAACTTAAGGCCTTAATTGTTGCTCACAAGGTTATTTTTAATTCAATTGTATAGAATTTTGTATATTGATGCAAAATAAGTTTAATTTTGATACATTGGTACAGAATTCAAATTTAAGACTGAAAGATTTTTTTTTATTAGATATAGAAAAGATGTGCAAAATCAAGGGGTGACTTCAAGTTTAGATGAGAGTTGATGGCAGATTCATGTGGTATGGAGAAAGAAGGGGACAGGAGGATGAGAGCACAGGTATCAGTAGTCTAAGGTACAGCAGAATGTTTGTTGTGACAAATCCAGCTAAAAAGTCAATCAAAACCGTCCAAAGCTGGGGGTTCTCTTAATTGGTGGACTAATAAGCAAGCAAACAAAAAATGGTACCGTAGGAAGAAAGAAGGCATTGGAAGCCAAAAGAATGGGCATCTTTTAGAAGTCTTTGTTGGCTGAAAGTCCTACAAGAATAGCATGAGGCTGCTCAGAATTTCAGATGTCGTTTTCTGCCTTATTCATATTGATACCAGTGATAAGAAATAATAGCATCTAAGACAAAATTTATTAGTCTCTAGTTTTTTTTTTGTTTTTTTTTTTTTTTTTGTGAAGGTACTCCCATGTTTTGTTGAAGCACTAGGCAAAGATACACTGGTTACTAAATTTGAAATCAGGAAACTACACCGTGGCTGTCTTTGCTTGCCATTATTTTTCTGCATCAAAAGACCAATCTTTTTCTTTTCCTAGGCTTTCTGTTCTTATGAAGGAATCAAATCCAAATTCTGCAGAGTGAAATGGTTTTGGTGACCTTGGCTGAGTTTCACATGACCTAAAAGTTGCATTACAACATTACCCAAGCTTGGCACAATTGTTCAGGAGTGCCTTTTATATAAAAGGCCAAAATTAACATAGGAATGAATGAGGAAGGTAGCACATTCTCTTTTTGGTACTTAGACAGTAATCCTTCTATGTCCTTATGTTGGCAAAAAATGATGCTTACATTTTGCCCTATTTTAAAAATTAAAGCAGAAAGCTTTGTGATGGAAGAAGAAATTATATCTTAAAGTCATATTTCCTCCATATATCTTCTTACCCAGAATATAAATGAATCTCTAATGCATGGTACTGTTTTATGACAAAATGGTTTAGCACATAGTGTAAAGAAATGTAAAGTTTGGATCACATCAGAATTATTTTTAATGTTTTACTCTTGAATTGCTAATTAAAAAGCAATTTTATAAATAAAAGGGAGTGAATAATCTTCATATTCTTCTGATTTTGTTGTTGTTGCACAGTAGAAGCAGCATGCTGAGGCTGAAACAAGATGGACCTAGGTTTCAGGTAAGTGATGGTTTTGAATGCTGTGTAGCCAATTTCTACCAGCACCATTGGTCCATTTTGTTTATCTGTGAACTAAAGATAAGCACTTCTACGCTCCAGGGCTGTAAGTGTTAAATGAGGTAATGGATATGAAGTGCGGCCACTGTGATAGTATATAGCATACGCGTATTTTGGATACAACATAGAAAAGTACCTTGTAGGCTTTTTTTTTTAAAGGTAGACATTAGTATGGACTTTTCAACAACACAAGGCAAATTAATATGTGACACAGGACACACAGTTATCAGAGACCAAATATACGATAATCTTTATCTTTTGAAATTCATCTTTAGCATTATGGAGGATGGAACTCACAGGACAAGCTTCTGACTCTGCAGAACCTTTTATTGCTTAATTTGGCTCCATTATAAGCCAGCTTTGATTGCATGGGCAAACAGTAAGAACACAGGTGGTTGCACAGATATTTTCAAAGCACCATAAGGGATGGGAAAATTCCACAAACTGCCATCACTCTAGTTGCCTTAGGATTTTGGAGACATCTGTTGGTTGTGTTATTGGGAATCAAAATCTGCTCTTTTATGACAATGGGAACATTTTCTCTCAAGAAGTCACTGGAGCATTAAGGAAGGCAGTGTCCCCAAGAGACTGGTAATAGGTCATTTAATCAACTGTATTTGGAAGCTGCCTTCTTGAAGAGCTTTGCTCTGTGCTCTGGGGAGGGTATGGGGCAGATTCGTAGAAGCATAAAGAGGCAGGCTTCCTTTGCTAAGTGCTATTTTCCTGGCTTTGCAGGTGGTTCTAATTAGAGCAAAGCTAGGCTTAATTTGTTTACATCTAAATTATATAAATTACAACACAAATTTCTTTAAAAGGAAAAATATAAAAAATCAACAAATTTGTACCTAGGATCTGCCCTATATATGCCTTTGCAGAGACTGGGTTGTCTCTATCTCAACCTTTCCAGTAGTTGGCTGCTACATCTTTTTTTCTTTAAAGGTTTTCATGGATAGTCAAGTATACTAGACTTGCCATCTATGTGAAAAATCTGAAAACCTGAAGACTCGTGAGAAACGGTGTCTTAAGACAGATAAAGAAAAGAAGGGTCTAAAATGTAATTGTTGATAGTACATCACATTTCAACAATGTAGGTATTTTAGTTTCCCAGTGTGTCCATGAAACCTAAGCTTAAAAAATGAATGATTAAAAAAAAAAAGAAATAGCAGAATAATATATAAGTCACACACATCTGTAGGATGTGCCAATAAGAATAAATGTACCATTAAGAAATAGTGAGATAATAAAATAAGGCTTTAAATGTATTGTTGGATGTGAAAGACCACTGGAGATCAAGTTCAATGCTAGAAGAAGAAAAGGTAACAGAAGAAACTGTGTACATGGCCCTTCTGGCTTGGGATTGTTTACCTGGCCAGGAAAAGTGCAAGTGCTCCCTCCTCTCTCCTTGAGCAACAACTTGTTGGCTGTGGTTGGGAGAGTCCCTTGGGAAACAGGAGCTTCCAGGGCTGTGGTTAAATGGGTGCCAAGCTTACCTTGGACAGAAGCACACTAGAATAACTTTTGTTGATCCTAGTTTACCTGCACATCTTAAACATCCTGTGCTTTGTGTAAATTGGTTATTTTGTTCAACTGTCATGTTTTCTTTATAAAATATAAATAAATATGATATACTTAACACATCACATAGATCTCAGAAATCTGAAAATGTTTTCCAAATCTTTGAACAAAAAAAATCAATAAAGTTACTAGAAAGCTCACATTCTCAAAAATAAAATGTATAAAAAGCATTTCTCTCTAGGACTATCATGAGCTTTTTCTCATTTTGAATATCATGAATTTTCTACATTAAGTACCTAAGAAAAACAAACATTTTACTCACAATACATTCAATAGATCTTGGAGTTTCAGTGAGTATTGTTTTGCTTGGTTCTCATTCTTTATTTTTCAGTCTCTTTATTTTTCAGTCTTAGTTGAAGAATCCTGAGTTCTAGATTTTAAGTGGCTTTAAAATCCTGGTTTCCTCATTTGGGGACGGATTTTTTTTGAGATACTTAAATATGTTTTCTGTGTTTGTTTCCTTCATATTTAGTATAATTGTAACTTAATATAAAGGAACAGACTGTCACTGTAGATAAGTCAGGCACGGTGACATAGACATTTAATGTCATCATGCAGAGCTATATATAGGCAGATGTGTAAGTGCAAAACTGGTTTGGTCTATGGAGTGAGTTCTAGGCTAGTCAGAGCTACATAGTCATACCTTGTCGCAAAGCCAAACAAAACAAATTTAGCAAACTGGAGGAAAAAACATGGTCATCAGTCGTAATTAATGATTGCAACACATAGGAATTTCCTTGTCTTTGATTTTAGGTAGGCCATTTAATGTCTTTTAAACTTTTGTTTATTTATTTTTAATTTGGTCACTTTATATCTCAACTGTAGCCCCCTCCTTCATTGCCTCCTGCTCCCCCTCCTTCCTTCATCCCCCGCTCCCCTCCCCTAGTTCCCAGAAAGGGGCCCTCCTCCTCTGTCATCTGATCTCAGCATATCAAGTCCGATACTGGACTGTCTGTATCCTCTTCCTCTGCGACCAGGAGAGGTGATCGACTTGTGGGCACAAGAGTCTATGTCAGTCCCTACTTCCCATATTATGAGACCCACAGGGAGACTGTGCTGCCTATCTACTACATCCGAGCAGAGGGCCTAGGTCCTCACTATGCATGGCCCTTGGTTGGTACATCAATCTCTGCAGCATCCCTATCTCTGGCCAGACTTGTTGGCTCCATTGGTTTCCTTGTGGAGCTCCTGACCCCTCCAGGTCCTTCTAACCCTCAATTCTTCCATAAGACTCCTTACGTTCCACTCCAGAGTTGGCGATGAGTCTCAGCATCTGCCAGTTCGTGTCTTAATGTTAATGTCTGTGCTGGCAATATAAAGAACTTGGGAAAAGATACTGTCAGTTAAGAAATTACTTCCTTCAGATTTACCTGTGGGGCATCTTTCTTTCTTTCTTAAGATTTATTTATTATACAGCGTTCTGCCTGCACATACGGTAGCAGGCCAGAAGAGGGCACCATATCTCACTATAGACGGCTGTGAGGCACCATGTGGTTGCTGGGAATTGAACTCAGGACCTTTGGAAGACCAGGCAACGTTCTTAACCACTGGGCCATCTCTCCAGCCCTTCGGGGCATTTTCTGGATTGCTGGTTAATGCTGGGTGGTCCAGGCCACCATGGATGATGGCATTCCTGCACAGGTGGCTGAAGCTGCATAAGCAAGGAAGCTAGGCAAGCCAGGGGGGCAAACCATGTCCTCCATGTTCTCTATTTTGGTTCTTGCCTTTAGGATCTTGCCTTGAGCTCCTGCCCTGAATTCTTTTGACTGTGGACTGTGATTAGGATATAAAAGCCAAGTAAACCCTTTTCTCTCCAGTGTTGTCTTTGGTCAGTGTTTTATCACAGAAATGAAGATCTGAATTAAGACCATGTCCTTTAGTCTTTAAAAGGGGGTGGGGCGTGATGAAAGATATACCAATCCATTTTTCACCATAAAACACACACACACACACACATACACACACACACACACATACACACACACACACACACACACACACACACTAAAGTTCTGGGGGGAAAAAGCCTTTGTTTAAAATAATTTTTGTTTTTTTTTTGGCTAGGTTTGATAGGCAAGAAAGACCTACCTGACCCACCAGAATAACACTCTAAGAAATCTTGTGCCAGTTGTCGGATGATGTTATGTAATTTATGGAGCATGAAGTATCCACTAAGCACTCCGTAAATGACAGACAAGGGGCACTGACAGCCGAAATGAGAAATAGGAAATGTACCATAGCAAACAGCAAAATACTCGGAGTAATACCATCAGCTAGTTCACTTTTCTTTAGGCCATACAGTATATATACAAAAGAAACTTGCTTATTGCACCATCTACTTATATTATCCAAAGTGATTGTCTTTAAAACTTTTCTCGATATCATCTTATTTGTAGAAAAAAAAATGATCTCAGAAATAGACTGAGTGAAATCATTGCTATGTGTTTTTGAAATAAACAATTGTACTTAGGTAAAATAATAGTTATCTAAAGCAGAAGATTAAAATGCAAACTTTTTAGGGGACAGGACATTTGTGTTCCTAAATCATAAGAATTTTATTTAAAAATATCTGCATACTTTTGATGAGAATTTCAGTTTGTGGGCTGAGGTTTGTTTGACTCTTGCTCATTTCTTACCCTGTCTTTACTTCCCTTTGAAATAGACTGTCTTAACCCCAAAGATGAGCAATCCATCCTCTTCTGGAGCTATAGCAATACCTGTTTCAAAACCAGGGTATTAAAATATTCTTTTAGACTACCATGCTTATTGAAAAAAAATGTAAACAAAAGCTAGGAGGATTGCTCAGAAAAAAATGTAGTCTGTGTGTCTTCACTAGATCAGAAAAAAAAATATGAAGCTATATTTTCAAAACAGCAGAGAGCTTTCTGTGAGAGTTGGCAAAGGCATCAAGGCATTGTTTGTAGATATTATTTTTGATAGGTTTGATATACAGCATAGTTTCCTGAGCCAATGGAACATTGTCTTCTAACAAATCTCACGAGGCCAGCAGTGAGGCTGCCACGGGCCAGCTTATCAGCTCCAGCCAGAGTGCACTACTCTTGCGTGCACCTCCTAGCCTGAGAGGAAAATAAATTGTACAGTTAATAAGAAAGAATTATTGTGAGTGAGATGCAGGACATTATGAGCAGGCAGCATGTTTTACAGACGAAACGGTGATTTGCCAGAGAGGGAGTGGGTGCTTCTTATACTTGAAATAAAATTTTGACTTCAAAATTGTCATTTAAAATGCATTTGCTGGTTTCATGGTTCAAAAAGTGAACATTAACTATTTTCAATGTGTTTTGGGGATAACGCTGAAGAGGTAATTCCCATTTTTTGAGGGGAGGGTTTGCTAATGGATTTTTTTTTTTAAATCCATTTCAGATATTTAACAAAGCACCCGGGTTTGTTTGTTTATTTATTTATAAGTAAATTCAGGTACAGAGGATGCACATTTTAAAGCAGGAAGCACATGAATTTGAGCTTTGTCAGGTATGTCTGAATTGCTTATGGGAAGCTTGCAATTGTCTGACTTAAAAGTTCCGGTGCTAGTGTGTTTGCGCTTGAAGAGCATGGTTAGGTGAACTTGATAGGTTATAACTGCATGGTATCATCTTTTATAAAATGGGAGATTAGGTCTTAGTCCTTTATTTTAATGAATAATACTGTAGAAAATTTCTTATTACTTCAGAATTAAGGAGTAAAATAACCTTTATAAGACAAAAGAGCTATTATGTGAAGGGCCAAGATATTAAGATGAAAAATACATATTTTGAATTAATTTTGCTTGTTCTGTATGTAGAAACAGAAGAAACCAGGTATATAATCAGATAGTATTATTTTCTATAGACAATCAACCTAGACTTTTATCATCTTAGCCAAATAAAATATATATATTTTTTGTCTACTAAGAATCCAGTGTGATCTTCCTCATCTGTGAACATATTCTTCAACCTGTAAATTCATAGACTCATTTTTGTACTTGTGGATCTACCATCTCTCAGGCTCTTAAAGTCTTTAAAATTATTTTGGAAGATAGGGGAAAAAGGAGAAGGAGGATGGGATGGAGACAACACGAGAGAGAGAGAGAGAGAGAGAGAGAGAGAGAGAGAGAGAGAGAGAGAGAGAGAGAAGTGAATTTAAAAATCATTGTCCTGAAAGAAACACACACAATTTCTGCTGTTATTCTGCCAGCAAAAACTATTTAACAACCGGAATAGAAGGAGTCTGAGTGTGGTCGGTACAGCTTGTTCAATGCCAAGGTCTAGCTCACTGATGACTATCTACAAATCTCATTTCTTCATGGATGAAGAAAGGCTTGTCACACAGAAAATGGCCAGACGTTTGCCCACCAGTGCAGAACTACCCCAGATTTCCTGAGATGTCTAGCAGAACCTCAAGGTTATGTGGAAAGAGATTTCTTCTTCATATTAATACACAAACTTACAGGCAAGTATAAATCAACAGCGGAGTAGAGAACAGGATAGTGACGAAGAATGTAGCTCAGGCTGAAGCCTCTTAGGCATGCATCTCAGATTTTAACAGCAATAAGACATATCGGGAATTTTTAGTAAAAAGGGCAACTTTCTGGATCCAGCTATTCTCTTAGATGATTGGATAGAGTTAATCTAAAAAATAGGATTTTCTTTTTCTGCCTTTTCCTTTATGTGCTATTGTTATATACATACATATATAAAAATAAATATATAAATACAACTTTTCTGGTCAGTTCATTTGTGTTATATGTGTGTATATGATTTGTAGGCTTACCACTAATTATTAGCTCCTCATCCCTAGGAATCTTATTTCTCCTTCTTTGAACATTCCTCAGTTTCCTATGGATCTTTTTTTCTAGAGTTAGGTACTCATGGCATTTCCATGTTAGCATGTCTATTGATATTGGTCCTGTTCAGGTCTTGTTTAAGCAGACATATTGTTGCTATGTCAATGGTGAGAACACACAATCTCACTGTAGACTTCCTTGTCCTCTGGCCCTTACAATCTTTATGCCTTCTTTTCTGTAATATTCCATGAGCCTTAGATGCAGAAATTGGGCTGTAGATGTATCAGTTGGGACTAAGACCCCAAGATCAGTTGTTTATTTGCATTATGACTAATTACGGCTTTCTGTAATGGTCTCCATATGTTGCAAAGAGAAGTTTATTTCAGGATGGGTGAGTGCACCACATAAGTAACATATCCGTGCATCTGTATATTTAGAATGAAGTTAGAAATTATGAGACTTAGGAAAAAATGTCAGTATTCGCCTCTAAGATCTATGATCCCACTACCCATGTGTGATTGCTTGGGTTTCAGGACCAGACATGCTTTCTCTCTTGTTCAGTAGGACTTGCATCCAATTAGAGTGCTGTTGGCTATTATAAAGATGTGAGTACCCATAGGGATGTTGTGCCATTATGGTTCATATTGTAAATCATAGCTGTCACACTTGCGTGGGACTGTTGGTTGCTCCCTTCCTTCAGAAGCTACCATAGTACCTTTTAGCACTGTGAAAGTTCTTATAAAGAAATCACCCATTTCATGTAGATTTGCCAATTCTGTATACTACAGGCTTCTGAAGTAAGATCAAATGATCCCTTGGGTTTCCTAGGTGGCTGTTTTTCTGATTTTGTTAACTGGAATACTGTCTCTCTGTCTTTTAGTTCATTCGGCTAACGGTTTGTTTAGCTTATTGATTTTCTCAGAGCACCAGCTCTGGTTTTTGTTGATGCTTTGCATTGTTTTCTTTGTTTCGACTTGACTGATATCAGGCCTGAGTTTGATTATTTCCAGCCATATATGCCTCTTGGGTATGTCTGCTTCTTTTTTTTGTTCTAGAGCTTCTAGGTGTGATTTTAAATTGTTAGTATGAGATCTCTCCAAGTTCTTTATGAAGGTACTTAGTGCTCTGAACTTTCTTCTTAGCACTTTCATTGTATCCTATAAGTTTGGTTATGTTTTGACTTTATTTTCATTGACTTATAGAAAGTTTTTAGTTTCTTTCTTCATTTCATCCTTGAGTAGAAGTAATTGAGTAGAGAGTTGTTCCGTTTCTATCAATGTGTAAGGCTTCTGTTGTTGAAGTCCAGCTTTCATCCATGGTGGTCTGATAACGTACAAGAGGTTATTTCAATTTTCTTATATCTTTTGAAACTTGCTTTGTGACTATGAATATGCTCAATTTTGGAGATAGATCGATGAGATGCTGAGAAAAAGATATGTTCTTTTGTGTTTGAGTGAATTATTCTGTAAATATCTGTTAGGAACATTTAGTTCATAATGTCTGGTAGTTTCATTATTCCTCTGTTTAGTTTCTGTCTGGATGACCTGCCCATTGGTGAGTGTGAGGTGTTGGAATCACCTAACTGTTAATGTATGTGGTTCAATGCATGGTTTAAACTTTGATAATAATTCTTTTAACAATGTGAGTCCCCTCACACTTGGGGCATATATATTCAAAATTGACATGTCATCTTGGGGAATTTTTTTCTTTGATGAGTATGAAGTGTCTTTCCCCATGTTTTTTGATTGTGGTTGAAAGTCTATTTTGCTACATATTAGAATGGCTACCTCAGTTTTCTACTTGGGAGTAGTTCTACTTCAAGACCCAGTTTTACCACTTCTGGGCATCTACCCAAAAGATGCTTCAACGTGCCACATGGATACTTGCTCAACTCTGTTCATTGAAGCTTTATTTGTAATAGCCAGAATCTGGCAACAACTGAGATGCCCCTCAACTGGAGAAAGAATGGATAAAGAAACTGTGGTGCACTTACACAATGGAATACTGATCAGCTATTGCAAACAAGGGCATCATGAAATTTGCAGGGAAATGAATGGAACTAGAAAATACCAGCCTGAGTGAGGTAACCCTGACTCAGAAAGACACACATTGTATATACTCACTTATAAGTGGATATTAGCCATAAAGTATAAGATAACCATTCTACAATCCACAGACCAAAAGAAACTAAGTTAAAAAAAAAAAAAAGGGCCCAAATGAGGCTGTTTAAGTGTCACTCAGAAGGAGAAATAAAACAGACATCTGAAGCACATGGAGGGAGGGAACTGTGTGAGAGAGGGAATGGGGAGGGGAACAGAGGTGGGGATCAGGTGTGTCTGGAGAAAGGGGTGGAGGGCTGGGAGTGAGAACTGAAATTGGTGGGGGCTTCTCTGGGAAAGGGGGGTTCTCTAGGGAGTCTGTGGTGGTGACCCTAGTTAAGATTCCTACCAGTGCTGGGGGTGTGGAGGAGTGTGGACGGGTGCGAAGTTGGGTTTGGAGCCTGAAATGGTCACATGTTGTAGCAGAGCAGGACTTCAGTAGAATTAGGGGTACGCCGACACATACACAAACCTCCAACCCAGCCAGTCTGTGGCTGGCCCAACTTGAGCTGCATGTCATGAGAGAGAGCCCACCGCTGTCACTGCTAATAACACTCTGCTGTTCTTGCAGACAGGAAAGTAGCGTAACAATTATGTAAGTGGTTTTACCCAGGACTTGGTGGAAACAGATACAGAGACCCCACAACCACACATTAGGTGAAGCTTGGGGAATCTAATGAAAGGGGAGGGGGGTGGGGGGAAAGAATGATGGAAAGAGCCAGAGAGGTCAAGGTCACTACAGGAAAACCTACAAATTCAACTAATCTGACCTATAGGGGCTCACAGAGACTGAACCACCAACCAGAAAGCATCCATGGGACGGTTCTAGGCTCCCCCTTATGTAACAGGTACACAGCTTGAAACTCTTGTGGGGCCTCTAGCGGTAGGAGAAGGGGTTGCCTCTTACTCTGTTGCCAGCCTTTGGATCCCTTTACCCTAAAGACAGCCTTGTCTAGTCTCAATAGAAGAAGATAGGCCCAGTCCTACTTGATATGCCTAGGGGGGTTAATACCTGTGGGAGGTCTCCCTTTTTCTGAGAGGAAAGTAAGGGGGGCACAAAAGGAGGGGAAGGGAGGTGAGAGAGAGGGACTGGGGGGAGAGGAGGGAGGAAACTTCCTATTGAGATGTAAAGCAAATAAATAAGTTAATTAATAATAAAAAAGAAAAAAAAAAAGAAACTTCTTACAAATGTAAATGTGACCTTGCCTGAAGGTAAAGTATGAGCATCCATAACTTCTTTTTTGTTTTTGTTTGTTTTTGTTTTTTCAAGATAGGGTTTCTCTGTGTAGCCTTGGATGTCCTAGACTTTCTCTGTAAACCAGGCAGGCCTCTAACTCAAAGAGATCCACCTACCTTTGCCTCCCTGAGGCAATCCTGCTGGATAGGATTAAAGGCAGATGAAACCATATCTGGCGTCATCCCTAATTTGAATTTGAAATCCAAACCACTTTTAGAGCCTAGCATTTTGGAAAAAAAAGATACTTAATCTGGGGGAAACTGAGAAATAACTGCTCTAAAGGCTCTCTCTCTCTCTCTCTCTCTCTCTCTCTCTCTCTCTCTCTCTCTCATCTATCTGTCTATCTATCTATCTATCTATCTATCTATCTATCTATCTATCATCTATCCCAATTGTCATCATCTATCATCTATTATCTGCCTATATCTTTCTTCTGTGCTTAATCTATCAATTTATACATGTAAATATGTATGTACATACTAATCTATATTATACAGGGTAATGGCAGAGCTTGTGCTAAAAAAGATTCCTAGGCAAACATTTTTCAAGGCATAAAGTTTAGAGGCTGGTTTCTCGTGTTTGCATGGAACCAGGGCATATTTTAGAGACTGCCACTCAGCCACTCTGAAGTACTTTATTTTCAGGAGCCAGTCCCCTGAGGTGTAACACCTTGCTGTGAGATCAGGCTAGACACTCAAATTCCAAAAATTTAAAGGCCTTGCTACTAAAACTAAGTCTCAAAATATGACATGTAGAAGTTCATTCCTTTTCTGTCCAATCTTAGAACAGCATGGCTTTTCATAATTTGTGCAGATAATAAGGAATTCCATTTTGTTTGTTTTGAGAAGTTAATCCCCCGCCCCAGAACCTTCCTAAAAGCATTAATGCACACCATGTAATGAAATATGCTTTTATTTGAAGATAGAAAATGAAAGAAAGAAACAAACAATAATTAAATCTCCTAAATAATGTGTGCTTTGTGGTTAAATCTCTATGCAACTCCCTGAAAATTTAATAAGGGAATAAAGGCTCTTTCCATTTGTGTAATGCAGTGCCACATTTCTCTTCTCTATGAAATTGTCTCTGCCTAAACTGTGCACCACAATTCAGGTTGCTGAGTATCTAGCTTGAGAGAATTTTATGTGTCTATTTTTTAAGTCAAGTCAGTCATGTACAACCATATTATCTCACATCAAAGTAGGATATAAAACCAGGAGACTAGGTGAGGGGAAAAAGTCAGGGATGAATGTCATATTATATGATCCAATTACACACAGTCCCTGACTTCCATATGCCTGACTTATGAATGTCCTTGCATTTACAAATGGGTCCTCCAGGGAGGGTCAGCAGAATTCTCCTTTTGTTGAACCCCCTCCTTTTCTGTCTGATTCACAGATAAGCCATTTTCCAGTCTCTCGCAGATTGTGTTTACCTTGCTCTCACTGCTATCCCCATTTTCATACTGGAAAAAAGTTTAACACATGAGACACACTAAGGAGTAGAAAATAAAATGGAAAATTCAAGGAGAAAAAGAATATACACTTTACATAACTTTCTTACTGTTCTTTATTTCTCATGACCTTTCATTTGCTTTGTCACTGAAAGAATGAAATGAAAAGTGAAAGTCTTTTCAATTGCCTGCTTCTCAAGCCTGTACATCTTTCTATATTTCTTCTCTCAGTTGTGGTTCAGCCTCATGTATGATTATTTAATTTATGGAAAAAATTCCAGCAGAAGAAAAATATATAATCATTGTTCCTTTGGGAAAGACATGCTATTCGCTGCCCATTTTGAAATGTGGAAATTTATTTTTCCAAAGAACCAATGATTTTGATGATGGTAACTACTGAAACTATTTCTGATAATGGAACACATATTTGATTTTAATTATAATTTTGAGCATAAAAATAGTGCATATACTATTGTATGGAAGTTATTTTTTAAGAGCTATGGGTGAACTGAGATTAGAAAATGAATTTAACATTCTTATCCTATACTTAGCAAAGCACACAATTAATGCTTATGTCCTCTTTCCTATGGCTTTTTACCTATGGATAAAGGTGTTGCAAATACCTGGTGATTTCCAAGTAAACTATGTGTCCTATTTAGCTAATCGTCAAATTTATATTGCCTTGAGTCATCTGAGAGGAAAGCATCCACTGAAAATTGCCTAGATCAGATTGGCTTGTAGGCATATATCTGTGGCTGATTGTCTTAATTGCTCCCTGACACAGGAGGCCTAACCACTGTGGCCGCTGGGACCATCCCTAGGAAGTTTGTCCTGGATGCTGTAAGGAAGGTAGATAAACATGAGAGGTAATGAGCCAGCTGGTGAGCTGTAAACTGTGCAATTCCATAGTTCCTGCCTTCAGGTTCCTGCCGTGAGTTTCTGCCCTTATTTTCCTCGTGATGGACTCTGATCTGACCACGTAAACCAAGAAAATCCTTTTGTTTCTTGCTACTGGTGTTTTAAATCACATCCGCAAAACAAAACAAGAAACCTTTGAAATGTACCTATTGATTAAGTGCACTTGCCCACCTATTAGGCTGGCTATGCCTATTTATTAGGTCTTTCTGCACTGCAGGTTTTCACTGATGGATTTTAGTTTCTATAGAGTTCTAACTGAGCCATCAGCCAAAGACAACTATTCACAACTGTTGGGGCTACAGCACACTGTAGTGAAAAATCCTTTTATTAAGCCAGTTGAGATAAGCCAATCAGATTATTTTTCTGTGAAAATTTGAACTAATAAACTATTATTATTTAGTGGAGCTTGCTGGAGTCAAAGACATGATAAGGTGCTTGGGCTATTAAAATTCTCAAGGAAAGAAGATGATACAAGCTTATCCCTAAAAAGCAGCATGTCCATGAAGGAGACCAGGAGCTGTGGAGGATAGAACAGTTTGCTCAAGACTTTCGGATTCCTAGTTACTATGTGCAGAGATTGGACTACATTTTTCTCCTATTCTTAGGTCAAGAGGTGTGAGTCTCTCACTACCTGGGTTGTTCTTTCCCTTAATTCTGGGGTTATTCTTTTAAAAAATATTTTGTTCTTTGAGAATTTCATATGATGTATTTAATGACAATCACCTTCCATCCCTTCCCCTAACTCACTCCAGACCCGCACTCACCTCCCACCATTCTCCCATTTCAACACGCAAGCTCTGTTCTTTGAGTCAGTCAGCACGTGTTCTGTGATCTGTCCCATTCTCAGCGTACTGTTTCTTTAAGTATCTTGATGAAATCCATTTTACCCATATATAAATTGGGTAGTTTTCTGGTCCTGGGGCTATGTGTTAGTTGGTGAATGCTCATAAACAAGAGAACCTGAGTTGGTATCCTCAGCATGCACAAACCAGCCAGTACGTACAAGCCAGTGTCAGGAGGTGGGAAGGGCAGAGACTGCAGGAATTCTGAGGTTTGCTGGACAGCCAGTCTAGCTGTATGATTGAGATCCTGGTTTGGTGAGAGACTTTATCTCAAAAAGTCAGGTGGAGGTCAACTGATGGACACACCTGACATCAACTTCTGATTTGACACTCATTTACCTGCATGTACATGCAAAATGTACATGCACATTAAAGAAAGTTTGTAGCCTGTCAATCCATGTTAATTGTATGATTACCATAATGTATAATGCTAAAACTGGACCTCAATATATCTACATCTATATGTATATTTATATCTATCTATGTAAAAGTATATGCACGTGCATATGTATATATGTATATGTGTATGTATATTTATATATCTATATTTATCTATATGTATATCTATCTCTATCTATATGTCTATCTCAATCTTAAGAAATAGTCCCTTGGTTGCCCTTGTTCTTTTAGGAAGCATCCCTCTTTCAGAGCTCACATTTATTTTACAAATCCAGGAAAACCCTGTATATTTGCCTTTTGCGAAGCTGTCAAGCTATTAAACTTGGTTGTAGAATATCTTTTAGGTAACTTATAAAATTAGGAAAATAGAGCTATAGTTGGCAAAGTGATAAAAGGACCTCAAACTTTCAGTGTGGTTGAGTGAACAAAACATTTCTAAGAGCATATGGCATTGGATGTCAGCTTTTATATTGTTATTGCTGAAGTGGAAAAGGTTAACTCACTTCATATCTCTTTCCATTTGCTTCTAGGTCTGTTTTATCTTGAATGACCTGCTGAATCACTGAGCAATAAATTGATTTTAAGGCAACAGCTTCTTCTGGAGAGCTGGTGCTTTAGATTTAGGTGTGAATCTGAGCTCAAGATGACCAGGTCCTAGTGTTAGGAAGATTGATTCATTTCCTTATTTCAGAGCAATGAACAGCTCTGCTTCTGCATATGTAAAATACACAGCCATTTTCTTAGTGGAATTATAAAAAATACTGGGTAGATAATTGTTATAATATAGTACAAGTATGAAGGTACAGAAAGAGTTACTGTTCTTACCCTTGCCCTGTCAGTCCGTCTAGCCTAACATTCCTTCCATCCTAACATAATTGATATCTACCTTCAAGCATATACCAATATAGCACCATAAACAATATATTAGAATATATTAAAAATCTGAATGTTGACTAAATAACAAAATAAATCATACATATGTATGAATGTTCCTTTAAATTACAGCAAAGCTATAATATTTTACATGTGCTTTTCTCTTGTCTCACAATGCTGCCACAGATTTCTTCACTCATGCTTTGTAGAAGTTATTCTCAGTGTAGGATTTCTGGATCAGAAGACAAGAACTTCGAACTCTTGAATAGATATTGTAGATTGCTTTCTATAAGCACATTCCTATTAATGTACGGGCTTCCCATTTATTGAAATGAAAACATGAACACCTAAGTTGGAGGAGTGTTAAGGAGAACCAGTCAATTACTTAATTTTCTTTTCCCTGTTGTCAGGATACTCAGGATATAGTTGTACCAGGAGGCTTATTTCCCTTTTTGGTGCTCTGAGTTTACTTGTATTGGATGTGTGTCATGAGAACTCTGATTTTTTTTCCTTTTTTACTGTGATTCTCAGTTGACTGTAATAAGAAATGTAGTTTGTAATAAAAATAGAATCAAACCTTCAGTTAAATTAGTTTCTGCTTATGTAAGTGACACTTCAGAGTGAGCATAAAAATTAGCGAACAAGCTTTCTGTTAATCAGAATGCAAACCCTAAGGCTCATTAACAATCTCTGTTTGTCTCCCTCTTTTTATTTTCCTTTGTTTTCCTTGCAGTGTCCTTTCTGCTTGGTGCTTATTACATTTGCAAGTGCATCCCACTTTAACTGGTTACTTTTCCTAAAGCTGATAATGGTTGGAGAAGGTAAAGGGATGAACATAACTTACAGATGAAATTCAGGGGGAAACAACAGTTAAAGACTTACCTGAAGAGGGACATACTCACCCAGTAGGCAACAAGCCCTGCAAATCCTAAAGCATTAAAGAAGAAGAAAATGGAAATGATCAATTAAACTTGTCTTCCTTTGCCCGGATGAGTGAAAATGAAAGCTTGCAGTTGAGTATGTCTGAGAGATTATCCTAGCTAATGTTAGGATAGGGATTTATGTAGTCTGCACATTATTGCTTTGTCTTGGGAACCAGGAATGTGGAGTGTTTATTAAGTAGGCTTCTGTTTTTGTTGAACAGGTATTTTTCTCTTACGACTTGGTTCCACTGTATGATCACATTTCCTTGCATAATTTGTATTTGATATATGTCTGAGTCCTTGCTTGGAGCAGGCCATATGGAAAGCTCCATGAGTGCCCTGGGATCCAGGGGTATGCGGTGATTAACCATGGGTTCTGCTATTTGTGCCACAGATGAGCAGAGCTGGGAAATAAAAGACAGCACACAATTGTTCTGTTGTCCTTATTTTGTCCTTTATTGGGGGATGCTTTACGAAGTGTAAGAAAGTAACACAAAATAAGAAGCCCCAGACGAGAAAAGAAGAGAAATGACCAAGTGTGTTTCATAAGAAAATTGAAGATACAGTCTGTTGTACAACCTTGATAGCTGGAAGATCAACTGTTTTGTAAAAATTAAACTAAATGTAAAGTTGCAGGTTTCTCAGAATCTCCATGGAACTTCTAACACGTATGAGGCAATGTACCTAACAGAAACTGGTTTTGAAATTATATCTGTTCTAAAAAACATTTATTTAGCAAGCATTTTATGTACATAATTGTTGAGGGGACTTCATTGGGACATTGGCAGAAAAAATAGCTGTTTATCTTTATAATTTTTAATCTCTGCTTATGGATATCACTGGGCTCAGCAAAAATTATCTAGGTGAAAAAAATGAGTCAAAATTAAGCCACTAGAAATATTTTACAGATATATCAATTTCAAAATTCAATATTAAAGTTCAAATTTACTTATCAATGTGTAACCAAATCATTTAGTAGTCACTGAATACAGGTGAAATATATTTCTTGGGTCTTGTAAGACATGCTTTAACCTTGTTAGTCCTAGGTTGCAAAAACTTGGCTAGAATTCTCTATAACCATGTTTATTAAACTTGGCTAAAGATCAGAATCACGGGTACAGGTTGTTGTCACAGTAGTTTTCTAGGTCTTTGTTTTAGGCATCTGTGTTAATGCCCTAAGATTCCAGGCCAACAAAAAGGGACATGAGTCGGCCTGGCAGGGCACAACTTAGTCATTGTATCTATTACTTACATTGGCCTTCATTTTTGAATACTCCTTAAAAAAACTTACCTGATTTAGAATTTCTGGTGCTTTATCATATATTCCCAAGTTAATCCCACATCTCATAATATGAGACACTAATCAGAAAATAAAGGTCTTGGATGACTAGTAACGCAGGCTTTAGTCTTTCTTTCTTTCTTTCCTTCATTTATTCTTTCTTTCTCTCTTTCCTTTTTCTTCCATCCCTTCTTTCTTTGTTTCTCTCTCTCTGCATGTGGTTATGTTTGTGAATATGTAGGTGTGCATAGGTGCTTGTGCAGGCCAGAGAACAACCTCTGAAGTGAATCCTTAGGAGTCATCATCCACTTCAGCAAAGGGACTGGATACAAAATTAACTAAAAAGCAAATCAGTAACCCTTCTGTATACAAATGACAAATGAACTGAGAAAGAAATTAGCAAAACAACACCACTCACAATAATCACAAATAATATAAAGAATCTTGGTTTAACTCTAACCAAGCAAGTGAAAGACCTGTATGACAAGAGCTTCATGTCTCTGGGAAAAAATTTTGAAGAAGATATCAGAAGATGGAAAGATCTCCCATGCTCATGGATTGGTAAAAATGGCTGCCTTACCAAAAGCAATCTATACACAACTCTTTACAGACCTTGAAAGAGCAATTCTCAACTTCATATAGATAAACAAACAAACAAACAAACAAAAAACCCAGAATAGTTAAAACATTCCTATACAATAAAAAATGTCTGGAGCTATCTCCATCTCTGACTTCAAGCTGTATTACAAAGCAATACTAATAAAATCAACCTCGTAATGGCATAGAAACAGATTGGCTGATCAATGGTGTTGAATTGAAGACCCAGATATGAAAATCACACTATGAACACGAGTTTAGAAAAAGTACCTAAAACCAAATAATGGAAAAAAAGATTGTATCTTCAACAAATGCTGCTGGTCTAATTGAATGTCCACATATAGAAAAAAATGCAAATAGATCCATATTTCTCACCTTGCACAAAACTCAAGTCAAAGTGGATTAAAGATCTCAACATAAATCCAGAGACACGAAATCTGTTAGAAGAGAAAGCAGAGAAGAGACTTGAACTCATTGGCAGAGGAGACAACTTCTTGAACAGAACACCAACAGCTCAGGCTCTAAGACCAACAAGTAATAAATGAAATTCATGAAAGTGAAAAACTTCTGTAAAGCAAAGGACACTGTCAACAGAACAAAATGGCAGCCTACAGACTGAAAAAAGATAATCAACCCTACATCTGCCAAAGGGCTAATATCCAAAATATATAAAGAGCTCAAGAAACTAAATACCACAAAACCAAATAACCCAATAAAAAGTGGGGCACAGAACTAAACAGAGAATTCTCAACAGAGGAATATCAAATGGCTGAGAATCACTTAAAGAAATGCTCAACAACCCTAGTTACCAGGGAAACAGAATTCAAAATCACTCTGAGATTCCATCTTATACCTATCCAAATGACTAAGACAAAAACTCAGGTGACAGCACATGGTGGCAAGGATGTGGAGAAAGGAGAACACTCCTTCATTGCTGGTAGGAAGGCAAATTTGTACAAGCACTTTGGAAATCAATATGGCGCTTTCTCAGAAAATTGGGAATAGCTCTACCTCAAGACCCAGCTATATCACTCCTGGGGATATACCTAGAAGATGCTCCACCATATAACAAAGACATTTGCTCACCTCTGTCCACAGCAGTTTATTAGTAATAGCCAGACATTTGAAACAATCCAGGTGTCCCTCAGTTGAAGAATGGATAAAGAAAATGTGATACACTTACATACTTACATAATGGAATACTACTCAGCTATTAAAAACAAGGAAATCATGAAATTTGCAGGCAAATGGATAGTACTAGAAAAGATCATCCTAAGTGAGATAACTCAGACCCAGAAAGACACACACAGTATGTACTCACTTATAAGCAATTATTAGCCATATAGTACAAGATAGTCCTGCTACAATTCACAGACCCCCCAAAAGCTAAATAACAAGGAGGTCTCGGGGAAGATGTTTGGATCTCACTAAGAAAGGAAAATAGAATAGACACGCTCTAACCAGACAGAATTCCTAGTGGAAGGAGGGGAACACCAAACCATCCACAAAAACTCTGACCCAAAACTTACCCTGTCCACAAGATGTGCAGGGATAACAATGGAGTAGAGACTGAGAGAATATCCATCAGCTGTCTCGCCCAACCTGAGATCCATGCCAAGGGAGAAAGGCAAACCCTGATACTATCAACTATACTCTGCTATGCTTGCAGATGGGAGCCTAGCATAGCTGTCCTCTGAGAGGCTTCAGTTAGCAATAGATCTAAACAGATGCTGAGGCTCACAGGCAAACATTGGGTGGAGCACAGGATGCCTTGTGGAAGAGTTGGAGGAAGAACAGGACCTGTAGGTGGCAGGAGCTCCACAAAAAGACAAACAGAGCCGACTAACCTGGGCACAAGAGAGGGCTTGTGGAGACTGAAGCACCAAGGACCATGCACAGACTGGACTAAGGCCCATTACACATATGTGCCTGATGGAAAGCTTGGTCTTCATGTGGGTCTCCTAGTAAGGGGAGTGGGAGTGGTGCTTTCTCTGACAAGGATTATGTTGCATGCTTTCCGATTACTTTCCCCTGGCAGGACTGCATTTCCAGGCTACCAAGGAAGAGGATGCACTCAATCTTGACATGACTTTATGTACAGGGGGTGGGTATAAAGGAAGAGGCATAGGAGGAAGAGGGAAAGAGGGCAGGACTTGTGGGGCAGGAGAGAGGAGAGGGAGGGCTATGATTGGGATGTAAAGTGAATAAATAAATAAATTAATTAAAAAAGAATCACCATCCTTCATTTTATTTTTAATCGTTACTTATAAAAATATTTTTATAGCAGGGCACAGTGGCATACTCCTGTAACCCCAGCATTTGGGGAGGCAGAGGCAGGCAGATCTCTATGAGTATGAGGTCAGCCTGGTGTACAAAGTGAGTCCATGACAGCCAAGGCTACATAGAAAAACCCTGCCTCAAAGCAAAAGAAAACAAAATTTACTAAGTTTTGAGAACTACTCAATGTCTTTTGGGCACCACTTTGGACAGACTAGCTGGCTAGAGAGTCTCAGGGATTCAGTTGCTTACATCTCCCCAGCACAGGATTACAGATACATGCCACCATGACAGGCTTTTGACATGGGTTCTAGAATCAAACTTAGGGTCCCAACCAGTATTTTACCAACTGAATCGACTTTCCAGCACTAACGTTTGTCGTAATAGTCCCACTATGTTTATTTTTAAAATATGTGACATTTTAATCACATTTTGGGAATTCTTACATACATGCCATGTAATTTAATCATATGCACTCTCATTCCCAACTCCCTCCAGATCCATCCCTAACACCAACCCTTCCTAACTTCCTCGCCCTTTTTTTTTCATTTAACCAACTCATTACAATTTGTGCTGCCCATATATTTATGGTGGACATTCACTGCAGTGTGGTTGACCTGCCAAAGGCCACATCTTTACTTAAAACTTACTTACCCTCCTTTCAGAAGTCAACAATTGTCAGTAGCCCCTTAGCCAGAAGTGAGGTTCGTGAACACTTTTCCCTTCCATCCAAGCAGTGGTCCTGCTATGTACAGAAAATGTTGTTTGGGCTGACCTCCTCTGATCTCTGGCTCTTACAATTTTCTTTCCTCTTCCACATGGTCTTCTAGCATTGGGTGAGAGGGTATGATGTTCCATTTATGGTTGAGCATTCCATTGATGCTTATTTTCTGCATTTCTACTGGTTGTGAATTTCTGTGTTAATGATTTTATACTGCATATACAAATAAAATAAAAACTTCTCTGATGAGATCTGAAAGCTAGTCTGATTGTTCAATAATGTATCACTCAAAGGGTATATAGTGTTCAGAGCACAGAATGTTCCCATTCAACATTTTCAGGATTGAATAAAACATAATTATATCAAACTGTACAGCAGCATTTAAAATGCCTATCTACTTCATCTTCGAAAATGTAAAGCTTTTCCCATACTGTCATCCAGTCGTCTTCAGAGTAAAGTTTCTAAAAATAATTATGTGGCTAGGCTAAGGAGTATCTCAGTGGTAGAGCTTTTGTCAAGACTGTGGAAGGCCCTCATTTGAGCCCCAGTACTACAAAACCAGAACAAAACAAAACAAAACAAAACCCTAATGTAGTTAATGAGCAATATATGTAACTAAGAATGGAATATGATGTCATACTAGCATTACTGGAAATTTGAAGTTCTTTTATTCTTGTTTACTGGACTATATAGACTGATTAAAACTGCTTTATGAACCATCTGGCATGGGGGTTTTATAAACTATAGCAAGCTAGCAAGGCAGTTTAAGTTCAGAAAGAATCATCCTTGTATTTCCCTGTGAAAGAAATAGAGAAATTAAGAAG
Organism: Acomys minous; assembly: GCF_964271855.1. Classification (NCBI taxonomy): domain Eukaryota; kingdom Metazoa; phylum Chordata; class Mammalia; order Rodentia; family Muridae; genus Acomys; species Acomys minous. The sequence continues at coordinate 15,572,268 of NC_140487.1, forward strand.
AAAACCAAAGGGAGAATGGTAGAGACACATTCTAGAATAATCTTGCTGATCACATGACTGAGACTGAGATACAAGTACATAGTTAGAAATCAATTATATATTAGAGAATAGGCAACCAAGGGAAGAGAAAACACGGAGAAGACAAGAGGACAGAGGTGCAGAAGGTCTCTCTGGGACTCGAGAAAGTGATTGCTGAACCCAGAATGAAATATACAGTGTGGGAGGTAGCACTTTCACCCCCACCTCCAGTTAGCAAGCAAACATATATTTGACTCAGCTCTGATGAAAACTCTTCAGCCTGATGGCAACACAAAGTAGCAACAGTTGCTAACTCTCCAAGGGGAAATCAGTTACAATGTAAGTAATAGAAGTGCCCATTTAGCCCCTGTTAAAGGACCTACTTTAAAATAATTGTCTCTACCTAAAGTTGAAATTTAATTTGGTTACATCACAGAATTACCTCAACAACCTCTGAATAAAGGTCATTTACAACATTGAGAAAGTATAAATTGCTAATTAATACTTTATGTTGAAATTGAGTTACTTAAGATTTTAAAGAAATGTTCAGTGAAATAGTAATGGTACTAAGATTTCAAATTACTTTGATTTCAAAAGGCAATAAAATCCGAGGAAGAAATTTTGTCCGCTAACTTTAAAAGTCTGTTTTAGAGAGAATAGTGAGTTTTAATTAGATAAAAATTTCCTATTACCCTAGAAGCACATTCTTTGATTAAATACAAAGATCTTAAAGCCTGGTGTTAGCATGCTTAGTTTTCCCATAGGGAATTCTGAGTAAATGAAAGTAGAGAGATTTGAAGTTTTTGGTTTTGGTAATCTAAGAGGCCTCCAAATTCCTTAGCTGTTGGACTAAAGGAGACACACCTCTTTGGGGAGTGGTTGGTGCACAGCGTTTGGCTGTCAGTTGGGTGAAGAATCCTGTTCCAGGGGTAGTGCTCTGGGCTGTAAGTCAAACATAGCCATTTTGGCAGTACCAGATCCAAGTGGAAGACAAACAAATTCAGAAGTACTGTACGCAGAGAGGACGCTTGCTGAAGCTTACTACCTGAAAAGCCATGTGGCATGAGGTTTGATACAAATCATGGATTTGCATTTTCAACATTTTACCATCTATGTTATTTCCCACATATTCTTCTGCCTGTCTTGAGGTGTGTGTCTGAAGTATAACAAAGGACTCTAAGACAATGTTTACATAGAGGTAATTTGAATATGACTAACCTAAAGTTGGAAGCTATTAACATTCGTGAAAAATGATTTTCAAGTATTAATTTATTGATTTTCTCATCCATTCAACAAATCCATATTTATCGAATATTTACTTTCTAAGGAGCACCGTGCTAGCTCTGAGGCAAACAAAGCAGGCATATTTGTTATTTTAATCAGTGACAGTACCTAGAAGAGAAAGCTAGGAAGTAGGTAGAAACTCATTCATCAAAGATAGGCATAAGAAAATATTTGTTAACTGTTGGACTGAAAGGAATAGTAATTTCAGATAATTACAATTACCAGATAAGAACTTAAGAATCCCACAGATTGTAATTTATGATTTGTTTATTTTAATTTCAACAAGCTGATGTTTAGTTACCAAATTATGTTAAAGCCAGATTTTAATTTCCTACATTAGGCAAGTCTATGGGTTTAATATAAAAATCTCTATTGTGTGTATAATTAAAGTGTAACAATCAGAGCCATTTATACTGGAGAAAGTGTATTGTTAGTCAACAAGTACTCACTGATATCCTTCCCTACAGAAGTAGTCAAATCTTCACACTTAAAGACAGCTGAGGACTGTTTCAGACTTTCCTAAGGACTCCTATGAAATTTCTGCTCACTCTTGACTAATTCATTTAGTTAACGTACCATATCTTTTCTATTGTCCCTAATTCCCTAAGGGCAGTTTGGGTTCCTAGAAACTGATTGTCTCCACTCTGATTTAGAGACTTTTAAAGATGGCCATCTAGGTTTAGAGATCCATAACTTTTGCTGTTGCTACTGTGTTTTGTCTTGCTGTGGACAGAGCATCAGATGCTTATTTTCTTGGTTCGTTTTTCCTCTTTCTACCTCTGAGTGATTCCTTGGAGCAATATTTGAAAGCACTTAACACAGCTACACGACCTAACTGATATGCAGTGGACCTAACAAATAATAAGTATCTGTCAAGTATCTAATAGAGGAGCCAGTTATTAAAGATATTTTCCAAGGATATAGTGATCTTTGCTTCTGAAGACAAGAAACTCTGTACCTATAGCCTTCTGAGGCTGCAAGTTGCTGGTTTTTTTTTAAAAAAATTATTATTATTGTCATCTTTCAAACCTGCTCCTTATGCTGTCAATCATGCAGGAAGAATCTGTTCACGCTTCACAATGAATGACATCTCATGACTAGGTGATAAGGACCAAAGACGATCATCTGTCTCTGTGTACTTGCTAGGAGAAGCCCCTGAACACTCGTTGCAGACGGGGTAAACCTCCAAACCAGCATTCCAAGGCATGAGTTTTTAGTGAAAGTCCTCTGTCTTCTTGTGTTGCTGACTCTTCCTTGTTCCATGCCTTGTTTCTCAACTTCATTTTCCTATGCATGGGGAGAACCTGGACTCGGTCTGGTAACAGTACTTGCTGCTATTGTGCTAGTGAAAGATGTTAAGAAGACAGTCCCTGGGCACATCTGAACTTATGTAGAGGACAATGGACTTCAAAAGATTAATGCAGAAAAATTCTATGTACATAATCAGTTAAGAGGATGCTGTGAACTCAGGGAAAGTTTCACTGAGGTGAACAAAGATATGGCCTAGTGTTTTAATACCTGACGTGGTTTCTCTTTTCATCTTCAGCAGTCTAATACTATCTGAAACACTTGGCATAAATATTCTCCTGAAGTCTGCGCTTTCAGTCAGGTTCCATTTTATTTTGGCACCATTTGTAAGTAGCCTGATTTTACTGAGTGCTGTTGCTGAGAAGGAGAAAAAAATATCATGTGGAACATTTTAATTTTCCTTTCAGTAGCTTGTGCTTTGAAACTCTTATTTAAAAGTATTTAGCTCTTCTAAAAGAGTTCTAAACAAATGTTTGTACAGGCAGAATAATTTCATCAACTTAAATAGTTTGGGGATTTTGATGTCTGTTTCTGAAGTCCAGACTATGAGGAAATGATTCGTGAGTGTGGATGAGATGGCATTTCACCCTCCACAGTGACAGGCCCTGTTCGCCACCCAGTAACTTGAAATATTTTAGTGGAGAAGCAACATTTATTTTTGTGTTTTGTATTTTTCTAAATTCTTAAAACTAAGGCTCAAAATGAGTGCACTCAGAACTGAAGTTTGAAAACACCCTAATCTGCTCGTACTTACCGGACAAACTTCATTCGGAATTGTTCTAGCACACTTGTGAATTTTGTCCATTTTCACACTGGATGTTGTCTAATGTGGAGGGAGATTCTCCCATCTACTGCTTAAGGAACAAGAATTATAAAAAAACATAATTCTGAGATGTATTTTCTTTTAGAAAGGGAGGTTCTTTTTCTTCACACAAGAAGACAAGACACTCCACACCTATGGTCTTCTGAGATGCAGAGTTGTTCTTGACAATCTTGGTTCCTTTCTTTACTTTTATGCTTCTATGTCTTTTTTCACTTCCAAAGATCCCCATGAGAAGACACTCTAGTTCAGTTAGTTCATACTAAGTCATGAAGCTATGAACACTGTCTTAACGCCAACAAGAATGCCTATGTCTCCATATGGATTTAAGATAATTCATTCTCACTGAAGAGATACTTGTGAGAATAAATCTCGCTCTGAAAAGAGACTCGCAGCTAAGGAGAGCCATCATTGGTGTTTCCATGAAAAACTGCTAAGTGGCAATGCATTCTGTTAGTGCCTGACTCATCCCGCTGATGTGACACCAAAACTGTGTCAGGATGTCCTTTGCCACTCTAGTTCTCCTCTTTACCTCATCAGTGTTTCATGCCAGCTTCTCCCAGCCTATTCTTTATTCCAATTATCTATTTTCAAATGACATTAAAAAGACAGAGATGAAAAAATAAATAAGAAAACCCACAACCATCTGTATTCTCTCAAAATCTACCCCTTTTTATAATCTCAGAAAAAAGTACTGAGCCAAAATATGCCTCAGCAGAGGGTGCATTTGTTACTAACGGTGAATCTATACTGACACATCATCATCAGCCAATTCACAGTTTGTACTGTTTGCAAAGATGTCTTAGTGGCTATGATCAGTATCACTCTTGGAGAGGATCTGAGTTCAGTTCTCAGCTCACACCCAACTCTAACTCCGGCTTCAGAGGATCTGATGCCATCTTCTGGACAGCTGCACTCATGCACACATAACCTATAGGCAAACACACGCACACACACACACACACACACACACACACACACACACACACACACACACACACGCACATACACAGACATTTAAAAAAGGCATCTTTGGTGCTGGAGAGACAGCTCAATGGTTAAGAGACCTATTGCTTTCATATAGGACTGGGGTTCCATTCCAACCATTCAAATTGTAGCTCACAATCATTCATGGCTCCAGTTCCAGGAAATCCAATCCCCTCTTTTGACCTTCATGAGCACTAGACATGTATGTGGTTCACATACACAGAAGCAGGAAAAAAAAAAAAAAGAACTCAAAACCCTATGCATACACAAAATATACCTATAATAAAATAAAATGAATCTTAACAGAAATCATTCATTTTATTAGGTTTCACTATGAGTTCTATGCATATCAGTTTTGTTCAATTATAATGACATATGTTTATCATCATAGCAGAATTGGAACAGTTTCATCACCCTAAACACCCTATGTGCTCAGCCCTTACTGCCATTCATCCCTTCTCTCAAAGCCATGGTGACTACTAATGCTTTTCTGACTAATCAATTTTGCTTTTTCCAGAATGTGTTATAGTTGGAACAATATGGCACGTAGCTTTCCCAAATCGGTTTCTTTTACTTATGCACTTAAGTTACTCCTCTGTCTTTTCATAGCTTGACAATTCGCTTCTTTATAGAGCTGAATGATATTCTACCATCTGGACTCTTGTATGGATGTTAAATGTTCAAGTCCTTTGGGCAAATACTAAGGAGGATGATTGCTGAATCATGTGAGTATGTGCAGTTTCATAACAGGCTGCCAACCCCTCAATGTAACTGTACTTTACATTTCTACTAGTACAGAACAGAATTTAGATACTTTTCTGGAAATAACATAATGGGTACATTTGTAATTACTTTTTGATTTTGTTTTATACTCATCTCTTTATGAAAAAAAAAACCACATGGTTTTATTAGCTTTCTTATTCTGTTAGGTAATGTAGTATTTCAGAAAAATCAAAAATGTTTTTTTGGCCCCGTGATTTGGCTCAGTAGTCCTGCTTGCCACATGCACACATGCACACACACACACACACAACACACACACACACACACACGCACACAAATAAATATGTAGTAAAAAATTTAAAAATGGTTTCTTGAAATTAATGTTTGGTAAACGGAGATATCATTCTTATATATGAAAGGAGCCAAAGCCTAAATGAACCAGGGCTTTAGGGCAGATGAAGCGGTGTTTGTCTATTCTTTTCTATGTTGACTAGAAAATGATGCAACAAGAGAAAGAAAAGCAGTACTGTGAGTATCTGTAATGATTCTGAGTGAGTTGAGGATGTTTCAGGATGATAGTTGCTCAGGGGTTTTATAGAGCACGTTGTGGGGGAAGAAAACTTGGTTGTTTGGATTGTAGAGAGAGAAGAAAAACTGGAAAGCTCTACTGGTCTGTTTGGATCAGAAATTAAGGGTGAAGCACAAAGGTCAGGCTCTAACTTAACAGTTTAACACATATTAACTTTGTCACTGAAAATCCTTGGGAATCAACATACAAAATGATCTTGTAATGGATTCTTTTTTGTTGTTATTGTTTTGTTTTGTTTTCTGAGACAGGATTTGTCTGTGTGTATCCCTGGCTGTTCTGGACTCATTTTGTATATCAGGCTGGCGTCTTCAAGTTAAATTTACATGCAGTTTGGTGTGATCTTCATTTTTCTCACCTTTTATATAAAAGAAAGAAATTATTCTTTTTCAAATTCCGTTTTACTGAATGGAAATAGATAATTTTTCATACACTATATCTTGATTATAGTCTTCCTTCCTTCTCCTTCTCCCAGTTCTTTCCCTGTTCCCTTCACCTCTGGATCTACCTCCTTCTGTCTCTCAAAAACTAACATTTCGGCTCATGCCTTTAATCCCAGTACTTGGGAGGCAGAGGCAGGTGGATTGCTGTGAGTTGGAGGCCAGTCTGGTCTACAAAGTGAGTCCAGGACAGCCAAGGCTACGCAGAGAAACCTTGTGTCAAAAAAAGAAACAAAAAAGAAGCAGAAGCAGCAGCAGCAGCAGCAGCAGCAGCAGAAGAAGAAGAAGAAGAAGAAGAAGAAGAAGAAGAAGAAGAAGAAGAAGAAGAAGAAAAAGAAGAAGAAGAAAAAGAAGAAGAAAACTAACATATCAAAGTTGGATCTCTAACAGGAGAAAAAGATTCTCAAGAACAAATACAAGAATCAGAGACGCACTAGTTCTCAGTCAGAAATGCTAAAAAATACTAAGCCAACAGCTGTAATATATATAATAAAATAAAAATAATATAGCTATGCTCGCTCTTTCACTCTCTGTGAGCTTATATGAGCCTTGCTTAGTTGACTTAGAGGACCTTGTCCTTTTAGGGTCCTCTATCCCCTCTGGCTTTTACAATCTTTCTGTGTCTTCTTCCATGAGCTTTCCTGAGAAAGGGGAGAGATTTGATGGAGACCTCTTATTTATACTCTCTCTTTTTACATAATATCTGGCTGTGAATTTCTGCATGTGTTCCCATCTGCTGCCAGAGGAGCCTCTCTGAAAATACCTGATAAGGTACTAATCTATGAATATAGCAGAATGTCATTAGAAATCATTAATTGTTTTTTTAAAAAAGATTTATTTATTTATTATGTATACAGTGCTCTGGCTACATGCACACCTGCAGGCCAGAACAGGGAACCAGGTCACATTATAGGTGGTTGTGAGCCACCATGTGGTTGCTGGGAGTTGTACTCAGCACCTCCTGAGTAGCAGTCAGTGCTCTTAACCTCTGAGCCATCTCTCCAGCACATAATTGTTTTT